>NC_142141.1:661000-991500 GCF_024610735.1 Ursus americanus | reverse complement strand
TTTCTGGGCTCTCTATTCTGTTCCATTGGTCTATGTGTCTGTTTTTGTGCCAGTACCATGCTGTCTTTGTGATCACAGCTTTGTAGTACAGCTCGAAATCCGGCATTGTGATGCCCCCAGCTTTGTTTTTCCTTTTCAACAGTTCCTTGGAGATTCGGGGTCTTTTCTGGTTCCATACAAATTTAAGGACTATTTGTTCCAGTTCTTTGAAAAACGTTCTCGGTATTTTGATCGGGATAGCATTGAAAGTGTAGATTGCTCTGGGTAGCATGGACATTTTAACTATGTTAATTCTTCCGATCCATGAGCATGGAATATCTTTCCATCTTTTTATGTCTTCCTCAATGTCTTTTAAGAGTGATTTATAGTTTCTAGAATAAAGGTCCTTTACGTCTCTGGTTAAGTTAATTCCAAGGTAACGTATGGTTTTTGGTGCTATTGTAAATGGGATGGATTCCCTGATTTCTCTTTCTTCGTTCTCGTTATTCGTGTACAGAAATGCAACTGATTTCTGAGCATTTATTTTGTATCCCGCCACGTTACTGAATTGCTCTATAACTTCTAATAGTTTGGGAGTGGCTTCTTTTGGGTTTTCCATATAGAGTATCATGTCGTCTGCGAAGAGAGACATTTTGACTTCTTCTTTGCCGATTTGAATACCTTTGATCCCTTTTTGTTGTCTGATTGCTGTTGCAAGGACTTCTAGTACTATGTTGAATAATAGTGGCGAGAGTGGGCATCCTTGTCGTGTTCCTGATCTTAAGGGAAAGGCTTCCAGCTTTTCCCCATTGAGAATAATATTTGCAGTAGGCTTTTCATAGATGGCTTTTATGAGATTGAGAAATGTACCTTCTATTCCTACACTCTGAAGGGTTTTAATCAGGAAAGGATGCTGTATTTTGTCAAATGCTTTTTCGGCATCGATTGAGAGGATCATATGGTTCTTGAGTCTTTTCTTGTTGATATGATGTATCACACCGATTGATTTGCGAATATTGAACCACGCTTGCATCCCAGGTATGAATCCCACTTGATCGTGGTGGATAATCCTTTTAATGAACTGTTGGATTCTATTAGCAAGTATCTTGTTGAGGATTTTGGCATCCATATTCATTAGGGAAATCGGTCTGTAATTCTCCTTTTTGAGGGGGTCTTTGCCTGGTTTGGGGATCAAGGTAATATTGGCCTCATAGAATGAGTTTGGTAGCTTTCCTTCTGTTTCTATTTTTTGAAATAGCTTTAGGAGAATAGGTATTATTTCTTCTTTGAATGTTTGGTAGAATTCCCCAGGAAAACCGTCCGGGCCTGGAGTTTTGTTATTTGGAAGGTTGTTTATCACTGACTCAATTTCTTCATAATTAATTGGCCTGTTTAAGAAATCAATTTCTTCCTTTTTCAATCTTGGTAGTTTATAGGTTTCCAGGAAGGATTCCATCTCTTCCAGATTGCTTAGTTTATTGGCATATAGCTGTTGATAAAAATTTCTAATAATCCTTCCAATTTCAATGGTGTTCGTCGTGACCTCTCCTTTTTCATTCATAATTTTAATAATCTGTGTCCTTTCTCTTTTCTTTTGGATAAGTCTTGCCAGTGGTCTGTCAATTTTATTGATTCTCTCCAAGAACCAGCTTCTAGTCCTGTTGATCTGCTCTACTGTACTTCTGGTTTCTGCTTGATTGATTTCAGCTTTAATTTTGGTCAACTGCTTCCTTGTGCGTGGATTAGGCCTGTCCCTCTGTTGCTGTTCCAGCTTCTTGAGGTGAGAATATAAAAACTGCATTTTAGATTTTTCTATTCTTTTGAGTGAGGCTTGGATGGCTATGTATTTCCCCCTTAGGACTGCCTTTGCAGTATCCCATAGGTTTTGGACTGTTGTATTTTCATTCTCATTGGTCTCCATAAATTGTTTAATTTGATTTTTGATTTCCTGGTTTATCGAGTCATTCCTGAGCAGGATGGTTCTTAGTCTCCAAGTGTTTGAGTTTCTTCCAAATTTTTCCTTGTGGTTGAGTTCCAATTTCAGAGCGTTGTGGTCTGAGAATATGCAGGGGATAATTTCAATCTTTTGGTATCGGCTGAGACCTGTTTTGTGTCCCAGAACATGGTCTATTCTTGAAAATGTTCCATGGGCATTAGAATAGAATGAGTATTCTTTGGTTCTGGGGTGTAGTGTTCTATATATATCTAAGAGGTCCAACTCGTCGAGTATGGCATTCAAAGCCTTTGATTCTTTGCTTAGTTTTTGCCAGGGTGTTCTGTCTATTTCTGAGAGTGGAGTGTTGAGGTCCCCTACTATTAATGTATTTTTATCTATATGTCTCTTTATTCTGGTTAAGAGTTGGCTTGTGTATCTTGCTGCTCCCCTGTTGGGGGCATATATATTTATAATTGTCATATCCACTTGTTGAATACTTCCTTTAAGAATAATATAGTGCCCTTCTGCATCTCTAACTATAGTCTGTAGTTTAAAATCCAATTTATCTGATATGAGAATTGCTACCCCAGCTTTCTTTTGAGGTCCATTTGCGTGAAAGATGGTACTCCATCCCCTTACTCTCAGTCTGAATGCATCTTTGGGTTTGAAATGAGTCTCTTGTAGACAGCAAATGGATGGGTCATTTCTTTTTATCCAATCTGCAACCCTGTGGCGTTTGAAACCAGAATTCAAACCATTAATGTTCAGGCTGAGTACTGAGAGATATGCTTTTAATTCTGCCATGTTGTCAGTAAAGTCTTTGTATTGGCTGTGACTTTCTGTTTTGTATCACTCTTGGGGCCTTTTTACTTTTATAGAACCCCCCGTAATACCTCCTGTAGGGCTGGTTTCGTGGTTACGAATTGGCTAGTGACTGTCGATTCTGAAATGTCTTTATTTCTCCATCAATTCTGAATGACAGCCTTGCTGGATAAAGGATCCTTGGCTGCATATTTTTCTCTGAAAGAGCTTTAAAAATGCTCCCCCAACCCTTTCTCTCATTCCAGGTCTGTGTAGACAGGTCTGATGTAATTCTGATGCCTTTGCCTTGGTACGTGAGAAATTTCTTTGCCCTGGCCGCTTTCAATACTGTTTCCTTGGATCTCATATTTGCGAATTGCACTATGACGTGACGTGGTGTAGGTCTGTCATGGTTGAGCTTGGGAGGGGTCCTCTCTGCCTCTTGGACACAAATTTTTGTTTCCCTCGCTAGATTAGGGAAGTTTTCAGCTACAATTTGTTCAAATATCTCTTCTAGACCTCTGTTTTTCTCCACCCCCTCGGGGATGCCGATGATTCTAACATTGGATCGTTTCGTTGAGTCAGTAATCTCCCGTAGCCAACATTCGTGGGCGTGGATTTTTTTAAGACCATCTTCTATTTTTATTTTTTCCTCTATTAACCCATCCTCCAATTCACTAACCCTTTCCTCCGCTTCCGTGACCCTGGCCGTCAGAGCCTCTAGTTTTGCCTGCATTTGGCTCATAGAATTTTTAATTTCTGTCAAATTCGCTCTCATTTCCGCCCTTAGGGATTCTATATTCTCAGTAATATTTTCCTGAATACTTTTTTCAAGTCTACTCATTATCTTGACCATTGTTACTCTGAATTCCATTTCTGATAATTTGGTTACATCCATATCCGTTACTTCTGTGGCAGAGGCCACTGACTCACTGTCTTTTCTTTGCTGGGGGGGGCTTCTCCTTCTTGTCATTCTGATGAAGAGAGGTTGCGGGGTTACCAGAGCCCAAAATTATTGACTGGGTCCCAGGCCGTGCCTCTTGTTTTATAGGGATCTTAGAGATGTGGGCTTCTTCTTTAAAGATTTTATTTATTTACTTATCTGAGAGAGGGAGACAGACAGTCAGCAAGAATGGAACAGAAGCAGGGGAGTGAGAGAGGAAGAAGCAGGCTCCCAGTGGAGGAGCCCGATGAGGGACTCCTTTCCGGAACGCCGGGATCACGCCCTAAGCCGAAGACAGGCGCTCAATGACGGCGCCACCCAGGCGCCTCCGGTTGTGGGCTTCTTGATTTTTCAGCCTGCCTTCTGTGTTCTGGGGGAGGGGCCTGCCGCGCCAATACTCAGGCAACCCTGTTTGGTTAGAGTCTCTGTGTCCCCTGCGAGGGAGGATGGGGATGGGCACTCTCTGAGCCGGTATTTCCAGGCTTTTGTTCTCTGGCGGCTTTCCCTGGCGGCCGGCTATGCCTCTTCTGAGGGTCAGAGCAGCAGAGGCTGCATTGTCGCAGAACAGAGGGATTGCGGCCCGTTCTCCACTGATGTTCTGGCCACTTTAACTCTGTTACTGTTGGTGCTGCTCAACCCTGCGGCATCCCGGGATGTGCGCACCAACTCCGAGACCCTGCCCTCACTTCCAGGGCCAGCGCGTCTCTGTCCTTTGTGTTTCTAATGCCGCCAGCCACTGGCCGCCCCTTCTCTGTCCTTTGTGTTTCTAATGCCGCCAGCCACCGGCCGCCCCGCGCGCTCCCGGGTCTCCCGGTCTCAGTCTATGCCCGGTGAGCACACCTCGATTCCGGAGTTCCATGAGAAGCCTGGTGGCGCGCGCACCCGGTTCAGGGTCTCAGCCTGCTGTTTCGCGGGTGCCGACCGCGAGTCCGCCCGCTCCCCCGTGCAGGTGGCCCGCCAGCCGCCAGCCGCCCCGCGCGCGCTCCGGGAGTTCCCGGTCTCAGTCTGGATCCCGTGAGCACACCGGGATTCCGGTGTTCCGGGAGATGCCTGGTGGCGTGCGCGTTCACGGCTCACCGGTCTCAGTCCGCTCTCTTGCGGGTGCCCTCTGTGTGTCCGCCCGCTCCCCCCGTGCAGGTGGCTGCCGCTTCCCGGCGCCCAAACGCGGCGGCTCCCTCCCCCTTCCGTTTATCTTCGGATATCCGTGCACGGTTTACAGCTCCCCTCTTCGTACCTCAATACTCAGCGCTGGAGATGTTCATTTGTAGAGATCCAGATGCATCATCCTGTGTCTCAGGCTGATTCCGTGGTTATTTAGGCTGGTCTGGTACCTATCCAGCTCGACTCAGGGGACCGGCTGAAGAAGGGGTCCCCTACTCCTCCGCCATCTTAACTCCTCCCTCCTATTCTGGGTCCATTTTGAAGATGGAGCTCACAGGATTTGCTGATGGGTTAGCTATTAGGAGCAGGAGAACGGAGGAGTTGGGGTAACTCCCAGCTGTTGTGGGTTGTCCTGATCGAGGGGAAGGAGAGGGTTTCTGGGTGTAGGAGGTAGTCCGTGTTCCGCATGCTGAGGAATGTGCCTTTCCTCGTGGATCTGCTGAGGTTTGTGTCTGGGAGAACCTTTCACATCTCCTCCCTCAGCAATGCTCAAGTACAAGTATTCCCCACTTTTTAAACGTTCACAGTAAGACATTGGGCTTTCTTGAAAGAACAACATTATTACCCAGCTTCAGTAAGAAGAAGAGACCTGAAGAGGATTTCCCTCTTATGAAAAAAGGTGAACAGTGAGAATCGCGTTCAGCATCTGTTTTGGGGAGAAGCACGACAGAGGCGGCGTGCACCCCAACCAGCTCCTTCCGCTGGGAACCGCTCTCTGCATCCAGCCACCAGCACTTTGAATTGTGTCTGTGAGCCTCTGCTGTGCTTTATCTTCATTTATGCTGGTCCTCCGTCAGAAACTTGTGTCCTGAGGCCTAAGAAAAGCCAAAGAGAAGGAATTTTGGAGTCTGAGGACACTATCTAATTGTTCCGTGTAAATTAATGGCCATTCAATCTTGACACCATTTCTGCTGTGCAAGTTTTCTCAGAATCCATGTACTTTCAAAGAGCAGGGAAACCTATACCCCATGCTGCGGGGTTAGTTTTAGTCTCCATGCTGGACAGAACATTTCATGACTGTCGGATTTTCTCACTCAAACATTGAGACTTTGACCACCTTCACCCACCACCCCATCTCCGAATCTGGCACCTACCAATCTGCTCTCAGTATCTATGCGTTCAGTATTTGTTTATTCCACATTGAATGTACATGAGAGCATCTGGTATTGGTCTTTCTGTGTCTGAGTTACTTGGCATAAGGCCCCCAAGGTCTGTGTTTCCATGTCTGGTTCTTGTGAATAATGCTGCAGTGAACGTGGGAGTGCATCTGTCTTTTTGAGGCAGTATTTTTGTGTTCTCCAAATCAATACTCAGTAGAGCCATTACTTGTCCAGGTGGTAGTTGCATTTATTTTTTCAGGAACCTCCATACCGTTTGTCACAGTGGCTGCACCAATTTCCATTCCCACCAACAGTGCACAGTGTCTCCTCATCTGCACACCCTTGACCCCACCTGGTGTCTGTCTCTGGGACAATTGCTGTTCCAACAGTTGTGAGGGGATAGCCGATTGTGGGTTTGATGATGTTTCCCTGAGGATATTAATTGATGTCGAACAACTTTCTCTGTCTGTTGGCACCTATGTGCCATCTTTAGAAAGTATCTATTCACATACTCCCCCCATTTTTTATACAGTTTTTTTTTATTTGTATGAGTGTTGTGTGTATTTTGGATATTAGCCTCTTCTCACACATATGATTCGCAGATATTTTTTTCTTATTATGTCAGTGACCTTTTTAGTTTTTGCTGGTTTCTTTTGCCGTGTGGAAGATTTCAGTTTGAAGTTGTTCCACTTGTTTATTTTTGCTTTTGTTGCCTTTGCATTTGGTGTCCGATCTGAAGACTCTTTGCCAAAACCAATGTCGAGAGACTTAGTACCTGTGTCTTCTTGGAGGTTTATGGATTCAGGTCTTATGTTCAAATCGTTCATCCATTAAAAATTTTGTGTGTGGTGTAAGAAAGTGACCCAGTTATATTCTTCTGCATTTAGTGTCCAGTTTGCCTGTTACCGCTCACTGAAGAGACAGTCCTTCCCTCATGGCATATCTTCTGCTGCTGTGTTGTAAGTTAGGATCATCTACGTGTGGGTAAGTTTCTGAGCTTTCTGTTCTGTTCCACTGACCTTGGGTCTGTGTTTATGCCAGTACCATCCTGTTTTGATGACAACAGCTTTGTAATCTAGCTTAAAATCCAGGAGTGTGTTGACTGCACCTTTCTTTCTCCAGGTTACTTTGGGTATTTGGGGTCTTTTGTGATTCCATACAAGTTTGAGGACTGTTTTCTATTTCCTCAAATAATGCCACTAGAATTCAGATAGGGATTTCATCACATCTGTCGATTGCTTTGGGTACGATGTACATGTTCACATAATTAACTCTTCCAGTTAAGGAGCATGGCGTAAGTTTCCATTTGTTTGTGTTGCCTTCCAAATCTTTGACCCATACATCCTGCCCGCCTTGACACACGTGTTTTTCATTTCCTTTCTGCCATGTGTTGAGTGTACTGTCTTTCTCATTTTTGGTTACTTTTATTCCTAGATTTTTTTTTTGATGCAATGGTAAATGGCATTGCTTTTTTAATTTCTCTTTGCGAAAGTGTGTCATCAGTATACAGAAATGCAAGAAGTTGGGTCATCTGGGTGGCCCCATAGGTGAAGCGTCTGCCTTCAGCTCAGGTCATGAACCCAGAGTTCTAGGATGGAGCCCCGTGTTGGGCTCCCTGCTTAGCAAGGGTCTGCTTCTCCCTCTTTCTGTCACTCCCCCTGCTCGTACTTTTTCTCTTCCTATCAAATAAATAAATAAAATCTGAAAAAAAAGACAACAGGTCTCTGTATATTGACTTTATATCCTGCAGCTTTCTTGAATTTGTTTATTCTAACAGATTTTTTGTGTGTGTGTGGAATCTTTCGGGATTTCATGTCCTTTGCAAATATTGACAGTATTCCTGTATGGATTTCATATCTTTCTCTTTTTTTAAAAATGATGTTAGTCACCCTACAGTACTTCATTTGTTTTTGATGTAGTGTTCCATGATTCATTGTTTGCATATAACACCTAGTGCTCATTATGACACGTGCCCTCCTTTTTTTTTAAAGAATTTACTTATTTATTCGACAGATATAGAGACAGCCAGCGAGAGAGGGAACACAGGCAGGGGGAGTGGGAGAGGAAGAAGCAGGCTCACAGCAGAGGAGCCTGTTGTGGGGCTCGATCCCATAACGCCGGCATCACGCCCTGAGCTGAAGGCAGACGCTTAACCGCTGTGCCACCCAGGCGCCCCAACAGGTGCCCTCCTTAATACCCATCACCAGGATTACCCATTCCTCTTCCCCTCCCTTTCTGCAACCTTCAGTTTGTTTCCCAGTGTTAGTAGTCTCTCATGGTTCATCTCCCACTCTCATTCCCCCCCTTCACTTTTCCCTTCCTTCTCCTAATGTCCTCCATGCTATTCCTTCCGTTCCACATAGGAGTCAAACCATATGATAATTGTCTTTCTCTGCTTGACTTAATTTCACTTAGCATAATCCCCTCCTGATCCATCCACGTTGGTGCAAATGGGGGGTATTCATCCTTTCTGATGACTGAGTAATAGTCCATTGTATAGATGAACCACATCTTCTTTGTCCATTCATCTGCTGCAGGACATCTTGGCTCCTTCCACAGATTGGCTATTATGGACATTGCTGCTATGAACATTGGGATACAGGTGCCCTTCTTTTCATTACTCTGTGTCTATGGGGTAAATACCTGGTAGTGCAATTGGTGGGTCGTAGGATAGCTCTGTGTTTAACGTCTTGAGGAACCTCCATATTGGTTTCAAAAGTGGCTGTACCAGCTTGAATTCTCACGAGTAGTGTAAGAGGGTTCCCCTTTCTTCAGATCCTTTCTGACTTTTTTAAATTTCTGTCTTGTTAATTTTTTTCCAAGATTTTATTGATTTATTCCACAGAGATAGAGACAGCCAGCGAGAGAGGGAACACAAGCAGGGGGAGTGGGAGAGGAAGAAGCAGGCTCATAGCGGAGGAGCCTGATGTGGGGCTCGATCCCATAAGGCCAGGATCACGCCCTGAGCCGAAGGCAGACGCTTAACCGCTGTGACACCCAGGTGCCCCCTGCCTTGTTAATTGTAACCATTCTAACTGGTGTAAGGTGGTATCTCATTGTCGTTTTGATTTGTATTTGCCTGATGGCAAGTGATGTGGAGCATTTTTTCATGTGTCTGTTGGCCATTTGTATGTCTTCTCTGGAGAAGTATCTCTTTGTGTCTTCTGCCCATTTTTTGGGTGTTGAGTTTGAGGAGTTCTTTATAGATCTTGGATACCAGCCCTTTATCTGTAAAATCATTTGCAGATATCTTCTTCAATTCCATAGGTTGCCTTTTTGTTTTTTGATCATTTGCTTTGCCGAGCAGAAGCTTTTTATCCTGATGAAGTGCCAATAGTTCATTTTTGCATTTATTTCCTTTGCCTTTAGAGACGTGGCTTGCAAGAAGTTGTTGTGTTCAAGGTTGAAGAGTTCTTTTGATTTTGATATGAGACAGGAATCCATTATCTTATTTTCCTGATTGTATTCGAGTTCTCTGTCTTTCTTGGTGAGTCTAGCTAAGTTTGTCAGTTTTGTTTATCGTTCCAAAAAAGGCCGCTCTCATTTTCATTGTTTTTTTTTTGTCTTTTTAGTCTCCGTTGGATTTATTTATGCATTCCTTTTTGTTATTTCCTTATTTCTACCAATTTGGGGCTTTGTTTGTTGTTTTATTTTCTACTTCTTTACCACATAAATCAGGTTGTTTATTGGAGAGCATTCTCATGGATTGATGAAGACTTGAATTTCTATGAATGTCCCCCATAAAGTTACTTTTGCTGCATCCCATAAGTTTTTGTAGGTTGTCTTTTTCATCAGTGTCAAGGTACTTCTAAAAATTTTTTGATTTCTTCTTTGACTGTTGGTTGTTCAGTAGCATGTTGTTAAATCTCCACATATTTTTTAAAGATTCTTTAAGTATCTCACAGAGAGTGAGAGAGCAAGAGAGGGAACGCAAGCTGGGTGGTGGGAGAGGGAGAAGCAGGCTTCCGGATGAGCAACGAGCCTGATTTGGAGCTAGATCCCAGAATCCTGGAATCAAGACCCGAGCTGAAAGGAGATCCTTAATGACTGAGCCACCCAGGCCCCAACAATCTCCACCTATTTTTGACTGTCCCATTTTTTTCTTGGGACTGATTTCTAGTTTCATATCATTGTGGTTGGACAAGATTTGAAGCAGAAGGTGAAGAGAGCATTCAGATGAAAGGTTTGTTTCCTGGAGGGTTTTCTGAGGGCAGACCATGAGTTCAGTGGGGATGGAGGAAGGTTTTGTGAGACGGGGGTTGGGGTTAACCCTTGTTAGAATTACTGACTACTACCATGCAGGCTGTGTGCTACCGTTCACATCGTAGTCCTGATGGACTTGTACTTCATTAGAAACATTTTCTAGGAGGTGAAGGCATAGCCTTCACTTAAAGAAAGATGGCATATGGGTTCATGGCATGACCCCAGGTCACCAACCAGGATGTATGGTATTGTGGTTGATCAGAAACAGGCTTTCTGTGGGAAGTGACAGAAATAAGGTATGGTGAGCTCCATGACCATAGGTGAGGTCCCGAGTGACACACTGGGTGTTGGGTTCTGTGGATCTGTCTCATCAGGTGCTGTGGAATTCAGGGACACCCTCCTATCTGTGGATTTGTGTGGAGACAGGTAGACATCAGTGTCTGGCCAGGCACGAGGGTCGCACTGGACCACCATCAGAGGTGCAGCGTGCGGGGGAGCCACTGCTTGGTTTCCACGAAAGCTGACCAGGGTCTGTGACCGTGATTCCTAGCAGCTGCAAGGGGAGAGGAGGCTGGGGGTGGAGCACACTTCCTAGACTTGTGGTCAGGACTAGTCTGGAGCCCACTGAAGTCAGCCACACCGGGCACAGAAGGTACCCAGTCAGTGTAGCTGTGGGCACTGCTCCCATGGTACTTTCGGGCCAGCTCCATGCTGCCACCTCCTGCTTTTCATCATCATCTTCAAGGTCATGTGCCTCTGCTCTTGCCCCATGGCCTCCGGGGTATTGTCCATCCTCCATCTGGCCCTCGTCCCTGGTGCCCTGTGCAGTCCGATGCCAGGGTAGCCTTCTCGAGACAAACATCTGGTCCTGATGGAACACTTCCATGGATCTCGTGTGATGCGAGGATGATGCCCTGCCCTGAAAGGGGGCTGCAGGTCCCCAATCAGGAGAGCCATGTCTCCCTTTTCAGCATGGCCTGCCCTCCCCTCAGTCTTCTTCAGGGAAGCTCTCCCCACTTCCTGAGCTGACAGCTCTGAACTTAAAAATGAATGTTATTTTACATATCTCTATGCCTTAGTTCATCCATGGCATGTCTTTCAACCCCGTTAGTGGGGTTTTTTTAGCAGTTCTGAAGGGCTGTCTGCTCAAGGAGGGGACGACCTGGGTGGGGCAGCTTTCCCTCTCATCTCCCTCAGCATGTCTCTGAGCCCTGAGACCAGCTGTCCCACTGAGGATTGAGGGACCCGAGCCAGCCCATCCTGAGCCCAGGCTGTGTCAGCTCATAGACTGATGCGTGTCGGAGCGGTGGGCAGCTGGCATGAGTCAGGGGCAGGCAGTGTCTCCTTCTCATTCCTTCCCTACCTTCCTCCCAGAGGTAGCTCAGAGCAGCCTTCAACCCCTGCATCTCCAGATCCCTTGACCCGTGCCTCCTGTGTTCAGCTGGTGACCTTGGAGTTTCGCATGGATTCTACCTCCCGTACCCTCTCCCATAGCAGTTCCTGGATCAGGGGAGTGTCGGACCCTTGTCTGTTTTTGGTCTTCTTCCTGTCCCACACCAAGCCCACCCACCTTTGCATCTTCCATGTATGTGCTTGGAAGCAAGCCCATCCACAGGGAACCTATTAGCCAAATGGATCCAGGCAATGAACATTGAAGTAGAGATCCAGGATCCATAATAAACCTGCTCTGAAACCTGTCCCAAAGTCTGTGACTCTCTCACACTGAAACAGAAACAATAATAGCTTTCTGGACTGTGAAGTGATATGTCTTTCTTCTTCCAATCTTGAATGCATAGGTGCTGAGCCTGGACTTAAAAGGACCATGGCTCCCGTGGGCTGGGATCCATGGTAAGAACTCAGTGAAATCTGAATTTTAGGCATGAAGTGAATAATTATTGTAGAGTGAATCCTCCCAGGTAGGGCTTTTGCACATTGCACAGGAAAAGCTTTTTCAAAGAGGTTTCTGAAAAAAAAAATCTTTTTTAAAAATTTATTTTAATTCCATTAGAACTAACATACAGTGTTACATTCATTTCAGGTGTACAACAGAGTGATTCAGTAATTCTACATATTACTCAGTGGTCATCAAGAAAAGCGTCCTCTTAATCCCCTTCATCTATTTTACTCATCCCTCTATCCACCTCCTCTCTGGTAACCTTCCGTTTGTTCTCTATTGTTAAGAGTTTGTATTTTGGTGTGTCTCCTTTTTCTCTTTTAGTTATTTATTTTTGTTTGTTTCTTAAATTCCCCATTAGAGTGACATCGTATGGGATTTGTCTTTCACTGACTGACTGATTTTAGTTAGGATAATACTCTCTAGCTCCACCTATATGGCTGCAAATGGCAAGGTTTCATTCTATTTCAAGCCGAGTAATACTCCATTGTGTGGGTGTGTGTGTGTGTGTGTGTGTGTGTGTGTGTGTGTGTGTGTGAATACACACATCTATCATCTCATTTGTCAATTTTTCTACAGACACTTGGGTTGCTTGATATTGTGATATTGTAAATAATGGTGCAAGAAATATAGGGGTGCACGTATCCTTTTACGTTACTGTTTTCCTATTCTTTGGATAAATACGAGTAGTGTGATTGTTGGATCGTAGGGTAGTTCTATATTTAATTTTTTGAGGAACCTTCATACTGTTTTCCACGGTGGCCACCACAGCTTGCATTCCAACCCACAGTTCACGAGGATTCCCCTTTATCCACATCCTCCCAACACCTGCTCTTTGCTGTGCTTTTGATGTTAGCCATTCTGACAGGTTTGAGGTATTACCTCATTGTCCTTTGGGTTTACATTTTCCTGATGATGGGTGATGTTGAACATCTTTTCACGGGACTGTTGGCCATTTGTATTTCTTCTTTGGAGAAATGTCTGTCCATGTCTTCTGCCTATTTTTAAACTGGATTATTTGTTTTTTGGGGGTTGAGTAGTATCAGTTGTATATGTTTTGGACACTATCCCTTTATTGCATATGATCTTTGCAAATATCTTCTCCCTTTGAGTAGGTTGTCTTATTATTTTTACGTTTTCATTGTTCTTCTGCCGTGTGGAAACTTTTTATTTTGCTGTATTCCCAATAGTTTATTTTTGCTTTACTTTCCTTTGCCTCAGGACACAGTCTAGAAAAACGTTGGTATGGTCCATGTCAAGAAGTTACTGTCTTCCCTCCTGTAGGATTTTTATGGATTCAGGTCTCATATTGAGGTCTTGAAACTGTTTTGTGTTTGTCTTTATTGTGTAAGAAAGCAGTCTAATTTCATTCTTTTGTGCATAGCTGTCTAGTTTTCCCAACACCATTTGTTGTAGAGACTGTCCTTTTCCCTTTTGATATCGTTGCTTGCTTTGTGGAAGATTCATGGACCACATAATTGTGGGTTTCTGTCTGAACTTGTATCCTGTTCGTTTGGTCGCTGTGTCTATTTTTGTGCCGTACTGTCTTGTTAGGATGACTGCAGCTTTGTAGTATAACCTGAAATCTGAAATTGTGAGTCCTCCAGCTTTGTTTTTCTTTTCCATATTGCACTGTCTGTTCGGAATCTTTAGTGGTTCCATACAAATATTTAGGATTGTTTATTCGAGGTCTTTTGTTCTTTAATTTAAATTCAGTTAGCCAACTTACAGTACATCATTCGTTTCAGATGTAGTCTTCAATAAATTTTCTGTCGTGTGTATCACCCAGTGCTCATTGTATCGTGTGACCTCCTTAATGCTACTCACCCAGTTACCCCCCCCCCAACTTCTCCTCCAACAATCATCAGTTTCTTGCGATAGTTAAGAGTCCATCATGGGTTTTCCCCCTCTCTGATGACTTCCCATTCTATTTTCCCTTCCTTCCCCTATGGTCTTCTTCCTTGTTTCTGATATTCCACATAGGAGTGAAAGCATATGATCATTGTCTTTCTTTCATTGACTTATTCCACTCAGCATAATACCCTCCAGCTCCACCCAGGTCGGTGTGATGGTAAGTATTCATCCTATCTGATGGCTGAGTAATATCCCATTATATATATGATCCACATCTTCTTTATCCATTCATCTATCCATGGTCATCTGCACTCCTTCCGCAGCTTGTCTATTATGGATATTGCTGCTATGAACACTGGTGTGCATGTGTCCCGTCTTCACTACCTCTGTCTCTAGGGGTAAATACCCAGTAGTGCAATTGCTGGGACATAGGGTAGCTTTATTTATAACTTCTTGAGGAAATTCTGTACCATTTTCAAGAGTGGCTGTACCGGACTGCATTCGTACAGGGGTGTAAGAGGGTTCCCGTTTCTCCATATCCTCTCCAAAATGTATAGTTTCATGTCTTCTTATTTTTAGATATTCGGCCTCGTGTGATATGGCATCTATAGGGGTTTAGATTTGTATTTCCCTGAAGCCAAGTGATATGAAGCATTTATGCATGAATCTTTTGATCACCAGTACGTCGTTATCAGTGAAATGACTTCCCATTTTAATCTATCTCAAGACCTAAAGCTGGGGAAGGCACTGAAGCTGGATGATGCCATTGGTTGGAAGTGTGGAGAATGTCAAAAGATCTCCGTGGAGAGCAAGTTTAAAGGTCAGTGTGAAGCTACTAATTGGATCCGGGGAGATCTCTGAAAGTGGGGGTTGCCTGGGATGGGCTGATGGGGGCCCTCCGATTTTCCTATGAATCCTTGCTGCAGCCCCAAATGGACAGTTTCCTGCTGTGGGGCAGGCTGAGTCCTCTAGTCTTGCAGAGGTGAGCCCAATGCCTTGTGCCTTGGAGGCAGGCAAACGGGGAGGGACCCTCAGCAGAAGACCCAGGGTTAGGTTAGGCCTCAAGAGACAGCAGGTCCGAACTGCCCAGTACTCAGAGAACTCCCAGGCTGAGTGAGATGAGGGCACAAGGGCGGGTGAGTGTGAGCCTTGGGGTTTCATCTGGAAGGGCCCACAAAGGTCGGGGTTCACCAGAAGGGGCTCTCAGGGGGTGCCCCAATTCTCTTGCCCTGAATGTTCTGTTGTGCCCCCAAATGGTACAGTTTTCTGTGGGCTGCAGGCTGAGTCCTACAGTGGGGCTTGGGTGTCTCCAATCCCCCGGAGTGGGGTGCCAGGGCCCTGGGGAGGGGCCCCTCTGTGGCCAACCTAGGGTAAGGGTTAGGGTCCAGGAGCCCGGCAGGGACTATATGCAAGCTGTGCGGCGAGCTCTGTGGAGGGCTGAGAGGAGGCCATGGGGGAGGGTGAGCATGGGCCTCAGGGTTGGGGCATGGGGGGCTGCCAAAGGATGGGGATGGGCTCCGGGGGCCTCCCCAAGTTCTCGTGCCCTGTAGGCTCCGTAGAGCCCCAAGGGGCACGGTTTCCTGTCAGGTGGCAAGCTGAGTCCTGCAGTGGGGCACAGGTATCCCAATTCCCCTGGGCTGCGGTGTAAGGCTCCTGGGGAGGCCCCCACACCCACAGCCGACCTAGGGCTAGGTTTAGGCCCAGGAGCCCCGCAGGCCCGATCTGCTGGCTGTATGGCTAGTTACACGGGCTGAGGTGAGGGTGTGGGGAGGGTGAGCGTGGGCCTCACGGTTGGGGTTGGGAGGCCACCGAAGTTCACTGGTGTCTCAGGAAGGCCCTACTGGTTCTCCTGCCCTGAATGCTCTATGGCCTCCCAGGGCACACGGTTTCCTGCGCGGTGGCAGACTGAGTCCTGCTGTGGGGCTCAGGTGTCCCGAATCCCCGTGGCTGCGGCTCCAGGCTCCTGGGGAGGGGCCCCTCCACAGATGAACTAAGGTTAGGGTTGGGGCCCAGGAACCCCGCAGGCCAGATCTGCCCAGTATGTGGCGAGCTCCGCCGCGGCCTGAGGTGAGGGTGCGGGATGGGGTGAGCATGGGCTTCAAGGGTGGGTTTAGGGATCACCGAAGTTCACCGGGGGCTCTGGGGGCCCTCCTGGTTCTCCCGCCCTGAATGCTCTACAGCCTCCCAAGGGGCACGGTTTCCTGCGGGCTGGCAGGCTTTGTCCTGCAGTGGGGCTCAGGTGTCCCCAGTCCCTGGGGCTGCGGCACTGGGCCCCAGGGGAGGGGCCCTACCCAGCGGACCTAGGGTCAGGTCTAGGCCTCAGGAACCCGGCAGGCCTGATCTGCCGGCTCTGCGTCGAGCTCGGTGGCAAGCTGAAGGGAAGGCGTGGGGCGGGATGAGCATGGGCCTCAGGGTTGGGGTGTAGGGGGCCGCCGAGGATCTCTGGGGGCTCAGGGGGGCCCTACCAGTTCTTCTGCACAGGATGCTCTCCGGCGCCCCAAGGGGCATGGTTTCCTGAGGGGTGGCAGGCTGAGTCCTGTGGTGGGGCTCATGTGTACCCAATTCCCGGGGTTAGGGTACGGATTAGGGTATGGGTTAAGGTTAGGGTATGGGTTACGGTTAGGGTATGGGTTAGGGTAGGGTTTAGGGTTAGGGTAAGGAGAAGGTACGGGTTAGGGTTGGGTTTAGGGGTTACAGGTTAGAGGTTATGGGTTAGGGTACAGATTAGGGTTTAGGGTACGGGTTAGGGTTTTGGGTTTGGGTTTAGGGTTAGGGTTTGGGTTGGAGTACGGGTTAGGTTTAGGGTACGGGTCAGGGTTAGGGTATGGGTTAGTGTACGCATTAGGGTACGGTTTAGGGTACGGGTTAGGGTACGGTTTAGGGTAAATGTTTGCGTACGGATTTGGGTATGGCTTAGGGTACGGGTTATGGTTAGGGTTCGGGTTAGGGAATGGGTTAGGGATAGGGATTGGGTACAGTTTAGGGTTAGGGTATGGGTTAGGGTACGGATTAGGGTACAGGTTAGGGTTAGGTATGGGTTAGGCTATGGGTTAGGGTCCGGCTTAGAGATAGGGTACGGGTTAGGGTATGGGTTAGGGTACGGGTTAGGGTATGGGTTAAGGTTAAGGTAAGGGTATGGGTTAAGGTTAAGGTAAGGGTACTGGTTAGGGTTAGGGTACAGGTAGCGTTAGGGTACGGATTATGGTACGAGTTAGGATATGGGTTAGGGTCAGGGTTTAGGGTTTAGTGTTAAAGTTAGGGTATGGGTTAGGGTACTTGTTAGGGTTACGGTTAGGTTTAGGGTACGGTTTAAATTACGGGTTAGTGTACAGTTTAGGGTTAGGGTTAGGGTATGTGTTAGAGTACGTGTTAGGGTTACGGTTAGGGTTAGGGTACAGGTTAGGGTTAGGTTTAGGTTACGGTTTAGGGGTAGGGTTAGCTGAAGGGGTAGGGTTAGGGGTAAGGTTAGGAGTATGGTAGGGGTCGGGGTTGGGTTAAGGTTTAGGGTTAGGGTTTGGGTTTAGTGGTTAAGGTTAGGGTTTAGTGTTTAGGGTTTCGGGATTAGGGTTAGGGGTTAGGGTTTAGGGTTTAGTGTTAATGTTAGGGTTTACGGTTTAAGGATTAGGGTTTAGGGTTAGGTTTAGGGTAGGGTTAGGGTTAGGGTAAGTGTTAGGGGTTAGGGTTAGGATTAGGGGTTAAGGTTTAAGGTTTAAGGTTAGGGCTTAGGGTTTAGGGTTACGGTTAGACCCCAGTGGGCCAGCAGGACAGATGCGCAGGCTGTGCGGCGAGTGGGGGAGTGGGACGATTGGGGGCGCTGGCGAGCAGGAGTATGGTATCCCGCGTTTTGGCGCAGGGGACTTTTGAACACCACTAGAGGCTCGGAGGGCCCTGCCCATTCTCCCGCCCTGAATGGCCGGCAGAGCCCCTAGCGGCCTGGGTCGTGGCGGGGTGGCAGTGTGAGTCTGACACTGCAGTTTGGGGGTCCCCAATGCCATGCGTTGCAGCGCAAGGGCCCTTGGGAGGGGCCCCTGGGGCCGTCCTAGGGTTACTGTTAGCACCCAGGAGTCCGGTAGACATGATCCGCCAGCTGTGCGATAGCGGAGGGCCAGGCCGAGGTGAGGGCGGTGGCGAGCTGGGGCGGGGGCCCATGCATTTTGGCGCGGGGGCCTTGGAAGGTCGCCTGGGGATTGGATGGCCCTGCCGGTTCTCCCGCCCTGAATGGCCAGAGGCGCCCCTAGTGACCTGGGTCGTGGCGGGGCGGCATGGTGAGTATGGCGCTGGGGCTCGGGGGTCCCCAATCCCTGGCGTTGCTGCGCCAGGCCCCTTGGGAGGTTCCCCTTGGGGGCCAACCTAAGGTTAGGGTTAGCCCCCAGGAGGCTGGCAGTCCCGATCCGCTGGCTGTTTGGCGAGCAGAGGGGCGGGTCGAGGTGAGGGCGCTGGTGAGAGGGAGCATTGGCCCAAGCATTTTGGTGCTTGGGCCCTTAGATGTTCACCGGGACTCGGAGGGCCCTGCCCATTCTCCCGCCCTGAATGACCGGTGGCGCCCCTAGTGGCATGGGTGCCAGCGGGGTGGCAGGGTGAGTCTGGCGCTGGGGCTTGGGGGTCATCAATCCCTGGTGTTGCGGCGACAGGCCCCTTGGGAGGGGCCCCTCAGTGGCCAACCTAGGGTTAGGTTTAGCCCCCAGGAGCCCGGCAGGCCCAATCCGCCTGCTGAGCGGCGAGCAGAGGGGCGGGCCGAGGTGAGTGCCCTGGCGAGCGGGAGCGTGGGCCCAAGCGTTTTGGAGCGGGGGCCTTCGAAGGTCACCTGGACTTGGAGGGCCCTGCCCCTTCTCTCACCTGGTTGACCGGCAGCGCCCCTAGCGGCCTGTGTGATGGCGGGGCGGCAGGGGGAGTCCGGTGCTGAGGCTCCGGCTTCCCTATACCCGACGTTGCAGTGCCAGGCCCCTCGGAAGGGCCCCTCTGGGGCCGATGTAGGGTTAGAATTAGCCCTCAGGAGGCCGGCAGGCCCAATCCACCGTCTTGAGGCAAATGGAGTCGCGGTCCTAGGTGAGGGCGCTGGCGATAGGAGCGTAGGCCCCAGTGTTTTGGTGCTGGGGGCCTTCAATGTTCACCGGGGCTCAGAAGGCCTTGCCTGTTCTCCCGCCCAAAACGACCGGTGGCGCCCTAGCACCACTGGTGTCAGCGGGGCAGCAGGGAGAGTCCAGCATTACGACTCGAGGGTCCCCAATCCCCGGCGCTGTGGCGGCAGGCCCCTTCAGAGGGGCCCCTCTGGGGCCGACATAGGATTAGAGTTAGCCCCCAGGAGGCCGGTAGGCCTGATCCGCCAGCTGTGCAGAGAGTGGAGGGGCGGGATGAGGTGAGGGCGCTGGCGAGCTCCAGCGTGGGCCCCAGCGTTTTGGCGCGGATGGCCTTCCAAATCACCGGAGTCTCGAGGGCCCTGCCCATTCTCCCACCCTGAAAGACCAGCGACTCCCCAGCGGGCCCGATGTTGACGGGTTGGCAGGGTGAGTCCGGCGCTGCAGCTCAGGTGTCCCCAATCCCCGCGTTGGTCATCAGTCCCCTTGGGAGGGGCCCCTCTGGGGCCAACCTAGGGTTAGGGTTAGCCCCCAGGAGGCCAGCAGGCCCCATATGCCAGCTGTGCAGCGAGCGGAGGGGCGGGCCTTGGTGAGGGCACTGGCGAGCTGGAAGGTCGTACCCAAAGTTTTGGCACCGGGGGCCCTCGAATGTCGCCGGGGACTTGGAGGGCCCTGCCCGTTCTCCCGCCCTGAATGAGTGGCGGCTCCCCTAGCAACCCGAGTGGTGGCGGGGCTGCAGGGTGGGTCTGGTGCTGAGGCTCGGGGGTCCCCAATGCCAGGCGTTGCGGCACCAGGCCCCTTGGGCGGGGCCCCTTGGGGGCCGAACTAGGGTAAAGGTTAGCTCCTGGAGGCTGGCAGGCACGATCCGCAGTCTGGGGCGAATGGAGGCGTGGTCGAAGATCAGGGCGCTGGCGAGCAGGAGAGTGGGTCCCAGCGTTTTGGCGCTGGGGGCCTTCGAAGGTCACCGGGGCAGGGAGGGCCCTGCCCGTTCTCCCGCCCTGAATGATTGGTGGTACCCTAGCGGCCCGGTGTGGGCGGGGCGGAATGGTGAGTCCAGCATTGCGACTCGGGGGTCTCCAATCCCTGGCGATCGGCGGCAGTCCCTTTGGGAGGAGCCCCTTGGGGGCCGACCTAGGGTTAGGGTTATCCCCCAGGAGGCCGGCAGGCTCAATCCACGGGCTCTGTGGTGAATGGGGGGGTGGGCCAAGGTGAGGTCGCTGGCGAACGGAAGCGTGGGCCCCAACATTTTGGCTCGGTGGGCTTTCGAATGTCGCAGGGGGCTCGGAGGGCCCTGCTCCTTCTCCCGCCATGAAGGACCAGCGACCCCCCTAGCGCCCCGGGTGGCAGCAGGGTGGCAGGGTCAGTCCTGCACTAGTGCTTGGGTTTCCCCAATCCCCAGCGTTGAGGCGCCAGGCCCCTTGGGAGGGGCCCCTCGGGGACTGTCCTAGGGTTAGGTTAACCCCCAGGAGGCCAGCAGTCTGGATCCGCAGGCTGTGCAGTGAGCGGAGGAGGGATTGACCGTGGTAGGGCGCAGTTGAGCAGTAGCGTGGTACCCAGTGTTTTGGCGTGGGGGGCCTTCTTATTTCACCGGAGGCTCAGAGGGCCCTGCCTGTTATCCCGCCCTGAATGCCTGGAGGCGCTCCTAGCGGCCCGCGTGGCGGCGGGGCGGCAGGGTGAACCCGGCACTGGGGCTTGCGGGTCCCCAATCCCTGCCATTGCGGCACCAAGCCTCTTGGGAGGGGCCACTCTGGGGCCCATCTAGGGTTACCGTTAGCCCCAAGGAGCCCGGGAGGCCGGATCCGCCAGCTGTGTGGCTAGAAGGGGGGCGGGCCAAGGTGAGGGTGCTGTAGAGCGGGAGCATGGGCTTCAGCGTGTTGGCGCGGGGGACCTATAAATGTCGCCGGGGGCTCGGAGGGCCCTGCCCGTTCCCCCACCCTGAATGACCGGTGGCGCCCCAAGTGGCCCGGGTGGCGGCGGAGGGGCAGGTTGAGTACATCGCTGGGGCTTGGGGGTCCTCAATCTCCGAAATCGTGGTGCCAGGCCCTTTGGGAGTGCCCTTCGGGGGCCGACCTAGGGTTAGGGTTAGCCCCCAGGAGGCCGGCAGGCCCGATAAGATGGCTGTGGGGCTAGCGGAGGGGTGGGCTGAGGTGAGGGCGCTGGGGAGCGAGATCGTGGGCCCCTGCATTTTGGCGCTGGAGGCTTCAAATATCTCTGGTTTCTCCAGGGCCCTGTCTCTTCTCCCGCCCTGAATGAACGGCAGAGCCCCTAGAGGCCCGGGTGGCAGCGTTGTGGGAGGGTGAGTCTGGCTCTGGGGCTTGGGGTCCCAGATCCCTGGCGTAGTGGCACCAGGACCCTTGGGAGGGGCCCCTTGGGGGGCGACCTAGGGTTAGGGTTATCCCCAAGGAGAACATCAGGCCCAATCCACACACTGTGCGGTGAGCGGTAGTGCGGGCCGAGGTAAGGGTGCTTGGGAGCGGGAGCATGGGCACCAGGGTTTTAGCACGGGGAGCCTTTGAAGGTTACAGGTGGCTCAGAAGGCCATGCCCTTCTCTCGCCCTCTATGAACCACGGCGCCCCTAGCGGCCCAGGTGGGGACAGTGCGGCAGGGTGAGTCCGGCTCTGGGGCTCTGAGTCACCAAGCCCCAGCATTGCAAAGCCAGGCCGCTTGGGATGTCCCCTCAGGCCCGACCTAGTGTTTTGGTTAGCTTCCAGGAGCCCCGCAGGCCCTATCCACGGGCTCTGAAGCAAGCGGTGGGGTGGGCCTAGGTGAGGGCGCTGGCGAGCAGGATCCTGGGAGCCAACGTTTTTGCGCGGGGAGCCTTCAAAAGTAAGCGTGGGCTCGGAGGGCCCTGCCCGATCTCTTGCCCTGATTGACCGGTGGGGCCTCTAGTGGCTCGGGTGGCTGAAGGGCAGCAGGGTGAGTGCGGCACATGGGCTCGGGGTCCCCATCCCCAGCGTTGCGACGCCAGGCCCCTTGGGAAGTGCCCCTCGGTCGCCAACCTATGGTTAGTGTTAGCTTCCGGGAGCCCCGCAGGCCCGATACACCACCTGTGCGTCGAGCGGAGAGTTGGGCCGAGGTGAGGGTGCTGGTGAACATGAGCCTGGGCCCAAGCGTTTTGGTTCGGTGCGCCTTCGAAGGTCGGCAGGGGTTCGGAGGGCCCTGCCAGTTCTCCCACCCTGAATGAATGGCGGCGACCCTAGCGGCCTGTGTGGGTTGGGGTGGCAGCGTGCATCCGGCGCTGGGGCTTAGGGGCTCCCAATCCCTGGCGTTGCGGCGCCAGGCCCCTTAGGAAGGGACCTTCAGGGGCTGTCCTAGGGTTAGGGTGAGCTCCCAGGAGGCCGGCAGGCCCAAGTCGCTGGCTCTGCGAAGAGCGGAGGTGCGGGCCGAGTTGAGGGTGATGCAGAGCGGGAGCGTGGTCCCCAGCGTTTTGGCGCCCTGGGCCTTCGACTGTTGCCATGGCTCAAAGGACCCTGCCCGTTCTCCTGCCCTGAATAACCAGCGGCGCCCTTAGCAGCTCCCTTGGCAGTGGAGCGGCAGGGTGAGTCCATGCTGCGACTCGGGGATCCCCAATCCCCAGCGTTGCGGGGCCAGGCCTCTTGGGAGGGGCTCCTCGTGGGCGGACCTAGGTTTAGAGTTAGCACCCAGGAGGCCAGCAGGCCCAATCCTCTGGCTGGGCTGCGAGAGGTGGGCGGCCCGAGGTAAAGGCGCTGGCGATCGGGAGCGTGGGCCCCTGCATTTTGGCGCAGGAGGCTTCAAATATCGCCAGTTTCTCCAGGGCCCTGTCCCTTCTCCCGCCCTGAATGACGGGCGACGCCACTAGCGGCCCGGGTGGCGACGTTGCGGCAGGGTGAGTCTGGCTCTGGGTCTTGGGGTCCCTGATCCCCAGTGTAGCGGCACCAGGACCCTTGGGAGGGGCCCCTGGGTGGCCGACCTAGGGTTAGGGTTAGCACCCGGGAGGCTGGCAGGCGGGATCCGCCCGCTGTGCGTGGAGCGGAGGGGCGGGCCGAGGTGAGGGCGCTGGCGAGCAAGAGCCTGGGCCCAAGCGTTTTGGCACCGGGGGCCTACGAATGTCTCCAGGGACTCGGCGGGCCCTGCCCATTCTCCTCCCTGAATAACCGGCGACACCCCTAGCATCCCAGGTGGCGGCGGGGCAGCATGTAAGTCCGGGCATAGGGCTCGGGGGTCCCCAGTCCACTGTGTTGCGGCGCCAGGCCCCTTGGGAGCTGCCCCTCGGAGGCTGACTTAGGGTTAGCTTTAGACCCTAGGATGCCAGCAGGCCCTATTCGCCAGCTGTGTGGAGACTGGAGTGGCGGACCGAGGTGAGGGCACTGGTGAGCGGGAGCATGGGCCCGGGTGTTTTGGCGCGGGGGGCCTTTGAAGGTCGCCGTGTCTTGCAGGGCCCTGCCCGTGCTCCCGCCCTGAATGAACGGCACCACCCCAAGCCCTCGTGTGGCGGCTGGGTGGCAGGGTGAGTCCAGTGCTGAGGCTCGGGGGTCCCCAATCCCCAGCGTTGCGGCGCCAGATCCCTTGGGAGGGGCCCCTCGGGGGTCGATCTAGGGTTGCGGTTAGCCCCCAGGAGGATGGTGGACCCGATCAGCGGCTGTGCCGCACGCGGAGGGTTGGGCCGAGGTGAGGGCGCTGGCGAGACTGAGCATGAGCACAAGCGTTTTAATGCGGGGGGCCTTCGAAGGTCGGTGGGGGCTCGTAGGGACCTGCATGTTCTCCCGCTCTGAATGACCGGCAGGTCCCCTAGAGGCTCTGGTGCCTGAAAGGCAGCAGGGTGAGTCCGTCACTTGGGTTGGGGTCCCCATTCCCGGCGTTGTGGGGCCAGGGCACTTGGGAAGGGCCCCTCTGTGGCCGACCTACAATTAGGGTTAACACCCAGGAGGCCAGCAGGCCCGATACACCGCCTGCGCGTCGAGCGGACAGTTGGGCCTAGGTGAGGGTGCTGGTGAACATGAGCCCGGGCCCAAGCGTTTTGGTTAGGGGCAACTTCGAAGGTCAGCGGGGATTCGAAGGGCCTTGCCCATTCTCCCACCCTGAATGAATGGCGGAGCCCCTAGCGGCACGTGTGAGGCGGGGCGGCAGGGTGCATCCAGCGCTGGGGCTTGGGGGTTCCCAATCCCCGGAGTTGCGGCGCCAGGCCCCTTAGGAAGCGATGCTCGGAGCCGTCGTAGGGTTAGAGTTAGCGCCCAGGAGGCCTGTAGGCCCGATACGCCGGCTGTGCGAGGAGTGGAGATGCAGGCCAAGTTGAGGGCGATGGCGAGCGGGAGCGTGGGCCCCAGCGTTTTGGCGTCCTGGGCCTTTGAATGTTGCCATGGCTCGGAGGGCCCTGCCCTTTCTCCTGCCATGAATCCCCAGCAATGCCCCTAGCGGCTCCGTTGGCGGTGGGGCGGCAGGGTGAATCCCAGGCTGCGGCTTGGGGATCCCCAATACCCGGCGTTGTGGTGCCAGGCCCCTTGGGAGGGGCTCCTCGTGGGCCAACCCAGGGTTAGAGTTAGCCCCCATAAGGCCGGCAGGCCAGATCCTCTGGCTGGGTGGTGAGAGGTGGGCGGGCCGAGGTAAAGGCGCTGGGGTGCGGGATTGTGGGCCCCTGCATTTTGGGGTGGGAGGCTTCAAATGTCCCCGGTTTCTCCAGGGCCCTGTCAGTTCTCCCGCCCTGAAGGACCGGCGGCGCCCCTCATGGCCCGGGTGGCAGCGTTGTGGGAGGGTGAGTCTGGCTTTGGGGCTTGGGCTTCCAGATCCCTGGCGTAGTGGCACCAAAACCCTTCGGAGGGGCCCCAGGGGGGCCGACCTAGGGTTAGGGTTAGACCCCAGGAGACCGTCAGGCCCAACCGCACACTGTGCGGCGAGCTGAGGTGCGGCCCCAGGTGAAGGCGCTGGGAAGCGGGAGCGTGGGCAGCAGCGTTTTGGCACAGGGAGCCTTTTAGGGTCACCGGGGACTCAGAAGGCCCTGCCCTTCTCTCGCCCTCTATGACCCGCGGCGCCCCTAGCGGCCCAGGTGGGGACAGTGCGGCAGGGTGAGTCTGGCTCTGGGGCTCTGAGTCACCAATCCCCAGCATTGCAGAGCCAGGCCGCTTGGGATGTCCCCTCAGGGCCCACCCAGGGTTTTGGTTAGCTGCCAGGAGCCCGGCAGGCCCTATCCACCGGCTCTGAAGCAAGCGGTGGGGTGGGCCTAGGTGAGGGCGCTGGCGAGCAGGATCCTGGGAGCCAACGTTTTTGCGCGGGGAGCCTTCAAAGGTCAGCGTGGGCTCGGAGGGCCCTGCCCGATCTCTTGCCCTGATTGACCGGCGGGGCCTCTAGCGGCTCGGGTGGCTGAAGGGCAGCAGGGTGAGTGCGGCACATGAGCTCGGGGTCCCCATCCCCAGCGTTGCAACGCCAGGCCCCTTGGGAAGGGCCCCTCGGTGGCCGACCTATGGTTAGGGTTAGCCTCCAGGAGGCCAGCAGGCCCGATACACCGCCTGTGCGTCGAGCGCAGAGTTGTGCCGCGGTGAGGGTGCTGGTGAACATGAGCCTGGGCCCAAGCCTTTTGGTTCGGGGTGCCTTCGAAGGTCAGCTGGGGTTCAAAGGGCCCTGCCCATTCTCCCACCCTGAATGAATGGCGGCGCCCCTAGCGGCACGTGTGGGGCGGGGCGGCAGGGTGCATCCAGCGCTGGGGCTTGGGGGTTCCCATTCCCTGGCGGTGCGGCGCCAGGCCCCTTAGGAAGCGACGCTCGGTTCATCCTAGGGTTAGGGTTAGCGCCCAGGGGGCCTGCAGGCCCGATCCGCTGGCTGTGCGAGGAGTGGAGATGCAGGCGGAGTTGAGGGCGATGGCGAGCGGGAGCTGGGCCCCAGCGTTTTGGCGTCCTGGGCCTTTGAATGTTGCCATGGCTCGGAGGGCCCTGCCCTTTCTCCTGCCCTGAATAACCAGCAAGGCCGCTAGTGGCTCCGTTGGCAGTGGGGCAGCAGGGTGAATCCCAGGCTGCGGCTCGGGGATCCCCAATCCCCGGCGTTGTGGTGCCAGGCCCCTTGGGAGGGGCTCCTCGTGGGCCGACCCAGGGTTAGAGTTAGCCCCCATAAGGCCGGCAGGCCAGATCCTCTGGCTGGGCGGTGAGAGGTGGGCGGGCCGAGGTAAAGGCGCTGGGGTGCGGGATTGTGGGCCCCTGCATTTTGGGGTGGGAGGCTTCAAATGTCGCCGGTTTCTCCAGGGCCCTGTCAGTTCTCCCGCCCTGAATGACCGGCGGCGCCCCTCGCGGCCCGGGTGGCAGCGTTGTGGGAGGGTTAGTCTGGCTTTGGGGCTTGGGGTTCCAGATCCCTGGCGTAGTGGCACCAAAACCCTTGGGAGGGGCCCCTGGGGGGCCGACCTAGGGTTAGGGTTAGCCCCAAGGAGACCGTCAGGCCCAACACACACTGTGAGGCGAGCTGAGGTGCGGCCCGAGGTGAAGGCGCTTGGGAGCAGGAGCGTGGGCACCGGCGTTTTGGCACGGGGAGCCTTTGAAGGTCACCGGGGACTCAGAAGGCCCTGCCCTTCTCTCGCCCTCTATGACCCGCGGCGCCCCTAGCGGCCCAGGTGGGGACAGTGCAGCAGGGTGAGTCTGGCTCTGGGGCTCTGAGTCACCAATCCCCAGCATTGCAGAGCCAGGCCGCTTGGGATGTCCCCTCAGGGCCGACCTAGGGTTTTGGTTAGCTGCCAGGAGCCCGGCAGGCCCTATCCACCGGCTCTGAAGCAAGCGGTGGGGTGGGCCTAGGTGAGGGCGCTGGCGAGCAGGATCCTGGGAGCCAACGTTTTTGCGTGGGAAGCCTTCAAAGGTCAGCGTGGGCTCGGAGGGCCCTGCCCGATCTCTTGCCCTGATTGACCAGCGGGGCCTCTAGCGGCTCGGGTGGCTGAAGGGCAACAGGGTGAGTGCGGCACATGAGCTCGGGATCCCCATCCCCAGCGTTGCGACGCCAGGCCCCTTGGGACGTGCCCCTCGGTGGCCGACCTATGGTTAGGGTTAGCCTCCAGGAGCCCCGCAGGCCCGATACACCACCTGTGCGTCGAGCGGAGAGTTGGGCCGAGGTGAGGGTGCTGGTGAACATGAGCCTGGGCCCAAGCGTTTTGGTTCGGTGCGCCTCTGAAGGTCGGCAGGGGTTCGGAGGGCCCTGCCAGTTCTCCCACCCTGAATGAATGGCGGCGCCCCTAGCGGCCTGTGTGGGTTGGGGTGGCAGCGTGCATCCGGAGCTGGGGCTTGGGGGCCCCCAATCCCTGGCGTTGCGGCGCCAGGCCCCTTAGGAAGGGACCTTCAGGGGCTGTCCTAGGGTTAGGGTGAGCTCCCAGGAGGCCGGCAGGCCCGAGTCGCTGGCTCTGCGAAGAGCATAGGTGCGGGCCGAGTTGAGGGTGATGCAGAGCGGGAGCGTGGTCCCCAGCGTTTTGGCGCCCTGGGCCTTCGAATGTTGCCATGGCTCAAAGGGCCCTGCCCATTCTCCTGCCCTGAAGAACCAGCGGCGCCCTTAGCAGCTCCCTTGGTGGTGGAGCGGCAAGGTGAGTCCATGCTGCGGCTCGGGGATCCCCAATCCCCAGCGTTGTGGGGCCAGGCCTCTTGGGAGGGGCTCCTCTTGGGCGGACCTAGGTTTAGAGTTAGCACCCAGGAGGCCAGCAGGCCCAATCCTCTGGCTGGGCGGCGAGAGGTGGTTCGGCCCGAGGTAAACGCGCTGGCGATCGGGAGCGTGGGCCCCTGCATTTTCGCGCAGGAGGCTTCAAATATCGCCAGTTTCTCCAGGGCCCTGTCCCTTCTCCTGCCCTGAATGACGGGCGGCGCCACTAGCAGCCTGGGTGGCGACGTGGCGGCAGGGTGAGTCTGGCTCTGGGTCTTGGGGTCCCTGATCCCCAGTGTAGCGGCACCAGGACCCTTGGGAGGGGCCCCTGGGTGGCTGACCTAGGGTTAGGGTTAGCCCCCAGGAGACTGGCAGGTGGGATCCGGCCACTGTCCGGGGAGCGGAGGGCGGGGCCGAGGTGATGGCGTTGGGGAGCGGGAGCGTGGGCACCAGCGTTTTGGCACGGGGAGCCTTTGAAGGCCACCTGGGGCTCAGAAGGCCCTGCCCCTTCTCTCGCCTTGAATGACCCGCAGTGCTCCTAGCGGCCTGGGTGGCGGCGTTGCGGTAGGGTGAGTGTGGCTCTGGGGCTTGAGGTTCCCGATCCCCGGCGAAGCGGCACAAGGACCCTTGGGAGGGGCCCCTGGGTGGCCGACCTAGGGTTAGGGTTAGCACCCGGGAGGCCGGCAGGCGGGATCCGCCTGCTGTGCGTGGAGCGGAGGGGCGGGCCGAGGTGAGGGCGCTGGCGAGCAAGAGCCTGGGCCCAAGCGTTTTGGCACCGGGGGCCTTCGAATGTCTCCGGGGACTTGGTGGGCCCTGCCCATTCTCCTCCCTGAATGACCGGCGGCGCCCCTAGCAGCCCAGGTGGCGGCGGGGCGGCTTGTAAGTCCGGGCATAGGGCTCGGGGGTCACCAGTCCACCGCGTTGCGGTGCCAGGCCCCTTGGGAGGGGCCCCTCGGAGGCTGACCTAGGGTGAGGTTTAGCCCCTAGGATGCCGGCAGGCCCTATTCGCCAGCCGTGTGGAGACTGGAGTGGCGGACCGAGGTGAGGGCACTGGTGAGCAGGAGCGTGGGCCCGGGTCTTTTGGCGCGGGGGGCCTTTGAAGGTCGCTGTGTCTTGGATGGCCCTGCCCGTGCTCCCGCCCTGAATGAACGGCACCACCCCAAGCCCCCGGGTGGCGGCTGGGTGGCAGGGTGAGTCCAGTGCTGAGGCTCGGGGGTCCCCAATCCCCAGCGTTGCGGCGCCAGATCTCTTGGGAGGGGCCCCTCGGGGGTCGATCTAGGGTTGCGGTTAGCCCCCAGGAGGCCGGTGGACCTGATCAGCGGCTGTGCGGCACGCGGAGGGTTGGGCCGAGGTGAGGGCGCTGGCGAGACTGAGCATGAGCCCAAGCGTTTTAGTGCGGGGGGCCTACGAAGGTCAGTGGGGGCTCGGAGTGACCTGCCTGTTCTCCCGCTCTGAATGACCGGCGGGGCCCCTAGAGGCTCCGGTGCCTGAAAGGCAGCAGGGTGAGACCGGCACTTGGGTTGGGGTCCCCATTCCCAGCGTTGTGGCGCCAGGCCACTTGGGAAGGGCCCCTCCGTGGCCGACCTACAGTTAGGGTTAGCCCCCAGGAGGCCAGCAGGCCCGATACACCGCCTGTGCGTCGAGCGGAGAGTTGGGCCGAGGTGAGGGTGCTGGTGAACATGAGCCCGGGCCCAAGCGTTTTGGTTCGGGGCGCCTTCGAAGGTCGGCGGGGGTTCGAAGGGCCCTGCCCGTTCTCCCACCCTGAATGAATGGCGGCGCCCCTAGCGGCACGTGTGGGGCAGGGTGGCAGGGTGCATCCAGCGCTGGGGCTTGGGGGTTCCCAATCCCTGGCGTTGCGGCGCCAGGCCCCTTAGGAAGCGACCCTCGGGGCCGTCCTAGGGTTAGGGTTAGCGCCCAGGAGGCCGGCAGGCCCGATCCGCCGGCTGTGCGAGGAGTGGAGATGCAGGCCGAGTTGAGGGAGATGGCGAGCGGGAGCTGGGCCCCAGCGTTTTGGCGTCCTGGGCCTTTGAATGTTGCCATGGCTCGGAGGGCCCTGCCCTTTCTCCTGCCCTGAAGAACCAGCAAGGCCCCTAGCGGCTCCTTTGGCAGTGGGGCGGCAGGGTGAATCCCAGGCTGCGGCTCGGGGATCCCCAATCCCCGGCATTGTGGTGCCAGGCCCCTTGGGAGGGGCTCCTCGTGGGCCGACCCAGGGTTAGAGTTAGCCCCCATAAGGCCGGCAGGCCAGATCCTCTGGCTGGGCGGTGAGAGGTGGGCGGGCTGAGGTAAAGGCGCTGGGGTGCGGGATTGTGGGCCCCCGCATTTTGGGGTGGGAGGCTTCAAATGTCGCCGGTTTCTCCAGGGCCCTGTCAGTTCTCCCGCCCTGAATGACCGGCGGCGCCCCTCGCGGCCCGGGTGGCAGCGTTGTGGGAGGGTGAGTCTGGCTTTGGGGCTTGGGGTTCCAGATCCCTGGCGTAGTGGCACCAAAACCCTTGGGAGGGGCCCCTGGGGGGCGACCTAGGGTTAGGGTTAGCCCCCAGGAGACCGTCAGGCCCAACCGCACACTGTGCGGCGAGCTGAGGTGCGGCCCGAGGTGAAGGCGCTGGGGAGCGGGAGCGTGGGCACCAGCGTTTTGGCACGGGGAGCCTTTGAAGGTCACCGGGGACTCAGAAGGCCCTGCCCTTCTCTCGCCCTCTATGACCCGCGGCGCCCCTAGCGGCCCAGGTGGGGACAGTGCGGCAGGGTGAGTCAGGCTCTGGGGCTCTGAGTCACCAATCCCCAGCATTGCAGAGCCAGGCAGCTTGGGATGTCCCCTCAGGGCCGACCTAGGGTTTTGGTTAGCTGCCAGGAGCCCGGCAGGCCCTATCCACCGGCTCTGAAGCAAGCGGTGGGGTGGGCCTAGGTGAGGGCACTGGCGAGCAGGATCCTGGGAGCCAACGTTTTTGCGCGGGGAGCCTTCAAAGGTCAGCATGGGCTCGGAGGGCCCTGCCCGATCTCTTGCCCTGATTGACCGGCGGGGCCTCTAGCGGCTCGGGTGGCTGAAGGGCAGCAGGGTGAGTGCGGCACATGAGCTCGGGGTCCCCATCCCCAGCGTTGCGACGCCAGGCCCCTTGGGAAGTGCCCCTCGGTGGCCGACCTATGGTTAGGGTTAGCCTCCAGGAGCCCCGCAGGTCCGATACACCACCTGTGCGTCGAGCGGAGAGTTGGGCCGAGGTGAGGGTGCTGGTGAACATGAGCCTGGGCCCAAGCGTTTTGGTTCGGTGCGCCTCTGAAGGTCGGCAGGGGTTCGGAGGGCCCTGCCAGTTCTCCCACCCTGAATGAATGGCGGCGCCCCTAGCGGCCTGTGTGGGTTGGGGTGGCAGCGTGCATCCGGCGCTGGGGCTTGGGGGCCCCTAATCCCTGGCGTTGCGGCGCCAGGCCCCTTAGGAAGGGACCTTCAGGGGCTGTCCTAGGGTTAGGGTTAGCTCCCAGGAGGCCGGCAGGCCCGAATCGCTGGCTCTGAGAAGAGCGGAGGTGCGGACCGAGTTGAGGGTGATGCAGAGCGGGAGCGTGGTCCCCAGCGTTTTGGCGCCCTGGGCCTTCGACTGTTGCCATGGCTCAAAGGGCCCTGCCCGTTCTCCTGCCCTGAATAACCAGTGGCGCCCTTAGCAGCTCCCTTGGCGGTGGAGCGGCAGGGTGAGTCCATGCTGCGGCTCGGGGATCCCCAATCCCCAGCGTTGCGGGGCCAGGCCTCTTGGGAGGGGCTCCTCATGGGCAGTCCTAGGGTTAGAGTTAGCACCCAGGAGGCTGGCAGGCCCAATCCTCTGGTTGGTCGGCGAGAGGTACACGGTCCGAGGTAAAATCTCTGGCGAGCGGGAGCATGGGCCCCTGCAATTTGGCGCGGGAGGTTTCAAATGTCACTGGTTTCTCCAAGGCCCTGTCCATTCTCCCTCCCTGAATGAGTGGCAGCGCCCCAAGCGGCCTAGGTTGCGATGGTGCTGCAGGGTGAGTCTGGCTCTGGGGCTCTGAATCACCAATCCCCAGCGTTGCAGAGCCAGGCCCCTTGGGTTGTGCCCCACGATGCCTACCTAGGATTTCAGTTAGCCCCCACGACCCTGGCAGGCACTATCCACTTGCTCTGCAGCAAGCGGAGGGGCGGGCCAGGCTGAGGGCGCTGGGGAGCAGGAGGAATGGAGCCAATGTTTTTGCGCGGGGCGCCTTTGAAGGTCAGCGGGGACTCCGGGGGCCCTGCCCATTCTCCCACCCTGATTGACCAGTGGTCTCTAGCGGCTCGGGTGGCTGAAGGGCAGCAGGGTGAGACCGGCACTTGGGCTCGGGGTCCCCATCTGCAGCGTTGTCACGCCAGGCCCCTGGGAAGTGCCCCTCGGGGGCCGAACTATGGTTAGGGTTAGCCCCCAGGAGGCCGGCAGGCCCGATACACCACCTGGGCATTGAGCAGAGAGTTGGGCTGAGGTGAGGGTGCTGGTGAATATGAGCCTGGGCCCAAGTGTTTTGATTTGGGGCGCCTTCGAAAATTGGCGGGGATTCGGAGGGCCCTGTCCATCCTTCCAAGGTGAATGAACAGCGGCGCCCCTAGCGGCCCAGGTGGGCAGGGGCGGCAGGGTGCATCGGGCGCTGGGGCTTGGGGGTCCCCAATCCCTGGTGTTGCGGCACCAGGCCCCTTGGGAGGGGCCCTTCGGGGGCCAACCTAGAGTTAGGTTTAGCCCCTAAGAGGCCAGCAGGCCCTATTCGCCAGCTGTGTGGAGAGCAGAGTGGCAGACCTAGGTGAGGGCGCTGGTGAGTGGGAGGGTGGGCCTGGGCGTTTTGGCATGCGGGGCCTTTGAAGGTCGCCATGTCTCTGAGGGCCCTGCCCCTTCTCCTGCCCTGAATGAACGGCAGCACCCCAAGCCCCCGAGTGGCGGCTGGGCGGCAGGTGAGTCAGGTGCTGAGTCTTGGGGTCCCCAATCCCCGGCATTGTGGCGTCAGGCCCCTTGGGAGGGGCCCCTCAGGTCCGACCTAGGGTTAGGGTTAGCCCCCAGGTGGCTGGCAGGCCCGATCCGCCTGCTGTGCGGGGAGCGGAGGGGCAGGCCGAGGTGAGGGCGCTGGGGAGTGGAAGCATGGGCACCAGCGTTTTGGCTCCAGGAGCCTTTGAAGGTCACCGGGAACTCGGAAGGACCTGCCACTTCTCTCACCCTGAATGACCGGCGGCTCCCCCAGCTGCCCAGGTGGCGACAGTGTGGAAGGGCGAGTCCGGCTCTGGGGCTCTGAGTCACCAATCCCAAGCATAGCAGAGCCAGACCCCTTGGGATGTGCCCCACGGGGCCGACCTAGGTTTTCAGTTAGCCCCCAGGAGCCCGGCAGGCACTATCCACTGGCTCTGCAGCAAACGGAGGGGCGGGTCGAGGTGAGGGCGCTGGGGAGCGGGAGCGTGGGCACCAGCATTTTGGCGTGGTGAGCCTTTGAAGGTCACCGGGGACTCTGAAGGCCCTGCCCTTCTCTCGCCCTGAATGACCGGCGGCGCCCCTAGAGGCCCGGGTGGCAACAGTGCGGCAGGGTGAGTCTGGCTCTGGTGTCTGAGTCACCAATCCCCAGCGTTGCAGAGCCAGGCCCCTTGGGATGTGCCCCACGGGGCCGACCTAGGGTTTTCATTAGAACCAAGAGCCCGGCAGGCCCTATCCAATGGGTCTGAATCAAGGGGAGAGTTGGGCCAAGGTGAGGATGCTGGTGATCATGAGCCTGGGCCCAAGCGTTTTGGTTCAGAACTCCTTCAAAGGTCAGCGGGGGTTCGAAGGGCTCTGCCCATTCTCCCACCCTGCAGGAACGGCGGCGCCCCTAGCGGCCCGGGTTGTGAGGGGTGGCAGGGTGAGTCAGGCCCTGCGGCTCAGGTATCTCCAATCCCCAGCGATGAGGCGCCAGGCCCCTTGGGAGGGGCCCCTTGGATGCAACTTAGGTTTTGGTTTAGCCCCTAGGAACTCGGCAGGTCCTATTCGCCAGCTGTGTGGAGAGTGGAGTGGCGGACCGAGGTGAGTTCACTGGTGTTTGGGAGCGTGGGCTCGGGCGTTTTGGCGCAGGGGGGATTCGAAAGTCACCGTGTCTCGGAGGGCCCTGCCCGTTCTCCCGCCCTGAATGAATGGCAGCACCCCAAGCCCCTGGGTGGCGGCTGGGCGGCAGGGTGAGTCAGGTGCTGAGGCTCAGGGTCCCCAATCCCTGGCGTTGCGACGCCAGGCCCCTTGGGATGGGCCTCTCGGTCGTCGATCTAGGGTTACAGTTAGCCCCCCGGAGACCGGTGGACCAGATCAGCGTCTGTGCAGCACGCGGCAGGGTGGGCCGAGGTGCGGGCGCTGGTGAGCCTGAGCATGAGCCCAAGCGTTTTAGCGTGGGGGGCCTTCGAAGGTTGGCGGTGGCTGGAGGGATCTGCCCATTCTCCCGCTCTGAATGACCAGCGGGGCCCCTAGTGGCTCAGGTGGCTGAAGGGCAGCAGGGTGAGTCCGGCACTTGGGCTCGGTTGCCCCATCCCCGGAGTTGGGGCACCAGGCCACTTGAGAAGGGCCCCTCGGGGGCCAACCTACAGTTACGGTTAGCACCCAGGAGGCTGGCAGGCCCTATACACTGCCTGTGCGTGGAGCGGAGAGTTGGGCCGAGGTGAGGATGCTGGTGAACATGAGCCTGGGCACAAGCATTTTGGTTCTGGGCGCCATTGAAGGTGGGCGGGGGTTCGGAGGCCCCTGCCAGTTCTCCCACCCAGAATGAATGGCGGTGCCCCTAGCGGGCCGTGTGGGGCAGGGCGGCAGGGTGCACTAGGCCCTGGGGCTTGGGGGTCGCCAATCCCTGGCGTTGCGCCGCAAGGCTCCTTAGGAAGGGACCCTCAGGGGCCGTCCTAGGGTTAGGGTTAGCACCCAGGAGGCCAGCAGGCCCGATCCGCCGGCTGTGCGAGGAGTGGAGGTGTGGGCCGAGTTGAGGGGGATGCAGAGCGGGAGCGTGGGCCCCAGCGTTTTGGCACCCTGGGCCTTCGAATGTTGCCATGTCTCCAAGGGCCCTGCCCATTCTCCTGCCCTGAATAACCAGCGGCGCCCCTAGCGGCTCCGTTGGCGGTGGGGCTGCAGGGTGAGTCCTGAGCTGCGGCTCAGGGATCCCCAATCCCCAGCATTGTAGGGCCAGGCCTCTTGGGAGGGGCTCCTCGTGGGCCGACCTAGGGTTAGAGTTAGCACCCAGGAGGCCGGCAGGCCCAATCGTCTGGCTGGGCTGCGAGAGGTGGGCGGGTCGAGGTAAAGGCGGTGGCGATCAGGAGCGTGGGCCCCTGCATTTTGGCGCAGGAGTCTTCAAATATCCCGGTTTCTCCAGGGCCCTGTCCCTTCTCCAGCCCTGAATGATGGGCGGCGCCACTAGCGTCCCGGGTGGCGACGTGGCGGCAGGGTGAGTCTGGCTCTGGGTCTTGGGGTCCCTGATCCCCAGTGTAGCGGCACCAGGACCCTTGGGAGGGGCCCCTGGGTGGCTGACCTAGGGTTAGGGTTAGCCCCCAGGAGGCCGGCAGGTGGGATCCGGCAACTGTCCCGGGAGCGGAGGGCGGGGCCGAGGTGAGGGCGTTGGGGAGCGGGAGCGTGGGCACCAGCGTTTTGGCACGGGGAGCCTTTGAAGGCCACCGGGGGCTCGGAAGGCCCTGCCCCTTCTCTCGCCCTGAATGACCCGCAGTGCTCCTAGCGGCCTGGGTGGCGGCGTTGCGGTAGGGTGAGTGTGGCTCTGGGGCTTGAGGTTCCCGATCCCCAGCGAAGCGGCACCAGGACCCTTGGGAGGGGCCCCTGGGTGGCCGACCTAGGGTTAGGGTTAGCACCCGGGAGGCCGGCAGGCGGGATCCGCCCGCTGTGCGTGGAGCGGAGGGGCGGGCCGAGGTGAGGGCGCTGGCGAGACTGAGCATGAGCCCAAGCGTGTTAGTGCGGGGGGCCTTCGAAGGTCAGTGGGGGCTCGGAGGGACCTGCCCGTTCTCCCGCTCTGAATGACCGGCGGGGCCCCTAGAGGCTCCGGTGCCTGAAGGGCAGCAGGGTGAGACCGGCACTTGGGTTGGGTTTCCCCATTCCCGGCGTTGTGGCTCCAGGCCACTTGGGAAGGGCCCCTCCGTGGCCGACCTACAGTTAGGGTTAGCCCCCAGGAGGCCAGCAGGCCCGATACACCGCCTGTGCGTCGAGCGGAGAGTTGGGCCGAGGTGAGGGTGCTGGTGAACATGAGCCCGGGCCCAAGCGTTTTGGTTCGGGGCGCCTTCGAAGGTCGGCGGGGGTTCGAAGGGCCCTGCCCGTTCTCCCACCCTGAATGAATGGCGGCGCCCCTAGCGGCACATGTGGGGCAGGGCGGGAGGTTGCATCCAGCGCTGGGGCTTGGGGGTTCCCAATCCCCGGCGTTGCGGCGCCAGGCCCCTTAGGAAGCGACCCTCGGGGCCGTCCTAGGGTTAGGGTTAGCACCCAGGAGGCCGGCAGGCCCGATCCGCCGGCTGTGCGAGGAGTGGAGATGCAGGCCTAGTTGAGGGCGATGGTGAGCGGGAGCTGGGCCCCAGCGTTTTGGCGTCCTGGGCCTTTGAATGTTGCCATGGCTCGGAGGGCCCTGCCCTTTCTCCTGCCCTGAATAACCAGCAAGGCCCCTAGTGGCTCCGTTGGCAGTGGGGCGGCAGGGTGAATCCCAGGCTGCGGCGGGGGATCCCCAATCCCCGGCGTTGTGGTGCCAGGCCCCTTGGGAGGGGCTCCTCGTGGGCCGACCCAGGGTTAGAGTTAGCCCCCATAAGGCCGGCAGGCCAGATCCTCTGGCTGGGCGGTGAGAGGTGGGCGGGCCGAGGTAAAGGCGCTGGGGTGCGGGATTGTGGGCCCCCGCATTTTGGGGTGGGAGGCTTCAAATGTCGCCGGTTTCTCCAGGGCCTTGTCAGTTCTCCCGCCCTGAATGACCGGCGGCGCCCCTCACGGCCCGGGTGGCAGCGTTGTGGGAGGGTGAGTCTGGCTTTGGGGCTTGGGGTTCCAGATCCCTGGCGTAGTGGCACCAAAACCCTTGGGAGGGGCCCCTGGGGGGCCGACCTAGGGTTAGGGTTAGCCCCAAGGAGACCGTCAGGCCCAAACACACACTGTGAGGCGAGCTGATGTGCGGCCCGAGGTGAAGGCGCTGGGGAGCGGGAGCGTGGGCACCAGCGTTTTGGCACGGGGAGCCTTTGAAGGTCACCAGGGACTCAGAAGGCCCTGCCCTTCTCTTGCCCTCTATGACCCGCGGCGCCCCTAGCGGCCCAGGTGGGGACAGTGCGGCAGGGTGAGTCCGGCTCTGGGGCTCTGAGTCACCAATCCCCAGCATTGCAGAGCCAGGCCGCTTGGGATGTCCCCTCAGGGCCGACCTAGGGTTTTGGTTAGCTGCCAGGAGCCCGGCAGGCCCTATCCACCGGCTCTGAAGCAAGCGGTGGGGTGGGCCTAGGTGAGGGCGCTGGCGAGCACGATCCTGGGGGCCAACGTTTTTGCGCGGGGAGCCTTCAAAGGTCAGCGTGGGCTTGGAGGGCCCTGCCCGATCTCTTGCCCTGATTGACCGGCGGGGCCTCTAGCGGCTCGGGTGGCTGAAGGGCAGCAGGGTGAGTGCGGCACATGAGCTCGGGGTCCCCATCCCCAGCGTTGCGACGCCAGGCCCCTTGGGACGTGCCCCTCGGTGGCCGACCTATGGTTAGGGTTAGCCTCCAGGAGCCCCGCAGGCCCGATACACCACCTGTGCGTCGAGCGGAGAGTTGGGCCGAGGTGAGGGTGCTGGTGAACATGAGCCTGGGCCCAAGCGTTTTGGTTCGGTGCGCCTCTGAAGGTCGGCAGGGGTTCGGAGGGCCCTGCCAGTTCTCCCACCCTGAATGAATGGCAGCGCCCCTAGCGGCCTGTGTGGGTTGGGGTGGCAGCGTGCATCCGGCGCTGGGGCTTGGGGGCCCCCAATCCCTGGCGTTGCGGCGCCAGGCCCCTTAGGAAGGGACCTTCAGGGGCTGTCCTAGGGTTAGGGTGAGCTCCCAGGAGGCCGGCAGGCCCGAGTCCCTGGCTCTGCGAAGAGCGGAGGTGCGGGCCGAGTTGAGGGTGATGCAGAGCGGGAGCGTGGTCCCCAACGTTTTGACGCCCTGGGCGTTCGAATGTTGCCATGGCTCAAAGGGCCCTGCCCGTTCTCCTGCCCTGAAGAACCAGCGGCGCCCTTAGCAGCTCCCTTGGTGGTGGAGCGGCAAGGTGAGTCCATGCTGCGGCTCGGGGATCCCCAATCCCCAGCGTTGTGGGGCCAGGCCTCTTGGGAGGGGCTCCTCTTGGGCGGACCTAGGTTTAGAGTTAGCACCCAGGAGGCCAGCAGGCCCAATCCTCTGGCTGGGCGGCGAGAGGTGGTTCGGCCCGAGGTAAACGCGCTGGCGATCGGGAGCGTGGGCCCCTGCATTTTCGCGCAGGAGGCTTCAAATATCGCCAGTTTCTCCAGGGCCCTGTCCCTTCTCCTGCCCTGAATGACGGGCGGCGCCACTAGCAGCCTGGGTGGCGACGTGGCGGCAGGGTGAGTCTGGCTCTGGGTCTTGGGGTCCCTGATCCCCAGTGTAGCGGCACCAGGACCCTTGGGAGGGGCCCCTGGGTGGCTGACCTAGGGTTAGGGTTAGCCCCCAGGAGGCCGGCAGGTGGGATCCGGCCACTGTCCGGGGCGCGGAGGGCGGGGCCGAGGTGATGGCGTTGGGGAGCGGGAGCGTGGGCACCAGCGTTTTGGCACGGGGAGCCTTTGAAGGCCACCTGGGGCTCGGAAGGCCCTGCCCCTTCTCTCGCCTTGAATGACCCGCAGTGCTCCTAGTGGCCTGGGTGGCAGCGTTGCGGTAGGGTGAGTGTGGCTCTGGGGCTTGAGGTTCCCGATCCCCAGCGAAGCGGCACCAGGACCCTTGGGAGTGGCCCCTGGGTGGCCGACCTAGGGTTAGGGTTAGCACCCGGGAGGCCGGCAGGCGGGATCCGCCCGCTGTGCGTGGAGCGGAGGGGCGGGCCGAGGTGAGGGCGCTGGCGAGCAAGAGCCTGGGCCCAAGCGTTTTGGCACCGGGGGCCTTCGAATGTCTCCGGGGACTTGGCGGGCCCTGCCCATTCTCCTCCCTGAATGACCGGCGGCGCCCCTAGCAGCCCAGGTGGCGGCGGGGCGGCATGTAAGTCCGGGCATAGGGCTCGGGGGTCCCCAGTCCACCGCGTTGCGGCGCCAGGCCCCTTGGGAGGGGCCCCTCGGAGGCTGACCTAGGGTGAGGTTTAGCCCCTAGGATGCCGGCAGGCCCTATTCGCCAGCCGTGTGGAGACTGGAGTGGCGGACCGAGGTGAGGGCACTGGTGAGCGGGAGCGTGGGCCCGGGTGTTTTGGCGCGGGGGGCCTTTGAAGGTCGCCGTGTCTTGGATGGCCCTGCCCGTGCTCCCGCCCTGAATGAACGGCACCACCCCATGCCCCCGGGTGGCGGCTGGGTGGCAGGGTGAGTCCAGTGCTGAGGCTCGGGGGTCCCCAATCCCCAGCGTTGCGGCGCCAGATCCCTTGGGAGGGGCCCCTCGGGGGTCGATCTAGGGTTGCGGTTAGCCCCCAGGAGGCCGGTGGACCCGATCAGCGGCTGTGCGGCACGCGGAGGGTTGGGCCGAGGTGAGGGCGCTGGCGAGACTGAGCATGAGCCCAAGCGTTTTAGTGCGGGGGGCCTTCGAAGGTCAGTGGGGGCTCGGAGGGACCTGCCCGTTCTCCCGCTCTGAATGACCGGCGGGGCCCCTAGAGGCTCCGGTGCCTGAAGGGCAGCAGGGTGAGACCGGCACTTGGGTTGGGGTCCCCATTCCCGGCGTTGTGGCGCCAGGCCACTTGGGAAGGGCCCCTCCGTGGCCGACCTACAGTTAGGGTTAGCCCCCAGGAGGCCAGCAGGCCCGATACACCGCCTGTGCGTCGAGCGGAGAGTTGGGCCGAGGTGAGGGTGCTGGTGAACATGAGCCCGGGCCCAAGCGTTTTGGTTCGGGGCGCCTTCGAAGGTCGTCGGGGGTTCGAAGGGCCCTGCCCGTTCTCCCACCCTGAATGAATGGCGGCGCCCCTAGTGGCACGTGTGGGGCAGGGCGGCAGGTTGCATCCAGCCCTGGGGCTTGGGGGTTCCCAATCCCCGGCGTTGCGGCGCCAGGCCCCTTAGGAAGCTACCCTCGGGGCTGTCCTAGGGTTAGGGTTAGCGCCCAAGAGGCCGGCAGGCCCGATCCACCGGCTGTGCGAGGAGTGGAGATGCAGGCGGAGTTGAGGGCGATGGCGAGCGGGAGCTGGGCCCCAGCGTTTTGGCGTCCTGGGCCTTTGAATGTTGCCATGGCTCGGAGGGCCCTGCCCTTTCTCCTGCCCTGAATAACCAGCAAGGCCCCTAGTGGCTCCGTTGGCAGTGGGGCGGCAGGGTGAATCCCAGGCTGCGGCTCGGGGATCCCCAATCCCCGGCGTTGTGGTGCCAGGCCCCTTGGGAGGGGCTCCTCGTGGGCCGACCCAGGGTTAGAGTTAGCCCCCATAAGGCCGGCAGGCCAGATCCTCTGGCTGGGCGGTGAGAGGTGGGCGGGCCGAGGTAAAGGCGCTGGGGTGCGGGATTGTGGGCCCCCGCATTTTGGGGTGGGAGGCTTCAAATATCGCTGGTTTCTCCAGGGCCCTGTCAGTTCTCCCGCCCTGAATGACCGGCGGCGCCCCTCGCGGCCCGGGTGGCAGCGTTGTGGGAGGGTGAGTCTGGCTTTGGGGCTTGGGGTTCCAGATCCCTGGAGTAGTGGCACCAAAACCCTTGGGAGGGGCCCCTGGGGGGCCGACCTAGGGTTAGGGTTAGCCCCCAGGAGACCGTCAGGCCCAAACACACACTGTGAGGCGAGCTGAGGTGCGGCCCGAGGTGAAGGCGCTGGGGAGCGGGAGCGTGGGCACCAGCGTTTTGGCATGGGGAGCCTTTGAAGGTCACTGGGGACTCAGAAGGCCCTGCCCTTCTCTCGCCCTGTATGACCCGCGGCGCCCCTAGCGGCCCAGGTGGGGACAGTGCGGCAGGGTGAGTCCAGCTCTGGGGCTCTGAGTCACCAATCCCCAGCATTGCAGAGCCAGGCCGCTTGGGATGTCCCCTCAGGGCCGACCTAGGGTTTTGGTTAGCTGCCAGGAGCCCGGCAGGCCCTATCCACCGGCTCTGAAGCAAGCGGTGGGGTGGGCCTAGGTGAGGGCGCTGGCGAGCACGATCCTGGGAGCCAACGTTTTTGCGTGGAGAGCCTTCAAAGGTCAGCGTGGGCTCGGAGGGCCCTGCCCGATCTCTTGCCCTGATTGACCGGCGGGGCCTCTAGCGGCTCGGGTGGCTGAAGGGCAGCAGGGTGAGTGCGGCACATGAGCTCGGGGTCCCCATCCCCAGCGTTGCGACGCCAGGCCCCTTGGGAAGTGCCCCTCGGTGGCCGACCTATGGTTAGGGTTAGCCTCCAGGAGCCCCGCAGGCCCGATACACCACCTGTGCGTCGAGCGGAGAGTTGGGCCGAGGTGAGGGTGCTGGTGAACATGAGCCTGGGCCCAAGCGTTTTGGTTCGGTGCCCCTCTGAAGGTCGGCAGGGGTTCGGAGGGCCCTGCCAGTTCTCCCACCCTGAATGAATGGCGGCGACCCTAGCGGCCTGTGTGGGTTGGGGTGGCAGCGTGCATCCGGCGCTGGGGCTTGGGGGCCCCTAATCCCTGGCGTTGCGGCGCCAGGCCCCTTAGGAAGGGACCTTCAGGGGCTGTCCTAGTGTTAGGGTTAGCTCCCAGGAGGCCGGCAGGCCCGAATCGCTGGCTCTGAGAAGAGCGGAGGTGCGGACCGAGTTGAGGGTGATGCAGAGCCGGAGCGTGGTCCCCAGCGTTTTGGCGCCCTGGGCCTTCGACTGTTGCCATGGCTCAAAGGGCCCTGCCCGTTCTCCTGCCCTGAATAACCAGTGGCGCCCTTAGCAGCTCCCTTGGCGGTGGAGCGGCAGGGTGAGTCCATGCTGCGGCTCGGGGATCCCCAATCCCCAGCGTTGCGGGGCCAGGCCTCTTGGGAGGGGCTCCTCATGGGCAGTCCTAGGGTTAGAGTTAGCACCCAGGAGGCTGGCAGGCCCAATCCTCTGGTTGGTCGGCGAGAGGTACACGGTCCAAGGTAAAATCTCTGGCGAGCGGGAGCATGGGCCCCTGCATTTTGGCGCGGGAGGTTTCAAATGTCACTGGTTTCTCCAAGGCCCTGTCCATTCTCCCTCCCTGAATGAGCGGCAGAGCCCCAAGCGGCCTAGGTTGCGATGGTGCTGCAGGGTGAGTCTGGCTCTGGGGCTCTGAATCACCAATCCCCAGCGTTGCAGAGCCAGGCCCCTTGGGTTGTGCCCCACGATGCCTACCTAGGATTTCAGTTAGCCCCCACGACCCTGGCAGGCACTATCCACTTGCTCTGCAGCAAGCGGAGGGGCGGGCCAGGCTTAGGGCGCTGGGGAGCAGGAGGAATGGAGCCAATGTTTTTGCACGGGGCGCCTTTGAAGGTCAGCGGGGACTCCGGGGGCCCTGCCCATTCTCCCACCCTGATTGACCAGTGGTCTCTAGCGGCTCGGGTGGCTGAAGGGCAGCAGGGTGAGACCGGCACTTGGGCTCGGGGTCCCCATCCGCAGCGTTGTCACGCCAGGCCCCTGGGAAGTGCCCCTCGGGGGCCGAACTATGGTTAGGGTTAGCCCCCAGGAGGCCGGCAGGCCCGATACACCACCTGGGCATTGAGCAGAGAGTTGGGCTGAGGTGAGGGTGCTGGTGAATATGAGCCTGGGCCCAAGTGTTTTGATTTGGGGCGCCTTCGAAAATTGGCGGGGATTCGGAGGGCCCTGTCCATCCTTCCAAGGTGAATGAACAGCGGCGCCCCTAGCGGCCCAGGTGGGCAGGGGCGGCAGGGTGCATCGGGCGCTGGGGCTTGGGGGTCCCCAATCCCTGGTGTTGCGGCACCAGGCCCCTTGGGAGGGGCCCTTCGGGGGCCAACCTAGAGTTAGGTTTAGCCCCTAAGAGGCCAGCAGGCCCTATTCGCCAGCTGTGTGGAGAGCAGAGTGGCAGACCTAGGTGAGGGCGCTGGTGAGTGGGAGGGTGGGCCTGGGCGTTTTGGCATGCGGGGCCTTTGAAGGTCGCCATGTCTCTGAGGGCCCTGCCCCTTCTCCTGCCCTGAATGAACGGCAGCACCCCAAGCCCCCGAGTGGCGGCTGGGCGGCAGGTGAGTCAGGTGCTGAGTCTTGGGGTCCCCAATCCCCGGCATTGTGGCGTCAGGCCCCTTGGGAGGGGCCCCTCGGGTCCGACCTAGAGTTAGGGTTAGCCCCCAGGTGGCTGGCAGGCCCGATCCGCCTGCTGTGCGGGGAGCGGAGGGGCAGGCCGAGGTGAGGGCGCTGGGGAGTGGAAGCATGGGCACCAGCGTTTTGGCTCCAGGAGCCTTTGAAGGTCACCGGGAACTCGGAAGGACCTGCCACTTCTCTCACCCTGAATGACCGGCGGCTCCCCTAGCTGCCCAGGTGGCGACAGTGTGGAAGGGCGAGTCCGGCTCTGGGGCTCTGAGTCACCAATCCCAAGCATAGCAGAGCCAGACCCCTTGGGATGTGCCCCACGGGGCCGACCTAGGTTTTCAGTTAGCCCCCAGGAGCCCGGCAGGCACTATCCACTGGCTCTGCAGCAAACGGAGGGGCGGGTCGAGGTGAGGGCGCTGGGGAGCGGGAGCGTGGGCACCAGCATTTTGGCGTGGTGAGCCTTTGAAGGTCACCGGGGACTCTGAAGGCCCTGCCCTTCTCTCGCCCTGAATGACCGGCGGCGCCCCTAGAGGCCCGGGTGGCAACAGTGCGGCAGGGTGAGTCTGGCTCTGGTGTCTGAGTCACCAATCCCCAGCGTTGCAGAGCCAGGCCCCTTGGGATGTGCCCCACGGGGCCGACCTAGGGTTTTCATTAGAACCAAGAGCCCGGCAGGCCCTATCCAATGGGTCTGAATCAAGGGGAGAGTTGGGCCAAGGTGAGGATGCTGGTGATCATGAGCCTGGGCCCAAGCGTTTTGGTTCAGAACTCCTTCAAAGGTCAGCGGGGGTTCGAAGGGCTCTGCCCATTCTCCCACCCTGCAGGAACGGCGGCGCCCCTAGCGGCCCGGGTTGTGAGGGGTGGCAGGGTGAGTCAGGCCCTGCGGCTCAGGTATCTCCAATCCCCAGCGATGAGGCGCCAGGCCCCTTGGGAGGGGCCCCTTGGATGCAACTTAGGTTTTGGTTTAGCCCCTAGGAACTCGGCAGGTCCTATTCGCCAGCTGTGTGGAGAGTGGAGTGGCGGACCGAGGTGAGTTCACTGGTGTTTGGGAGCGTGGGCTCGGGCGTTTTGGCGCAGGGGGGATTCGAAAGTCACCGTGTCTCGGAGGGCCCTGCCCGTTCTCCCGCCCTGAATGAATGGCAGCACCCCAAGCCCCTGGGTGGCGGCTGGGCGGCAGGGTGAGTCAGGTGCTGAGGCTCAGGGTCCCCAATCCCTGGCGTTGCGACGCCAGGCCCCTTGGGATGGGCCTCTCGGTGGTCGATCTAGGGTTACAGTTAGCCCCCCGGAGACCGGTGGACCAGATCAGCGTCTGTGCAGCACGCGGCAGGGTGGGCCGAGGTGCGGGCGCTGGTGAGCCTGAGCATGAGCCCAAGCGTTTTAGCGTGGGGGGCCTTCGAAGGATGGCGGTGGCTGGAGGGATCTGCCCATTCTCCCGCTCTGAATGACCAGCGGGGCCCCTAGTGGCTCAGGTGGCTGAAGGGCAGCAGGGTGAGTCCGGCACTTGGGCTCGGTTGCCCCATCCCCGGCGTTGGGGCACCAGGCCACTTGAGAAGGGCCCCTCGGGGGCCAACCTACAGTTACGGTTAGCACCCAGGAGGCTGGCAGGCCCTATACACTGCCTCTGCGTGGAGCGGAGAGTTGAGCCGAGGTGAGGATGCTGGTGAACATGAGCCTGGGCACAAGCATTTTGGTTCTGGGCGCCATTGAAGGTGGGCGGGGGTTCGGAGGCCCCTGCCAGTTCTCCCACCCAGAATGAATGGCGGTGCCCCTAGCGGGCCGTGTGGGGCAGGGCGGCAGGGTGCACTCGGCCCTGGGGCTTGGGGGTCGCCAATCCCCGGCATTGCGCCGCAAGGCTCCTTAGGAAGGGACCCTCAGGGGCCGTCCTAGGGTTAGGGTTAGCACCCAGGAGGCCAGCAGGCCCGATCCGCCGGCTGTGCGAGGAGTGGAGGTGTGGGCCGAGTTGAGGGGGATGCAGAGTGGGAGCGTGGGCCCCAGCGTTTTGGCACCCTGGGCCTTCGAATGTTGCCATGTCTCCAAGGGCCCTGCCCATTCTCCTGCCCTGAATAACCAGCGGCGCCCCTAGCGGCTCCGTTGGCGGTGGGGCTGCAGGGTGAGTCCTGAGCTGCGGCTCAGGGATCCCCAATCCCCAGCATTGTAGGGCCAGGCCTCTTGGGAGGGGCTCCTCGTGGGCCGACCTAGGGTTAGAGTTAGCACCCAGGAGGCCGGCAGGCCCAATCGTCTGGCTGGGCTGCGAGAGGTGGGCGGGTCGAGGTAAAGGCGCTGGTGAGCGGGAGCGTGGGCCCCTGCATTTTGGCACGGGAGGCTTCAAATGTCGCCAGTTTCTCCAGGGCCCTGTCCGTTCTCCCGCCCTGCATGAGCGGCGGCGCCCCTAGTGGCCTGGGTGGCGGCGTTGTGGCAGCATGAGTCTGGTTCTGGGGCTTGGGGTCCCAGATCCCTGGCGTATAGGCAACAGAATCCTTGGGAGGGACCCTTGAGGGCCGACCTAAGGTTAGGGTTAGCCCACACAAGGCCGGCATGCCGGATCCGCCCTCTGTGCAGGGAGCAGAGGGGCGGGCTGAGGTGAGGGCGCTGGGGAGCGGGAGCGTGGGCACCCGGGTTTTGGCATGGAGAGCCTTCGAAGGTCGCCAGTGGCTCGGAGGACCCTGTCCATTCTTGTGCCCTGAATGACCAGCGGCGCCCCTAGTGGCCGGAGTGGCAGCAGGGAGGCAGGGTGAGTCTGGCGATGGGGCCTATGGTCCTAGTCTCAGGCTTGGTGGCGCCAGGCCCCTTGGGAGGGGCCCCTCTGGGTCCTGCCTAGCTTTAGGGTTACCCCCAGGAGTCCGGCGGCCTGATCCGCTGGCTGTGCATGGAGCGGAAGGGCAGGCTGACGTGAATGCGCTGGCGAGCGGGAGTGAGGGCCCAAGCGTTTTGGCACGGGGAGCCTTCGAAGGTCACCGGACGCTCAGAGGGCCCTGCCTATTCTCTCGCCCTGTGAGGACGTTGCCCCTAGTGGGCCGGGTCATGGCGGGGCGGCAGGGTGAGTCTGGAACTAGGGCTCGTGGGTCCCCAATCCGCAGCGTGGCGTCGCCAGGCACTTGGGAGTGGTACCTTGGGAGCCTACCTAGGGTTAGGGTTAGCCCAAAGGAGGCCAGCAGCCCCATTCTGTCGGCTGTGCGGCGAGAGGAGTGGTGGGCAGAGGTGAGGGCGCTGGCGAGCGGGAGCGTGGGCCCAAGCGTTTTGGCGCGGGGGGCCTTCGAAAGCAACCGGGGGCTCAGAGATCCATGCCCCTTCTCCCGCCCTGAATGAGTGGCGGCGCCCCTAGAAGCCCGGGTGGCAGCGGGGCGGCTGGGTGAGTCTGGTGCTCATGCTCGTGTGTCCCCAATCCCCGGCGTGGCGGAGCCAGGACCCTTGGAAAGGGCCCCTCGGGGGCCGACCTAGGTTTAGGGTTAGCCCCCAGGAGCCCAGCAGGCCCTATCCGCCAGCTGTGTGTTCCAGCGGAGGGGCGGGCTGAGGTGAGGGCAATGGTGAGCGGGAGCGTGGGCCCAAGTGTTTTGGCGCAGGGGGCCTTCGAAGGTCACGGGGGGCTTGGAGGGCCCTGCCCCTTCTCCTGCCCCGAAGGACTGGCGGTGCCCCTAGCAGCCCGGGTGGCGACCGGGTGGCAGTGAAAGTCCAGCACTAGGGCTCGATTGTCCCCAATCCCCGGCGTGATGGCGCCAGTCCCCTTGGGAGGGGCTCCTCAGGGGCTGAACTAGGGTTAGGGTTAACCCCCAGGAGGCTGGCAGGCCCGATCTGACGGCTGTGTGGCGAGCAGAGGGTGGGTCCCAGGTGAGGGCAATGGTGAGCGGGAGCGTGGGCCCTAGCGTTTTGGCGTGGGTTGCCTTCGAAGGTCGCAGGGGGCACGGAGGGCCCTGCAAGTTCTCCCACTCTGAATGAGGATGGCGACCCTAGCGGGCCGGGTCTCGGCAGGGCAGCAGGGTGAGTCCGGCGCTGGTGCTCGGGGGTCCCCAATCCCCGGCGTGTTGGTGCCAGACCCCTTTGGAGGGGCCCCTCGACAGCCAACCTAGGGTGAGGGTTAGACCCCAGTAGGCTGCCAGGCCCAATCCGCTGGTTGTGCGGCTTGCGGAGGGGCTGGCCGAGGTGAGGGCACTGGTGAGCAGAAGCGTGGGCCGAAGCATTTTGGCACGGGGGGCCTTCAAATGTCACCGGTGGCTCGGAGGGCCCTGCCCATTCTCCCGCCCTGAATGACCGGCGGTGCCCCTAGTGACCCGGGTGGCAGTGGGGGGCATGGTGAGTCCGGTGCTGGGGCTCAGGAGTCCCCTTTCCCCATCGTTGCGGCACCAGGCCCCTTGGGAGGGGCCACTAGGGGGCCGACATAGGTTTAGGGTTAGCCCCCAGAAGGCCCACAGACCCGATCCGCCAGCTGTGCGGCGAGTGGAGGGGAGGGCCGAGGTAAGGGCGCTGGCCAGCGGGAGCGTGGGGCCAAGCGTTTTGGTGCGGGGGGCCTTCGAAGGTCGCAGGTTGCTCAGAGGGCCCTGCCTGTTCTCCCTCCCTGAATGAACGGCGGCGCCCCTAGCGGCCCAGGTGGCGGTAGGGCGGGAGGGTGAGTCAGGCGCTTGGGCTCCAGAGTCCCCAATCCCTGGTATTGCGGCAATAGGAACCTGGGATGGGCCCCTTGGGGGCCCACCAATGGTTAGGGTAACACCCAGGAGGCCTGCAGTCCAGATCCACTGGCTCTACAGCGAGCGGAGGGGCGGACCGAGGTGAGGGCGCAGGCGAGCGGGAGCATGGGCCCAAGCGTTTTGGCACAGGGGGGCCTTCGAATGTCATCAGGGGCTCGGAGGAATCTGCCCATTCTCCCTCCCTGAATGACCGACGGTGTTCCTAGCGGCCTGGGTGGCGGGGGGGCGACACGGTGAGTCCGGCGCTGGGGCTCGGGGGTCCCCAATCCCAGGCATTGCGGTGCCAGGCCCCTTCGGAGGGGCACCTCAGGGGACAACCTAGGGTTCTGCGTAGCCCCCAGGAGGAGTGCAGGCCTCATCCGCCGGCTCTGTGGCGAGCGGAGGGGCGGGCCGAGGTGAGGGCGCTGAGGAGCAGGAGCGTGGGCTCAAGCATTTTGGATGGGGGGGCCTTCGAAGTTCGCCACGGGCTCAGAGGGCCCTGCCCGTTCTACCGCCCTGAATGACCAGCGGCACCCCTAGCGGCCCGGGTGGTGATGGGGCGGCAGGGAGACTCTGGCGCTGGGGATTGGGGCTCCCAAATACCCGGCGTTGCAGCCTCAGGCCCCTTGGGACGGGCACCTAGGTGGCAGACATAGGGTTAGGGTTAGCCCCCAGGAGGCTGGCAGGCTCGTTCCGCCCATGTGCGGTGAATGGAGGTGTGGGTTGAGGTGAGGTAGCTGGCGAGTGGGGGCGTGGGCCAGAGCATTTACGCTTTGGCTTGGGGTGCCTTCGAAGGTCACAGGAGGCTTGCAGGGTCCTGCCCGTTCTGTCGCCCTGAAGGACTGGTGACGCCCCTAGTGCCCCATGTGGCGGCAGGGCGGCACGGTGCGTCCGGCGGTGGGACTTGGGGGTCCCCAATCCCTGGCATGCAGCGCCAGGCCACTTGGGAGGGGCCCTTCGGGGGCGACATGGCATAGGGTTAGCCCCCAGGAAGCCAGCAGGCCCGATCCGCCAGCTCTGCCACGAGAGGACGGGTGGGCCGAGGTTAGGGCGCTGGGAAGCAGGAGCGAGGGAGCCAGAGTTTTTGCACGGGGGGCCTTTGAAGGTCACAGGGGGATCGGAGGGCCTTGCCCGTTCTCCCTTCTTGAATGACTGGCAACGCCCGTAGCACCCTGGGTGCTTGCGGGGTGGCAGAGTCCAGCACTGGTGCTCGGGGGTCCCAAATCCCTGGCATTGTGGTGCCAGGCTCCTTGGGAGGGGCCCCTCGGGGGCCGACCTCGGGTTAGGGTTCTTCCCCAGGAGGCTGGCAAGCCCGGCGCTAAGTGGCTCTGGCAATGTAACAAAAATGCCATACACTTATCTGAAAGAAATAACAGTGTACAGGAACCCTCTTAGCCCTAACATCATCCTTTCTGAATATGGAAGCCAGCCCCAAATTGCTCGTGGAAGTCTGACGAAAGGGCTAAGCACTTTTCTCTGAGTCACCACACTGTACAGGGAAAGACCAATGTACATCATCTTTCACGAGTAGGAAGCATTAATGAAAAGTTTCTGGAATTTCGAGGACTCTGACCCATCCTTATTGGTAATAAACCACCGTGTACAGGAAAACACCTTCAACTCTCATCAGCCTCCTCAATCCTGATTCCGATTCAACATTGGGTGTGTAGGACTAGGGAAATGTCCACATCTTATTGCTAAGAAAGAACGATGTCAGGGTAATGCCCTTCAAGTCATCTCAGCCTTCCTGAAGACGGAAGCAGGAATCAAGGTGGTTATGTTACCATGAGGTAAGGAAGATGAGCATATAAGTGAGAAACAACAGTGGGCAGGACCTCTCTTCCAACGAACAGTATCTTTGCTTAATGTTCAATCCCTATGGTAAGTGGTTGTGGGCATTTGTGAGGTCAAAATCTTAAGTGTTTTGTAAAACCTCTTGGTCATTCACAGATGAGACTAAGGTAGTTGGGGACTTCTAGGCAGTGATTTGTCCACTGTCGAAAATATGAAAAGATAAAAGAGACAGATGAGGTCTCCTCAGGCATTGTCCTTTATCCTCATCCTCCGTGAGGATGGCCATCTCTGGACAGCTCAGTGACAGGGTCTCATTCACAGTGGGGGCATCTGTTCCTCACAGACATCAGGCAGGGAAATGGATTTGGTTCTCTGTGCCAGCCCAGCCACAGCTGAGTGTCACAGCACCCTCTCGTGGGCTCATAAGAGTTCCGCTGTCACCAGGCAGGTCATTGTATTTGATAAACCACTGTGAGAGTTTGCAATTGCCTTCATCTGCAACCTCCTAGAGGCAAATGCAGGTGTCTGGTACCATGTGAAGTCATGTGAAGGCATTGTGAGAAAGTGTCCTTTTGCTTAAGAAAAACATGGCTGGGGCTCCTGGCTGGCTCAGCCAGTTAAGCATGTGCCTTTGGCTCAGGTTATGATCCCAGGGTTCTGGGATCGAGCCGAGGCTCCCTGCTCAGCAGGAAAGAAGGTAGGGAAATAGCTTAGAACCCACAGAGAATGTGAATGAAGGGGAGTGAAATGGAATTTGGTCTGTGTTTTGCTTTAGGGATTGGAAGTTAGTTTTTTCTCAATTCTGATTGTTCTTGAGACAGAAAAGCTGTATTGGTTTTTTTTTTACCTTTAATTTTTTTCTAATAACAATTTTTTATTATGATATGTTAGTCACTATACAGTATTTCCTTAGTTTTTGATGTAGTGTTCCGTGATTCATTATTTGCATATAACACCCAGTGCTACATGCAATATGTACCTTCCTTAATACCCATCACTGGCCCATCCCAATCCCCCACCCCTCTCCCCTCTGAAGCCCTCACTTTGTTTCCCAGAGTCCATAGTCTCTCCTGGTTCATTCCCCCTTCTGTTTAGGGTCCATTGTCTAAAGGGACAGACAGTGGAAGTTCACCAAATATAAGATCGAAATTTCATTGTTCATTATAGATGCCGCCAAGTAGTTCCCAGACATTTCATTCTACTGTAGTAATTGATTATACCTGTGCAGGTGCACGTGGAAGATAAATGATGAATGTATACTGGTAATAAAACACGCCCCTCAGTAGTAGAATAATAGAGGATGCACATGTGTAAAATTATTCGACTACAGCGTCCATGCTTTCCCTTTGGTTCCTTATTACTATGAATTTGGACAATTTTTGTTCTCTAGGCTTAAACCTCATTGTCAGTATTCAGAGTTTTTCAATGCTGATCTTCTCCTGTATAAATTACCAAAAACCTAAAATATGTATAAACTTTAAAAAATGCTATATTGAAAATTATAGCAGGGAAGTTCCATTTTGTGAATATTGTGTCAATGGATCTCTATTTTGACATCAGTGTTCGTTAGAAATGATGACATTTCATGTGAGTATAAATATCAATGTGAAAAAGAAAAGGTAGCAAGAACCTTGAATGTTTAAGTAATTGGTGAAATGACAGGTGTGTGTGTGTGTGTGTGTGTGTGTGTGTGTGTGTGTGTGTAATTGATTTTCAGTGAATGGTTCAGCTTCTTGTAGGGCCTCCGAGAGAGCCCAGGTGAACCTTTCAATTAGTTGGTATCTGTTCTCAGAACATGGGAATCTCTTAGTCCAAACAGGCAAGCTTTGAGGTCTTGAAGAGTTTCAGTCCTCAGCGATGGTGTTGCAGACCCTTGTGTGCAAACCCTAGGGTATGCTCAGAGCCCTCATTAGCAGGTACCAACTTGTGAGGATTTCAGACAGCATTTCCCAAAGAAGTACCTCTTGAGTCTCTGTCCTTGTCAGTTCCCTACACGTCCTTACACTAGTTATGTGATCAGTGTGTTTCAGGATAATCCCCACATGTGATTTTTGCTATTTCCTACTAGTCCTATCTGTTTCTCATCTTGTTCTTTTATGGTAGGGGTTGGGAAGCAACCTGTGTGGTGTAGGAAGGGGTGTGGAAGTTGTCTGCCTTCAGAGGACCGAATGATGCCTAGAAATTGTACTGTAGTTTGAGGTCAATTATCCATCCTCTGAGTGTCAGGAATTCCATCACTTTACTTTGATGCTAGTCTGTTCTTCAAGCTGTCCTCAGAAATAAGGACGTCATCCATCTAGGGAATACTGGTTTGTGTGTATGTTTTCATTTTAGGAAAGGCCTTACTGTTCCTGAAAATAATACTGTAGAGCACCCTTTCCTGTTCTTATTGGCCATCAGTCAATCTTTTGTGAAGTATTCGTTTGTAAATAGACTTTTTATGGTTGATGAGCAGGAATTCTTTATTGACAAGTCTTTGTCAGTGTGTATATTGCAAATCTTTACTTCCCAGACTGTGGTTCACTTTTTCATTTTCTTATGGTCATAAGATAAGGAGAAATGTCACATTTTTATGAAGTCCCACTGAATTCTTTTAAATGGTTAGTGCACCCTATATCCTACCCCAAGATTGACAGGTTCTGCATTTTCTTTCAGAAACTGTCCAGTGGGAATCTACAATCCATCTCAAATTTATAAATTGCATTTTAATTCTAATAGGGTATTTATAGACTGTTTTGGATTTTCTATGTACACAATCGTATTATCTGTGAATAGTCACAATTATCCCCTCAATTCTTATACTTTTTGTTTCTCTTGCCATAAAGTTTGAAGATTTAATATACCTTTCTCAATATCTAACAGAAAAAGCAGACAAAACATTGGTAACAAATGTGACCTAATTGACATATAGGGAACATTCCATAATAAGTGCAGAATACATTATTTTCAAGTGGTCATAGACTCTTTACCCAAATAGATGATAGGTGGGGCCACGAATCAAGTCTACAAATGTTAAACCCTGAAATTAACTAGATTCTATTCTTAGACCACAGGGGAATTGAGCCACAGTCATAGCGAAAAGAAAACCAGGAAGTCCTTCAAAGTTTACAATTAAATGGAAGTTTGCTACATATCCTAAAGGTCAGAGAGGGAATCTCAATGGAAATTCTGAACCTTTTCTACATGAGGGCTCACACACAATGGCACTTTCTTTGTGAAGAGCATTATAATAACCTAGACAGGAGTTGAGCCTTAAGTCAGAGTTCTTCCTGCCCCAGCCACACCTGGCAGCCTTGGCCTGTGGTCCCCCTCAGCTGTCCTTTCTGGCGGCCCTGAGCTAAGGGGGTCAAGATGGCCATATGGAAATGGGAAGCTCCCCACTCATAGTGATGATGGTGCCCCCTCCCCAGCTGCCCATTCTGGTGGCTCTGAGCTAAGGGGGTCAAAATGGCCGTATGGAAATTAGAAGCTCCCCACTCTTAGTGATGACGTTGCTATCGTATCATCCTCACCAGTCCAACAATAAGATTTCTGAGTGAAATATGACACAAGAGCGACTTCTTGGCCTTCCTTCAGGTTTGAAAATCATCTGGTGAGTCATCTATTAGAAATATGGATTCAACATGTGTTCTTTCTTCTGGAAAAGAAATAGACCCAATAGCAATTAGGGCTTCCTGAGCACCTGTTCTTGAGAGACATCATACTGGCTCTTTGTAGCATTCTGCCTCTTAAACTTCTCAACTAGGGTGTAGATATTTTTAGGCACATTTTCAGACGGTTAGAAAGGGACTCAGATGATATGAGTCTCAGAGGATTTTAGTGTCAGAAACCTAAATGGGATCCCCAAATTGACTCCAAATTGCTTGTTGTTCCATACAGGGTACTATTTCCCTCTTATCTCTGGTCTTCTCGATCTGGAAACCTATCAAGTATCAGGATTTTCTTGTCATGTGGACAACTGGAATGAATTCAGCGGGCCTTTTCACGTCTGCCCATGGTGATCATTAAGATCATTATCTCAGTAGAGGACCTCTGGGTAAGATACTCAAAGATCCTAAGGAATACAGACAGTATAATATTTTCCTGGTATTAAAGTTACTGAAACCAACTATCTTTTTTAGTAGATTCAGGCTCTGGTATGTTCAGAGGGTACTGTAAAACAACTCTGAAATAGTATTTAAAAACACTCAGCTCAGCCTCTTCTACAAAGTGAGCCAATGCTTATAAACATGGCTAAAATATTCCCTTACCTACGATGACTTCCCAGCCATCCTAGTGTTTATATGGTATGACTGTGACTTGCATTAGTCAACATTTGTAGAGAAAGAACTTAGTGCATCCAGGGGTCACTTCATGTTGAAATTAGTTTGTGACAATGAGCTACTGTGTTTTATTCTGCAGTCCAAGGGAATGGTGCCAGACATCTCTAAGGTGTCTAGCAGTTCTACAATTCTGATTTTAAGTGGTCTGTGTGCTTCAGAGATTTGGTCAGGAGAAGGGCAGGAGTTCAGAGACTGTGAACACTTCTGTTACATGTGCTGACCATGGAGCACGCAGGATTCCATGGGCATCATTTTGATTTCTTGGTACTCTTGTGAAAGGTGCTTTTGTCTCAAATTCCTCTATTTAGGAGTAATTATAATGATAAAAGGAATTTTTATTGTATATCATCTGTGGGCCCTGATCCTGAGCTCCCAGGGAAGCTATCCTTTAAAAATTACCCAGCTCAAAATGACTGGGCAAAACCTCAAAGCATGGGCCTTGTTTCTGCCCCAAGCACATGTTGTACATCTGCTTCGAGAAGAAAACAATAACCAAAAAATGCCAACATAAATATAAGAAAAAATAAAGAACCTCTTTGGCTCCCATAAGATTAAAGACATACTGACATGTACACACTGAAAACATAAGAAAGAGTCTGTCACTTTCTGGAATCTAAGAAGATCCTCATTGTGGTGTGTAACTCTGTACGTAAAACAAAACAGAAAAAAATATATAAGCCTGCCCCAAATGTTCCTTCTCCGGAGCACTCACTTCTTGGTGAAGATTGTGTCTCTGAGGCAGCTGTCCTGACTTGGGTTTGAATAAAGGTCCCTTCCTTTCTCTCTAAAATGTTTTTAAAAGTTCAGTCACGCAGTGTCGACAATAACAGTGTTTTCTATTTAAGTGAGAAATAAATGTTCCACTCTATTTGCATTGGGAATAGACGAATTGAGGGTTTCTTTAGAAGAGTAAGTCTGCTTTCCAGAAAAGGCAAGGACATTGGTCTATTGAGAATGAAGATAATTACTGCTAAACAACAAGTATGTGTTGCCCCTTTGCCCAGAAACCGAAGCAGGTGTGCAGGCTTTAGGTCAGAGGTGCCTTCTTCTCCCCAGCTGACGGCACTTCTCTGCTCTGGCTCCAAGACACCCGAGGTTTTGAACGTCAGCATCGGAGTCAGCGAGGCAGCTTGTCACAGGACGCCAGTGTTCAGAGAAAGCACAGGTATGTTTGGCAAAATGTCCTATCTATGTCAGGGCTGGAGGTAAAACCTCTCATTATCCCAAAACCTCCTGGGCTTTTCTCTTTTCTCTAGTTGAGCCACAAAGTAAAATTGAAGTAGCTGGCAGCATTCTGGGTTTGGTGCAAGAATTACTTAGTTTCCCTGCAGGTAGAACTTTGCAGGGGATCACAATTTCTCTGTCCATTTATTGCTTACAAATGTATTTTGACCATCTGTTTCCTAGGAACCGTCTTTAATTAGAAAGGGAAGGTGAGATTCACTCTGTGCCTGTTTGTAACATCTAATTTGTTCCTTCATCTAACAGTGTTTATTCAATTGGGCCTAAGATATGGTTGAGTGGCCAGCATCTAGATTTAGGTGGTTTTTTTTCATCTGATACAGACTTGGATGATGTCATTTGACAAAGGTGATGTTTCATCATTGATTAGTTTATTCATCAGAAGAGTTAAAATTAGGGTGGAGGGGAAATTGAAAATTATCCAAAGCGGCCTGTTCCTGTTTAAAAGTTGAGCTTGACTTTCTAGTTTTACTAAATGTATTATCTCAATATTTTGAGGTGCCATATTCTCCCTGTAGTTTCTTTGGTGGTGGAGTCAGAAGGAGAGTCTGGGAATTCTTTTGGATAGTGGCATGCTGGTGGCTTCAAGGGGCTTGGCGTCAGGAGCCTTGGGGTGAAGTCTGCAACTGCTTGCCTGACCCTGGGTGCATCTCCCAGAGGTTTTGTTTCCTCTTATTAAATTGCCCGCAGAAAATGTTCTGCTTAAAGGGGAACCCTCCCATCCTATTGGTGGGAATGCAAAGTGGTGCAGCCAGTCTGGGAAAAGTCTGGGGGTTCCTCAAAAAGTTAAACATTGAACAACCACAGGATCCAGCAATTGCTCTCCTAGGTATTTACCCAAAGGATACAGAAATGCAGATTCGAAGGGGGTCCATGCACCATGATGTTCATGGCAGTAATGTCCGCAGTAGCCAAACTATGGAGAGAATCCCAAAGTCCATGCACTGATGAATGGATAAAGCAGATGTGGGATACATATAAATAATGGAATATGACCCAGCTTCAAAAAGAATGAAATCTTACCATTTGCAAGGATGTGGATGGATCTAGAGTATATTAAGCTAAGCAAAATCAGTGAGGAAAGACAAATATCCTATACTCTCACGCTTCTGGAATTTCAGAAAAAAAACAGATGAACAGAGTGGAGGGGTGATGAGAGAGGCAAACAAGGAAATAGACTCAACCGTGGAGAACAAACTGAGTGTTGTTGCAGGGCAAGGGTGTGGGGGGAAGTGTTAAATGGGTGAGGGGTATTAAGGAGGGCACTTGTGATGAGCACCGGGTACTGTATGCAGGTGAGGAATCACTAAATCCTACTCCTGAAGCAAATATTCCATGGCATGTGAACTAACTGGAATTTAAGTAAAAGAAGAAAGGAAAAAGTGTTCTGCTTCATGAAGAGTGAGGTAAAATTGTAGTGATTTGGGCTGTACTATTCTATAGAGGATAGATGTAAAACACCCTGTTGTAGGATACAATAGAGTCTTATCACATAAGGAGTCCTCAGAAAGCTGCAATGAAAGATTCAGATCTCAGAGCATGTTCGTGTTCCACTGATATGTTACAGTTTGCACAGGTAGGAAGGAAGGTGCAGAGAAAAGAAACAGAAGGGGAAAGTAGGTGTGAACCTTTCATTAGTTAGCGTTATAGCTCTCTCATGAAAAACTTGCACCAGTGTGATTTTGGAGGCAGCGGGGGAATCGGGAGCTTTGCAGGAGACAGGGGGGAGTTCCAGGTCTGGGTAAAGCTGACAGGGGTCCCAGAGGAGAGCTGAATGCATTCTGTAGCAGGGTGTGTTCAGGGTGGGCTCCAGGGGTGGCTGTGGGTCTCCTGGGTGAGAGTTGTGACAGGTGAGGGCTGTGTGCAAGTTCCTGGCTGAGGACAAGTGAGGCACAGGCGGAGAGCTGGCAGAGAACCTTCTTCTGAGCCACCAGCTTCACCCAACACACACAGCCTCATCTTCTGTCCCTGTCACTCCAATTCAGACTTCTCCGAAGGTGAGTGAGAACACATCAAGAGCATTCTGAACAGAAGTGAAAGCATGTGCAAAGGCTCTGGGGCAGGAGAATTCCAGGTATGTCCAGGAGCAGCAAGAAGGCCCTGTGGCCACAGGAGACAGCTTAGGACATGAGCTCAGAGAGGTGACAGAGGGTGACAGAAAGCTATTCCAGGGCTATAACCCCATGAGACGCTGTTTCACTGGGCCATCCTGGCTACAGTGTTGAGAACAGATGACAGAGGGTTGAAGATGGCAAGGCAGGTCAATGACGAAGCTTTTCCAGGAACTCAGACACTATGGACCAGACAGGTGGCCTTGGATGGAGTGGTTAGACCTCTTCTGGGTCCATTTTGAAGATGGAGCTCACAGGATTTGCTGATGGGTTAGCTATTAGGAGCAGGAGAAGGGAGGAATTGGGGTAACTCCCAGCTGTTGTGTGTTGTCCTGATGAAGGGGAAGGAGAGGGTTTCTCGGGGGGTAGGAGGTAGTCCGTGTTCTGCATGCTGAGGAAGGTGCCTTTCCGGTGGATCTGCTGAGGGTTGTGTCTGGGAGGACCTTTCACATCTACTCCCTCAGCAATGCTGAAGTACAAGTATCCCCCACTTTTTAAACGTTCACAAAGACACTGGGCTTTCATGAAAGAACTACATTATTACCCAGGTTCAGTAAGAGGAAGAGACCTGAAGAGGATTTCCCTCTTATGAAAAAAGGTGAACAGTGAGAATCGCGTTCAGTATCTGTTTTGGGGAGAAGCACAACAGAGGCAGCGTGCACCCCAACCAGCTCCTTCCTCTGGGAACCGCTCTCCGCATCCAGCCACCAGCACTTTGAATTGTGTTTGTGAGCCTCTGCTGTGCTTTATCTTCATTTATGCTGGGCCTCCATTGGAAACTTGTGTGCTGAGGCCTAAGAAAAGCCAAAGAGAAGGAATTTTGGAGTCTGAGCACACTGTCTAATTGTTCGTGTAAATTAATGGTCATTCCTTCTTGACACCATTTCTGGTGTGCATGGTTTCTCAGAAGCCCTGTACTTTCAAAGAGCAGGGAAACCTATACCCCATGCTGCGTGGTTAGTTTAGTCTCCATGCTGGACAGAACATTTCATGACTGTCGGATTTTCTCACTCAAACATTGAGACTTTGACCACCTTCACCCGTTTCTACCACCCCATCCCCGAATCTGGCACCTACCAATCTGCTCTCATTATCTATGCGTTCAGTGTTTATTTATTCCACGTGGAATGTACATGAGAGCATCTGGTATTGGTCATTCTGTGTCTGAGTTACTTGGCATAAGGCCCCCAAGGTCTGTGTTTCCATGTCTGGTTCTTGTGAATAATGCTGCAGTGAATGTGGGAGTGCATCTGTCTTTTTGAGGCAGCATTTTTGTGTTCTTCAAATCAATTCTCAGTAGAGCCACTACTGGGTCATGGGGTAGTTGCATTAAATTTTTCAGGAACCTCCATATCATTTGTCACAGTGGCTGCACCAATTTCCATTCCCACCAACAGTGCACAGTGTCTCCTCGTCTGCACACCCTTGACCCCACCTGGTGTCTGTCTCTGGCACAATTGCTGTTCCAACAGTTGAGAGAGGATAGCCGATTGTGGGTTTGACTCATGTTTCCCTGACGATGATTAGTGATGTCGAAGAACTCCTTCTGTCTGTTGGCACCTGTGTGCCATCTTTGGAAAGTATCTATTCACATATTCCTCCCATTTTTTTAAATAGTTTTTTTGTTTTGATTTGTATGAGTGTTGTGTGTATTTTGGATATTAGCCTCTTCTCACACATATGATTCACAGATAATTTTTTCTTATTGGGTCAGTGGCCTTTTAAGCTTTTGATGGTTTCTTTTGCTGTGTGGAAGATTTCAGTTTGATGTTGTTCCACTTGTTTATTTGTGCTTTTGTTGCCTTTGCATTTGGTGTCCGATCTGAAGACTCTTTGCCAAAACCAATGTCGAGAGACTTAGTACCTGTGTCTTCTTGGAGGTTTATGGATTCAGGTCTTATGTTCAAATCATTCATCATTAAAAATTTTGTGTGTGGTGTAAGAAAGTGACCCAGTTATATTCTTCTGCATTTAGTGTCCAGTTTGCCTGTTACCGCTCACTGAAGACACAGTCCTTCCCTCATGTCATATCTTCTGCTGCTGTGTCGTAAGTTAGGATCATCTACGTGTGGGTAAGTTTCTGAGCTTTCTCTACTGTTCCACTGACCTGGTGTCTGTGTTTATGCCAGTACCATCCTGTTTTGATGACAACAGCTTTGTAATGTAGCTTGAAATCCAGGTGTGTGTTGACTGCACCTTTCTTTCTTCACGTTGCTTTGGGTATTTGGGGTCTTTTGTGATTCCATACAAGTTTGAGGACTGTTTTCTATTTCCTCGAGTAATGCCACTGGAATTCAGACAGGCATTTCATCACATCTGTCGATTGCTTTGGGTACGATGGACATGTTCACATAATTAACTCTTCCAGTTAAGGAGCATGGCGTATGCTACCATTTGTTTGTGTTGCCTTCCAAATCTTTGACCCATACATTCTGCCCCCCTGGACACACATATTTTTCATTTCTTTTCTGCCATGTGTTGAGTGTACTATGTCTTTCTCATTCTTGGTTACTTTTTTTTCTAGATTTTTTGATGCAATTGTAAATGGCATTGTTTTTTTAATTTCTCTTGGCGAAAGTGTGTCATCAGTATACAGAAATGCAAGAAGTTGGGTCATCTGGGTGGCTCCATATGTGAAGCGTCTGCCTTCAGCTCAGGTCATTATCCCAGAGTTCTGGGATTGAGCCCCGTGTTGTGCTCCCCGCTTAGTGAGGGTCTGCTTCTCCCTCTTTCTGACACTCCCCCTGCTCGTGCTTTTTCTCTTCCTGTCAAATAAATAAATAAAATCTGAAATAAATAAAGACAACAGATCTTTGTATATTGACTTTATATCCTGCAGCTTTCTTGAATTTGTTTATTCTAACAGGTTTTTTTTTTTTGAGGAATCTTTCCGGATTTCCTGTCATTTGCAAATTGTGACAGTTTCCTTATGGATTTCATATCTTTCCCCTTTTTAAAAATTGTTATTCACCCTACAGTACTTCATTTGTTTTTGATGTAGTGTTCCATGATTCATTGTTTGCATATAACACCTAGTGCTCATTATGACACGTGCCCTCCTTTTTTCTTTTAAAGAATTTATTTATTTATTCGACAGAGATAGAGACAGCCAGCAAGAGAAGGAACACAAGCAGGGGAGTGGGAGAGGTAGAAGCAGGCTCATAACGGAGGAGCCTGATGTGGGGCTCAATCCCATAATGCCAGGATCACGCACTGAGTCGAAGGCAGACGCTTAACCACGGGGCCACCCAGGTGCCCCCTGCCTTGTTAAATTTAACCATTCTAACTGGTGTAAGGTGGTATCTCATTGTCGTTTTGATTTGTATTTGCCTGATGGCAAGTGATGTGGAGCATTTTTTCATATGTCTGTTGGCCATTTGTATCTCTTTGTGTCTTCTGCCCATTTTTTGGGTGTTGAGTTTGAGGAGTTCTTTATAGATCTTGGATACCAGCCCTTTATCTGTAATATCATTTGCAGATATCTTCTTCGATTTCATAGGTTGCCTTTTTGTTTTGTTGATTATTTGCTTTGCCGAGCAGAATCTTTTTATCCTGATGAAGTTCCAATACTTCATTTTTGCTTTTATTTCCTTTGCCTTTAGAGACGTGGCTTGCAAGAAGTTGTTGTGTCCAAGGTTGAAGAGTTCTTTTGATTTTGATATGAGACAGGAATCCATTATATTTCTTTCCTGATTGTATTCGAGCCCTCTGTCTTTCTTGGTGCGTCTACCTAAGTGTCAGTTTTGTTTCTCTTTCCAAAAAAGGCAGGTCTCATTTTCATTGTTTGTTTGTTTGTTTGTTTTTTGTCTTTTTAGTCTCCGTTGGATTTATTTATGCATCCTTTTTGTTATTTCCTTATTTCTACTAATTTGGGGCTTTGGTTGTTGTTTTATTTTCTACTTCTTTACCAAAAAAATCAGGTTGTTTTTTGGAGAGCATCATATGGATTGATGAAGACTTGAGTTTCTATGAATGTGCCCCATAAAGCTACTTTTGCTGCATCCCATAAGTTTTGTAGGTTGTGTTTTTCAACAGTGTCAAGGTACTTCTAAAATTTTTTTGATTTCTTCTTTGTTCTGTAGCATGTTGTTAAATCTCCACATATTTATTTAAGATTCTTTAAGTATCTGACAGAGAGTGAGACAGCGAGAGAGGGAACGCAAGCACGGGGGTGGGAGAGGGAGAAGCGGGCTTCCCACTGAGCAAGGATCCTGGGATCACGACCTGAGCTGAAAGCAGATCCTTAACGACTGAGCCACCCAGGCCCCAAAAATCTCCACCTATTTTTGACTGTCTCATTTTTTTCTTGAGACTGATTTCTATTTTCATATCATTGTGGTTGGACAAGATTTGAAGCAGAAGGTGAAGAGAGCATTCAGATGAAAGGTTTGTTTCCTGGAGGGTTTTCTGCGGGCAGACCATGAGTTCTGTGGGACGGAGGAAGGTTTTGTGAGACGGGGGTGGGGTTAACCCTTGTTAGAATTACTGACTAGTACCATGCAGGCTGTATGCCAATGTTCACACCATAGTCCTGATGGACTTGTACTTCATTAGAAATATTTTCTAGGAGGTGTAGGCATAGCCTTCACTTAAAGAAAGGTGCCATGTGGGTTCATGGCATGACCCCAGGTCAGCAACAAGGATGTATGGTATTGTGGGTGATCAGAAACAGGCTTTCTGTGGGAAGTGACAGAAATAAGGTATGGTGAGCTCCATGACCATAGGTGAGGTCCCGAGTGACCCACTGGGTGTTGGGTTCTGTGGATCTGTCTCATCATGTGCTGTGGAATTCAGGGACACCCTCCTCTCTGTGGATTTGTGTGGAGACAGGTAGACATCACTGTCTGGCCAGGCACGAGGGTTGCACTGGACCACCACCAGAGGTGCAGCGTGCAGGGGAGCCACTGCTTGGTTTCCACGAAAGCTGACCAGGGTCTGTGACCATGATTCCTAGCAGCTGCAAGGGGAGAGGAGGCCGGGGGTAGTGCACACTTCCTAGACTTGTGTTCAGGACTAGTCTGGAGCACACTGAAGTCAACCACACCGAGCACAGAAGGCATCCAGTCAGTGTAGCTGTGGGCACTGCTCCCATGGTACTTTCGGGCCGGATCCATGCTGCCACCTCCTGCATTTCATCATCATCTTCAAGGTCATGTGCCTCTGCTCTTGCCCCATGGCCTCCGGGGTATTGTCCGTCCTCTATCTGTCCCTCGTCCCCGGTGCCCTGTGCAGTCCGATGCCAGGGTAGCCTTCTTGAGACAAACATCTGGCCCTGATGGAACACTTCCATGGATCTCGTGTGATGCGAGGATGATGCCCTTCCCTAAAAGGGGGCTGCAGATCCCCATCAGGAGAGCCATGTCTCCCTTTTCAGCATGGCCTGCCCACCCCTCAGTCTTGTTCAGGGAAGCTCTCCCCACTTCCTGAGATGACAGCTCTGAACTTAAAAATGAATGTTATTTTACATAAATCTATGCCTTAGTTCATCCATGGCATGTCTTTCAACCCCGTTAGTGGGTTTTTTTTTTTTTTTAGCAGTTCTGAAGGGCTGTCTGCTCAATGAGGGGATGACCTGGGCAGGGCAGCTTTCCCTCTCATCTCCCTCAGCATGTCTCTGAGCCCTGGGGCCAGCTGTCCCACTGAGGATTGAGGGACCTGAACCAGCCCATCCTGAGCCCAAGCTGTGTCAGCTCATAGACGGATGCGTGTTGGAGCGGTGGGCAGCTGGCATGGGCCAGGGACAGGCAGTGTCTCCTTCTCATTCCTTCCCTCCCTTCCTCCCAGAGGTAGCTCAGAGCAGCCTTCAACCCCTACATCTCCAGATCCCTTGACCTGTGCTTCCTCTGTTCAGCTGGTGACCTTGGAGTTTCCCATGGATTCTATCTCCTGTACCCTCTCCTGTAGCAGTTCGTGGATCAGAGGAGGGGTCGGACCCTCTCTGTTTTAGGTCTTCTTCCTGTCCCGCACCAAGCCCACCCACCTTTGCATCTTCCATGTATGTGCTTGGAAGCAAGCCCATCCACAGGGAACCTATTAGCCAAATGGATCCAGGCAATGAACATTGAAGTAGAGATCCAGGATCCATAATAAACCTGCTCTGAAACCTGTCCCAAAGTCTGTGACTCTCTCACACTGAAACAGAAACAATAATAGCTTTCTGGACTGTAAAGTGACATGTGTCTCTACTTCCAATCTTGAATGCATAGGTGCTGAGCCTGGACAGAAAAGGACCATGGCTCCCGTGGGCTGCGATCCATGGTAAGAACTCAGTGAAATCTGAATTCAAGGCATAGAGTGAATAATTATTGTAGAGTGAATCCTCCGAAGTACAGTTTATGCACAGTGCACAGGGAAAGCTTTTTCAAAGAGGTTCCTGAAAGAAAAATCTTTTGTTAAAATTTATTTTAATTCCAGTAGAGCTAACATACAGTGTTACATTCGTTTCAGGTGTCCAATAGTGATTCAGTAATTCCATATATTACTCAGTGGTCGTCAAGAAAAGCGTCCTCTTAATCCCCTTCATCTATTTCACTCATCCCTCTATTCACCTCCTCTCTGGTAACCATCCGTTTGTTCTCTGTTGTTAAGAGTTTGTATTTTGGTGTGTCTCCTTTTTCTCTTTTAGTTATTTATTTTTGTTTGTTTCTTAAATTCCCTATTAGAGTGACATCGTATGGGATTTGTCTTTCTCTGACTGACTGACTTTAGTTAGGATAATACTCTCTAGCTCCATCCATGTGGCTGCAAATGGCAAGGTTTCATTCTTTTTCAAGCCGAGTAATACTCCATTGTGTGTGTATGTGTGTGTGTCTCTGTGTGTGTGTGTGTGTGTGTGTGAATACACACATCTATCATCTCATTTGTAAATTTTTCTACAGACACTTGGGTTGCTTCCATATTGTGATATTGTAAATAATGGTGCAAGACACGTAGGGGTGCACGTATCCTTTTAAGTTACTGTTTTCCTATTCTTTGGGTAAATATGTGTAGTGTGATTGTTGGATCATAGGGTAGTTCTATTTTTAATTTTTTGAGGAACCATCATACTGTTTTCCACGGTGGCCATCACAGTTTGCATTCCCACCCACAGTTTGCGAGGATTCCCCTTTATCCACATCCTCCCAACACCTGCTCTTTGTTGTGCTTTTGATGTTAGCCATTCTGACAGGTTTGAGGTATTACCTCATTGTCCTTTGGAATTACATTTTCCTGATGATGGGTGATGGTGAACATCTTTTCACGGGACTGTTGGCCATTTGTATTTCTTCTTTGGAGAAATGTCTGTCCATGTCTTCTGCCTATTTTTTAACTGGATTATTTGTTTCTTGGGGGTCGAGTAGTATCAGTTGTATATGTTTTGGACACTATCCCTTTATTGCATATGATGTTTGCAAATATCTTCTCCCTTTGAGTAGGTTGTCTTATTATTTTTACATTTTCATTGTTCTTCTGCCGTGTGGAAACTTTTTATTTTGCTGTATTCCCAATAGTTTATTTTTGCTTTCATTTCCTTTGCCTCAGGACACAGTCTAGAAAAACGTTGGTATGGTCCATGTCAAGAAGTTAGTGTCTTCCCTCCTGTAGGATTTTTATGGATTCAGGTCTTATATTGAGGTCTTGAAACTGTTTTGTGTTTGTCTGTATTGTGTAAGAAAGCAGTTTAATTTCATTCTTTTGTGCGTAGCTGTCTAGTTTTCCCAACACCATTTGTTGTAGAGACTGTCCTTTTCCCTTTTGATATCGTTGCTTGCTTTGTGGAAGATTCATGGACCACATAATTGTGGGTTTCTGTCTGAACTTGTATCCTGTTCCTTTGGTCGCTGTGTCTATTTTTGTGCCATACTGTCTTGTTAGGATGACTGCAGCTTTGTAGTATAACCTGAAATCTGAAATTGTGAGTCCTCCAGCTTTGTTTTTCTTTTCCACATTGCACTGGCTGTTCGGAATCTTTAGTGGTTCCATACAAATGTTTAGGATTGTTTATTCAAGGTCTTTTGTTCTTTAATTTAAATTCAATTAGCCAACTTACAGTACATCATTAGTTTCAGATGTAGTCTTCAATCAATTTTCAGTTGTGTGTAACACCCAGTGCTCATTGTATCGTGTGACCTCCTTAATGCTACTCACCCAGTTACCCCCCCCCCCAACTTCTCCTCCAACAATCATCAGTTTCTTGTGATAGTTAAGAGTCCATCATGGGTTTTCCCCCTCTCTGATGACTTCCCATTCTATTTTCCCTTCCTTCCCCTATGGTCTTCTTCCTTGTTTCTGATATTCCATATAGGAGTGAAAGCATATGATCATTGTCTTTCTTTCATTGACTTATTCCACTCAGCATAATACCCTCCAGCTCCACCCAGGTCAGTGTGATGGTAAGTATTCATCCTTTCTGATATCTGAGTAATATTCTATTATATATATGATCCACATCTTCTTTATCCATTCATCTGTCCATGATCATCTGCACTCCTTCCACAGTTTGTCTATGATGGATATTGCTGCTATGAATACTGGGGTGCATGTGTCCCATCTTCACTACCTCTGTCTCTTTGGGGTCGATACCCAGTAGGGCAATTGCTGGGACATAGGGTAGCTTTATTTATAACTTCTTGAGGAAACTCCGTACCATTTTCAAGAGTGGCTGTACCGGACTGCATTCGCACAGGGGTGTAAGAGGGTTCCCGTTTCTCCACATCCTCTCCAAGATGTGTAGTTTCATTTCTTCTTATTTTTAGATATTCGGCCTCGTGTGATATGGCATCTATAGTGGTTTAGATTTGCATTTCCCTGAAGCCAAGTGATATGAAGCATTTATGCATGTATCTTTTGGTCACCGCTACCTCATCATTAGTGAAGTGACTTCTCATTTTAATCCATCTCAAGACCTAAAGCTGGGTAAGTCTCTGAAGCTGGATGATGCCATCGGTTGGAAGTGTGGAGAATTTCAAAAGATCTCCGTGGAGAGCAAGTTTAAAGGTCAGTGTGAAGCTACTAATTGGATCCGGGGAGATCTCTGAAAGTGAGGATTGCCTGGGATGGGCTGAGGGGGGCCCTCCGATTTTCCTATGAATCCTTGCTGCAGCCCCAAATGGACAGTTTCCTGCTGTGGGGCAGGCTGAGTCCTCTAGTCGTGCAGAGGTGAGCCCAATGCCTGGTGCCTTGGAGGCAGGCAAACGGGGAGGGACCGTCAGCAGAAGACCCAGGGTTAGGTTAGGCCTCAAGGACAGCAGGTCTGAACTGCCCAGTGCTCAGAGAGCTCCCAGGCCGAGTGAGATGAGGGCACAAGGGCGGGTGAGTGTGAGCCTTGGGGTTTCATCCGGAAGGGCCCACAAAGGTCGGGGTTCACCAGAAGGGGCTCTCAGGGGTTGCCCCAATTCTTGCCCTGAATGCTCTGTTCCCCAAAATGGTGCAGTTAACTGTGGGCTGCAGGCTGAGTCCTACGGTGGGGCTTGGGTGTCCCCAATCCCCCAGAGTGGGGTGCCAGGACCCTGGGGAGGGACCCCTCTGTGGCCAACCTAGGGTAAGGGTTAGGGTCCAGGAGCCCGGCAGGGACATACTGCAGGCTGTGCGGCGAGCTCTGTGGAGGGCTGAGAGGAGGCCATGGGGGAGGGTGAGCATGGGCCTCAGGGTTGGGGCACGGGGGACTGCCAAAAGTGGGGACGGGCTCTGGGGGCCTCCCCAAATTCTCGTGCCCTGTAGGCTCCGTAGAGCCCCCAGGGGCACGGTTTCCTGTCGGGTGGCAAGCTGAGTCCTGCGGTGGGGCACAGGTATCCCAATTCCCCAGGGCTGCAGTGTAAGCCTCCTGGGGAGGCCCCCACACCCACGGCCGAGCTAGGGCTAGGGTTAGGCCCCAGGAACCCCGCAGGCCTGATCTGCTGGCTGTATGGCTAGTTACCCGGGCTGAGGTGAGGGTGTGGGGAGGGTGAGCGTGGGCCTCAGGGTTGGGGTGCGGGAGGCCGCCAACGTTCGCTGGTGGCTCAGGAGGGCCCTCCTGGTTCTCCCACCCTGAATGCTCTATGGCCTCCCAAGGTGCACGGTTTCCTGCGTGGTGGCAGACTGATTCCTGCTGTGGGGCTCAGGTGTCCCGAATCCCCGCGGCTGCGACTTCAGGCTCCTGGGGAGGGGCCCCTCCACAAATGAACTAGGGTTAGGGTTGGGGCCCAGGAACCCCGCAGGCCAGATCCGCCCGCTATGTGGCGAGCTCCGCCGCGGTCTGAGGTGAGGGTGCGGGGTGGGGTGAGCATGGGCTTCAAGGTTGGGTTTAGGAATCGCCGAAGTTCGCCTGGGGCTCTGGGAGCCCTCCTGGTTCTCCCGCCCTGAATGCTCTACAGCCTCCCAAGGGGCACTGTTTCCTGTGAGCTGGCAGGCTTTATCCTGCAGTGGGGCTCAGGTGTCCCCAGTCCCTGGGGCTGTGGCACCGGGCCCCAGGGGAGGGGCCCCCCCAGCCGACATAAGGACAGGTCTAGGCCCCAGGAACCCGACAGGCCTGATCTGCCAGCTCTGCGACGAGCTCGGTGGCAAGCTGAAGGGAAGGCGTGTGCGGCGGGATGAGCGTGGGCCTCAGGGTTGGGGTGTAGGGGGCCACCGAGGATCGCTTGGGTCTCAGGGGGGCCCTACCAGTTCTCTTGCACGGGATGCTCTGTGGCGCCCCAAGGGGCATGGTTTCCTGAGGGGTGGCAGGCTGAGTCCCGTGGTGGGGCTCAGGTGTACCCAATCCCCGGGGTTAGGGTATGGATCAGGGTATGGATTAAGGTTAGGGTATGGGTTACGGTTAGAGTACGGGTGAGGGTAGGGGTTAGGGTTAGGGTAAGGAGAGGGTACGGGTTAGGGTTGAGTTTAGGGGTTACAGGTTAGAGGTTATGGGTTAGGGTACAGATTAGGGTTTAGGGTATGGGTTAGGGTTTAGGGTTTGGGTTTAGGGTTAGGGTTAGGGTTGGAGTACGGGTTAGGTTTAGGGTACAGGTTAGGGTTAGGGTACGGGTTAGGGTACGCATTAGGGTACAGTTTAGGGTACGGGTTAGTGTACGATTTAGGGTAAGTGTTGACATACGGATTTGGGTATGGTTTAGGGTACGGGTTAGGGTTACGGTACAGGTTAGGGTTAGGGTATAGTTTAGGGTTATGGTGCAGGTTAGGTTACGGTTTAGGGTTGGGGTTAGGGTACGCGTTAGGGAACGGGTTAGGGATAGGGATAGGGTATGGTTTATAGTTAGTGTATGGGTTAGGGTTCGGGCTAGGGTACAGGTTAGGGTTAGGTATGGGTTAGGGTCCGGGTTAGGGATAGGGCACGGGTTAGGGTATGGGTTTGGGTACGGGTTAGGGTATGGGTTAAGGTTAAGGTAAGGGTACTGGTTAGGGTTAAGGTACGGGTTACAGTTTAGGGTTTAGGGTTACGGTTAGGGTACAGGTTAGGGTTAGGGTACGGGTAGGGTTAGGGTACGGTTTATGGTACGAGTTAGGGTATGGGTTAGATTCCGGGTTTAGGGTTTAGGGTTAAGGTTAGGGTACAGGTTAAGGTACTTGTTAGGGTTACGGTTAAGGTTAGGGTACGGTTTAAGTTATGGGTTAGGGTACAGTTTAGGGTTAAATTTAGGGTACGGGTTAAGGTATGGGTTAGAGTACGTGTTACGGTTACGGTTAGAGTTAGGGTACAGTTTAGGGTTAGGGTTAGGGTACAGGTTAGGGTTAGGGTTAGGGTACGGGTGAGGGTACAGGTTAGGGTTAGGTTTAGGGTTAGGTTACGGGTTAGGGGTAGGGTTAGCTGAAGGGGTAGGGTGAGGGGTAGTGTTAGGGGTATGGTAGGGGTTGGGGTAGGGTTAGGGTTTAGGGTTAGTGTTTGGGGTTTGGGGTTAGTGGTTAGGGTTAGGGTTTCATGTTTAGGGTTTCGGGATTAGGGTTAGGGCTTAGGGTTTAGGGTTTAGTGTTAATGTTAGGGTTTAAGGTTTAAGGATTAAGGATTAAGGTTTAGGGTTAGGTTTAGGGTAGGGTTAGGGTTAGGGTAAGGGTTAGGGGTTAGAGTTACGGTTAGGATTAGGGTTTAAGGTTCAGGGTTTAAGGTTATGGGTTAGGGTTTAGGGTTAGTGTTAGACCCCAGTAGGCCAGCAGGACTGATGCGCCGGCTGTGCGGCGAGCGGAGGTGTGGGCCGAGGTGAGGGCGCTGGCGAGCGAGGGAATAGTATGCAGTGTTTTGGCGCGAGGGGCCTTTTACGTCACTAGAGGCTCGGAGGGCCCTGCCCGTTCTCCCGCCCTGAATGACCGGAGGCGCCCCTAGCGACCCGTGTGGTGGCGGGGTGTCAGTGTGAGTCTGGCAATGCGGTTTAGGTGTCCCCAATGCTGTGCGTTGCAGCGCAAGGCCCCTTGGGAGGGGCCCCTCTAGGGCCGTCCTAGGGTTAGTGTTAGCACCCAGGAGTCCGGCAGGCATGATCCGCCAGCTGTGCGGTAGCAGAAGGCCAGGCCGAGGTGAAGACGCCAGCGAGCTGGAGCGTGGGCCCAAGCATTTTGGCACGGGGGGGCCTTGGAAGGTCGCCGGGGGATTGGAGGGCCCTGCCGGTTCTCCCGCCCTGAATGGCCAGAGGCGCCCTTAGCGGCCCGGGTGGTGGCAGGGCGGCACAGTGAGTATAGCGCTGGGGCTCGGGGGTCCCCAATCCCTGGCGTTGCTGTGCCAGGCCCCTTGTGAGGTTCCGCTCGGGGGCCAACCTAGGGTTAGGGTTAGCCCCCAGGAGGCTGGCAGGCCCGATCCGCTGGCTGTGCGTGAGCAGAGGGGCGGGCCGAGGTCAGGGCGCTGGTGAGCAGGAGCATGGGCCCAAGCATTTTGGCGCATGGGGGCTTAGAAGTTCACTGGGACTCGGAGGGCCCTGCCCGTTCTCCCACCCTGCAAGACCGGCAGCACGCCTAGTGGCCTGGTTTGCAGCGGGACGGCAAAGTGAGTCCTGGCTTGGGCTCGGGGGTCACCAATCCCTGGCACTGAGGCACCAGGCCCCTTCGAAAGGGCCCCTCATAGGCCACCCTAGGGGTAGTGTTAGCCCCCAGGAGGCGGGCAGGCCTGATGTGCCGGCTGTGCAGCGACCGGAGGGGCGGGCCAAGGTGAGGGCGCTGGGGAGCGGGAGCGTGGGCCCAAGCGTTCTGGCGCAGGCGGCCTTTGAAGGTCGCCGGGGGCTCGGAGGGCCCTGCCCGTTCTCCCACCCTGAAAGACCGGCAGCACGCCTAGTGGCCCGGGTTGCGGCAGGGCAGCAGGGTAGAGTCTGGCGCTGGGGCTTTGGGGTCCCCAATCCCAGGTGTTGCGGCGATAGGCGACTTGGGATGGGCCCCTCGGTGGCCGACCTAGGGTTAGAGTTTGCACCGAGGAGGCCGGAAGTCCGGATCCACCCGCTCTGCAAGGAGCGGAGGGGTGGGCTGAGATGAGGGCGCTGGCGAGCAGGAGCGTGGACCCAAGCGTTTTGGTGCTGGGGCCTTCAAAGGTCGCCGGGGGCTCGGAGGGCCCTGCATGTTCTTCCGCCCTGAATGCCCGACGGCGCACCTAGCGGCCCGGGTTGCAGAGGGGCAGCAGTGTGAGTCCGGTGCTAGGGCTCAGGGGTCCCCAATCCCCGGTGTTGCAGCGCCAGGCCCCTTGGGAGGGGCCCCTCGGGTGCGACCTAGTGTTAGGGTTAGCCCCCAGGAGGCCCTCAGGCCCGATTCGCCAGCTGTGTGGCGAGCGGAGGGTCGGGCGGAGGTGAGGCCGCTGGCGAGCAGGAGCATGGGCCCAGGAGTTTTCGAGGGGGGGTCCTTCGAAGGTCGCCAGGTGCTCAGAGGGCCATTCACGTTCTTCCGCCCTGAATGACAGGCGACTACCCTGGCGGCCCGGTTAGAGGAGGGGCGGTAGGGTGAGTCTAGCACTGGGGCTCGGGGTCCCCAGTCCTCGGCGTTGGGGTGCCAGGCCCCTTCGGAAGGGCTCTAGGGGGCTGACCAAGCATTACTGTTAGCCCCCAGGAGGCTGGCAGACCCGATCTGCCGGCTGTGTGTCGAGCAGAGGGGCAGGCCTAGGTGAGGGCGCTGTCGAGCGGGAGTGTGGGCCCAAGCGTTTTGGCACGGGGGGCCTTCGAATGTTGCCAGGGGCTTGGAGGGATCTGCCCGTTCTCCCTCCCTAAATGACCGACAGTGCTCCTAGTGGCCTGGGTGGTGGCGGGGCGACACGGTGAGTCCGGCGCTGGGGCTCGGGTGTCCCCAATCTCAGGCATTGTGGTGTCAGGCCCCTTCAGAGGGGCCCCTCAGGGGCCAACCTAGGGTTATGGGTAGCCTCCAGGAGGAGGGCAGGCCTCATCCACCGGCTCTGCAGCGAGTGGAGGGGCGGGCCAAGGTGAGGGCACTGAGGAGCAGGAGCATGGGCTCAAGCGTTTTGGATGGGGGGGGCCGTTGAGTGTCGCCATGGACTCGGAGGGCCCTGCCCATTCTCCCGCCCTGAATGACCAGCGGCACCCCTAGCGGCCCGGGTGGCAGCGGGGCGGCAGGGTGAGTCCGGCGCTGGGGCTCAGGGGTCCCTAATACCCAGCGTTGCGGCGCCAGGCCCCTTGGGCGGGCCCCTCGGGGGCCGACCTAGGGTTAGGGTTAGCCCGCAGGAGGCTGGCAGGCTCGTTCCACCATGTGCGGTGAATGGAGGTGTGGGTCGAGGTGAGGTAGCTGGTGAGTGGGAGTGTGGGCCAGAGCATTTTGGCTTTGGCTCGGGGTGCCTTCGAAGGTCCCAGGTGGCTCGGAGGGTGCTGCCCGTTCTGTCGCCCTCAAGGACTGGCGACGCCCCTAGTTCCCCATGTGGCGGTGGGGTGGCAGGGAGCTTCCGGCGCTGGGACTTGGGGGTTCCCAATCCCTGGCATGCGGCGCCAGACCACATGGGAGGGGCCCCTTGGGGGCGACCTAGGGATAGGGTTAGCCCCCAGGAAGCCAGCAGGCCTGATCCGCCAGCTCTGCAGCGAGTGGAGGGGTGGGCCGAGGTTAGGGCGCTGGCGGGCAGGAGTGTGGGAGCCAGAGTTTTTGCGTGGGGGGCCTTCGAATGTCGCAGGGTGATCAGAGGGCCCTGCCCATTCTCCCTTCCTGAATGGCAATGACCCTATTGCCCTCGGTGCCTATGGGGTGGCAGAGTGAGTACTGCACTGGGGCTCGGGGGTCCCAAATCCACGGCATTGCGGTGCCAGGATCCTTGGGAGGGGCCCCTCGGGGGTGACCTAGGGTAAGTGCTAGCCCCCAGGAGTCTAGGAGGCCCGTTCCGCCAGCTCTGCAGCAGGCGGAGGGGCAGGCCGAGGTGAGGGCGCTGGCGAGAGGGAGTGTGGGCCCAAGCATTTTGGCACAGGGGCCTTCGAAGGTCGCCGGGGGCTTGGAGGGCCCTGCCCGTTCTCTTGCCCTGAAAGACTGGCGGTGCCCCTAGCAGCCCGGGTTGCCGCGGGGCAGCAGGCTGACTCCGGTGCTGGGCTCGGGGGCCCCAATCCCCGGCGTTGTGGCACAAGGCCCCTTGGGAGGGGCCCCTCGGGGGCCGAGCTAGGGTTAGGGTTCGTCCCCAGGAGACCGGCAAGCCCGGCTATAAGTGGTTCAGGCAATGTAACAAAAATGTCATACACTTATCTGTAAGAAATAACAGTGTACAGGAACCCTCTTAGCCCTAACATCATCCTTTCTGAATATGGAAGCCAGCCCCAAAGTGGTCGTGGAAGTCTGACGAAAGGGCTAAGCACTTTTCTCTGAGTCACCACACTATACAGGGAAAGACCAATGTACATCTTCTTTCACGAGTAGGAAGCATTAATGAAAAGGTTCTGGAATTTTGAGGACTCTGACCCATCCTTATTGGTAATAAACCACCGTGTACAGGAAAACACCTTCAACTCTCATCAGTCTCCTCAATCCTGACTCCCATTCAACTTTGGATGTGTAGGACTAGGGAAATGTCCACATCTTATTGCTAAGAAAGAACGATGTCAGGGTAATGCCCTTCAAGTCACATCAGCCTTCCTGAAGACGGAAGCAGGAATCAAGGTGGTTATATTACCACGAGGTAAGGAAGATGTGCATAGAAGTGAGAAACAACAGTGGGCAGGACCTCTCTTCCAAGGAACAGTATCTTTGCTTAATGTTCAATCCCTATGGTAAGTGGTTGTGGGCATTTGTGAGGTCAAAATCTTGAGTGTTTTGTAAAACCTCTTGGCCATTCACAGATGAGACTAAGGTAGTTGGGGACTCCTAGGCAGTGATTTCTCCACTGTCAAAAATATGAAAAGATAAAAGAGACAGATGAGGTCTCCTCAGGCATTGTCCTTTATCCTCATCCTCTGTGAGGATGGTCATCTCTGGACAGCTCAGTGGCAGGGTCTCATTCACAGTGGGGGCATCTGTTCCTCACAGACATCAGGCAGGGAAATGGATTTGGTTCTCTGTGCCAGCCCAGCCACAGCTGAGTGTCACAGCACCCTCTCGTGGGCTCATAAGAGTTTCACTGTCACCAGGCAGGTCATTGTATTTGATAAACCACTGTGAGAGTTTGCAATTGCCTTCATCTGCAACCTCCTAGAGGCAAATGCAGGTGTCTGGTACCATGTGAAGTCATGTGAAGGCATTGTGAGAAAGTGTCCTTTTGCTTAAGAAAAACATGGCTGGGGCTCCTGGCTGGCTCAGCCAGTTAAGCATGTGCCTTTGGCTCAGGTTATGTTCTCAGGGTTCTGGGATCGAGCCCGGGTTCCCTGTTCAGCAGGAAAGGAGTTAGGGAAATAGCTTAGAACCCACAGAGAATGTGAATAAAGGGGAGTGAAATGGAACTTGGTCTGTGTTTTGCTTTAGGGATTGGAAGTTAGTTTTTTTCTCAATTGTGATTGTTCTTGAAACAGAGAAGCTGTATTGGTTTTTTTTTACCTTTAATTTTTTTCTAATAATAATTTTTTATTATGATATGTTAGTCACTATACAGTATTTCCTTAGTTTTTGATGTAGTGTTCCGTGATTCATTATTTGCATATAACACCCAGTGCTCCATGCAATATGTACCTTCCTTAATACCCATCACTGGCCCATCCCAATCCCCCACCCCTCTCCCCTCTGAAGCCCTCAGTTTGTTTCCCAGAGTCCATAGTCTCTCGTGGTTCATTCCCCCTTCTGTTTAGGGTCCATTGTCTAAAGGGACAGACAGTGGAAGTTCACCAAATATAAGATCGAAATTTCATTGTTCATTATAGATGCCGCTAAGTAGTTCCCAGACATTTCATTCTACTGTAGTAATTCATTATACCTGTGAAGGTGCACGTGGAAGACAATTGATGCATGCATACTGGTAATAAAACACGCCCCTCAGTAGTAGAATAAGAGAGGATGCATATGTGTAAAATTATTCAACTACAGCGTCCATGCTGTCCCTTTGGTTCCTTATTATCTATGAAATTGGACAATTTTTGTTCTCTAGGCTTAAAACTCATTGTCAGTATTTAGAGTTTTTCAATGCTGATCTTCTCCTGTATAAGTTACCAAAACCTAAAATATGTATGAACTTTAAAAAACGCTATATTGAAAATGACAGCAGGGAAGTTCCATTTTGTGAATATTGTGTCAATGGATCTCTATTTTGACATCAGTGTTCATTAGAAATGATGACATTTCATGTGAGTATAAATATCAATGTGAAAAAGAAAAGGTAGGAAGAACCTTGAATGTTTAAGTAATTGGTGAAATGACAGGTGTGTGTGTGTGTGTGTGTGTGTGTGTGTGTGTGTGTGTGTGTGTAATTGATTTTCAGTGAGTGGTTCAGCTTCTTGTAGGGCCTCCGAGCGAGCCCAGGTGAACCTTTCAATGAGTTGGTATCTGTTTTCAGAACATGGGAATCTCTTAGTCCAATAGTCAATCAGGCAAGCTTTGAGGTCTTGAAGAGTTTCAGTCCTCAGCGATGGTGTTGCAGACCCTTGTGAGCAAACCCTAGGGTATGCTCAGAGCCCTCATTAGCTGGTACCAACGTGTGACGATTTCAGACAGCATTTCCCAAAGAAGTACCTCTTGAGTCTCTGTCCTTGTCAGTTCCCTACACGTCCTTACACTAGTTATGTGATCAGTGTGTTTCAGGATAATCCCCACATGTGATTTTTGCTATTTCCTACTAGTCCTATCTGTTTCTCATGTTCTTCTTTTATGGTAGGTGTTGGGAAGCAACCTGTGCGGTGTAGGAAGGGGTGTGGTAGTTGTCTGCCTTCAGAGGACCGAATGATGCCTAGAAATTGTACTGTAGGTTGAGGTCAATTGTCCATCCTCTGAGTGTCAGGAATTCCATCACTTTACTTTGATGCTAGTCTGTTCTTCAAGCTGTCCTCAGAAATAAGGACGTCATCCATCTAGGGAATACTGGTTTGTGTGTATGTTTTCATTTTAGGAAAGGCCTTTCTGTTCCTGAAAATAATACTGTAGAGTACCCTTTCTGGGTTTTATTGGACATCAGTCAATCTTTTGTGAAGTATTCGTTTATAAATAGACTTTTTATGGTTGATGAGCAGGAATTCTTTATTGACAAGTCTTTGTCAGTGTGTGTATTGCAAATCTTTACTTCCCAGACTGTGGTTCACTTTTTCATTTTCTTATGGTCATACGATAAGGAGAAATGTCACATTTTTATGAAGTCCCACTGAATTCTTTTAAATGGTTAGTGCACCATATGTCCTACCCCAAGATTGACAGGTTCTGCATTTTCTTTCAGAAACTGTCCAATGGGAAGCTACAATCCATCTCAAATTTATAAATTGCATTTTTAATTCTAATAGGGTATTTATAGACTAGTTTGTATTTTCTATGTACACAATCATATTATCTGTGAATAGTTACAATTATCCCCTCAATTCTTATACTTTTTGTTTCCCTTGCCTTCTAACAGTGGTAGATTCTCCGATGCCATGTTGAATAGAGCAACATTGTTTGAAGATTTTAATATACCTTTCTCAATATCTGACAGAAAAAGCAGACAAAACATTGGTAAAAATGTGACCTAATTGACATATAGGGAACATTCCATCATAAGTGCAGAATACATTATTTGCAAGTGGTCATAGACTCTTTACCCAAATAAATAATAGATGGGGCCACGAATCAATGCTACAAATGTTAAACCCTGAAATTAACTAGATTTTATTCTTAGACCACAGGCGAATTGAGCCACAGTCATAGCGAAAAGAAAACCAGGAAGTCCTTCAATGTTTAAAATTAAATGGAACTTTGCTACATATCCTAAAGGTGAGAGAGGGAATCTCAATGGAAATTCTGAACCTTTTCTACATGAGGGCTCACACACAATGGCACTTTCTTTGTGAAGAGCATTATAATAACCTAGACAGGAGTTGAGCCTTAAGTCAGAATTCTGCCTGCCCCAGCCACACCTGGCAGCCTTGGCCTGTGGTCCCCCTCAGCTGTCGTTTCTGGTGGCCCTGAGCTAAGGGGGTGAACATGGCCGTATGGAAATTAGAAGCTCCCCACTCTTAGTGATGACGTTGCTATCGTATTGTCCTCACCAGTCCAACAACATGATTTCTGAGTGAAACATGACACAAGAGCGACTTCTTTGCCTTCCTTCAGGTTTGAAAATCATCTGGTGAGTCATCTATTAGAAATATGGATTCAACATGTGTTCTTTCTTCTAGAAAAGAAATAGACCCAATAGCAATTATGTGTTCCTTAGCACCTGTTCCTGAGAGACATCATACTGGCTCTTTGTAGCATTCTGCCTCTTAAACTTCTCAACTAGGGTGTAGATATTTTTAGGCACATTTTCAGACGGTTAGAAAGGGACTCAGATGATATGAGTCACAGAGGATTTTAGTGTCAGAAACCTAAGTGGGATCCCCAAATTGACTCCAAATCCCTTGTTGTTCCATACAGGGTACTATTTCCCTCTTATCTCTGGTCTTCTCAATCTGGAAACCTATCAAGTATCAGGATTTTCTTGTCATGTGGACAAATGGAACGAATTCAGCGGGCCTTTTCACCTCTGCCCATGGTGATCATTAAGATCATTATCTTAGTGGAGGGCCTCTGGGTAAGATACTCAAAGATCCTTAGGAATAGAGACAGTATAATATTTTTCTGGTATTAAAGTTACTGAAACCAACTATCTTTTTTAGTCCATTCAGGCTCTGGTATGTTCAGAGGGTGCTGTAAAACAGGTCTGAAATAGTATTTAAAAACACTCAGCTCAGCCTCTTCTACAACGTGAGCCAATGCTTATAAACATGGCTAAAATATTCCCTTACCTACGATGACTCCCCAGCCATCGTAGTGTTTATATGGTATGACTGTGACTTACATTAGTCAACATTTGCAGAGAAAGAACTTAGTGCATCCAGTGGGCACTTCATGTTGAAATTAGTTTGTGACAACGAGCTACTGTGTTTTATTCTGCAGTCCAAGGGAATGGTGCCAGACATCTCTAAGGAGTTCTAGCAGTTCTACAATTCTGATTTTAAGTGGTCTGTGTGCTTCAGAGATTTGGTCAGGAGAAGGGCAGGAGTCCAGAGACTGTGAACACTTCTGTTACCTGTGCTGACCATGGAGCAGGTAGCTTTCTGTGGGCATCATTTTGATTTCTTGGTACTCTTGTGAAGGTGCTTTTGTCTCAAATTCCTCCATTTAGGAGTAATTATAATGATGAAAGTAATTTTTATCTTATATCATCTGTGGGCCCTGATCCTGGGATCCCAGGGAAGCTATCCTTTAACATTTTACCCGGTTCAAAATGATTGGGCAAAACCTCAAAGCATGGGCCCTATTTCTGCCCCAAGCACATGTTGTACATCTGCTTCAAGAAGAAAACAATAACCAAAAATGCCAACATGAAGATAAGAAAAAATAAAGAACCTCTTTGGCTCCCATAAGATTAAAGTCATACTGACATGTACATACTGAACATGCATGAAATCATTGCATTTCCTTAAGCCCAAGCCTTGGAGGGTCTGAGAGCCACTGATCTTGCCCAGAACCAGGCACACCCCAGCAGGGAGGTCTGGTGCAGAAAGGGAAGGGGCAGGACTCTGAGGGTGGTCTGCAGCTAGAGGGGTCCCTGGAATGGGCCAGGTGTGTGGGGGGAGCCCAGCCCAGGACCCCACCTATGCCTATGCTGGGTGTTGGGTAGAGGAGGCACCTCTTGGACCCCCTGCACTTTCAGGGTTCCAGGGGCTTGAGGGCGGCTTGCCTGGCTTCCCAGGGGCTGGGGCACCACCCTCCCTGACAAATCACCTCTTGGGAGTGGAGCTACGTCTCTGTGGGCTGTTCCAGAGTTGCAGTGGGGTGCAAACCTGGGACAGAAGAAAGGGAACTGGGAGAGAGAGAGTTGCCCTGCGGAGGTCCCGGCTGGTTAGAGAGCAGCGTGCACCGTGGGTGGGGGGGTCTGGGGGTAGGGTGCGCCCCAGGTGGGAGGCAGGGTTCTGGAAGGGCACCTGGAGAGGGTTCATTGTGGGAACTCAGGTGAGTTTTCTTTTTCCTTTTAAAGTCTCTTCTGCCCCATGTTCTCAACTGGCCTTATTCCCCATACCTGTGAACTCCAGGGCGCCCACTCACCTGAGCTTTTGTGGGATTGGTTGCAGAATTTCAGGGTTTCCCCTGTTCCCCGGGAAGAGTGCGGGTAAGGACCTCACAGAGTCCCCACCTTCAGTGATGTGTCCCACGGTTCTCTGACACAGTGCAGGTGATGCATCTTGAGAAGTACCCCAAGTTCAGCAGGGTGTGCCCTGGTCCCCCAGGCACAGGTGTGGCCGTAGCAAGCCCCAGAGCCGTCCCCCAACTTCAGCATTATGCCCCGTGTGCCCCCAGGTTAGTGGTAATTGGCTGTTAGAATCATGCAGGAAAATCCTCCAGGTGGGGGCCTGAAGGAGGGCGTAAACCAGACCCCACTCTAATTGCATTGGGAATAGACGAATTGAGGGTTTCTTTAGAAGAGTAAGTCTGCCTTCCAGAAAAGGCAAGGTCATTGGTCTATTGAGAATGAAGATAATTACTGCTAAACAACAAGTATGTGTTGCCCCTGCACCCAGAAACCGAAGCAGGTGTGCAGGCTATAGGTCAGAGGTGCCTTCTTCTCCCCAGCTGTCAGCACTTCTCTGCTCTGGCTACAAGACACCAGAGGTTTTCAACGTCAGCATCGGAGTCAGCGAGGCAGCTTGTCACAGGACGCCAGTGTTCAGAGAAAGCACAGGTATGTTTGGCAAAATGTCCTATCTATGTCAGGGCTGGAGGTAAAACCTCTCATTATCCCAAAACCTCCTGGGCTTTTCTCTTTTCTCTAGTTGAGCCACAAAGTAAAATTGAAGTAGCTGGCAGCATTCTGGGTTTGGTGCAAGAATTACTTAGTTTCCCTGCAGGTAGAACTTTGCAGGGGATCACAATTTCTGTCCATTTATTGCTGACAAATGTATTTTGACCATCTGTTTCCTAGGAACCCTCTTTTATTAGAAAGGGAAGGTGAGATTCACTCTGTGCCTGTTTGTAACATCTAATTTGTTCCTTCATCTAACAGTGTTTATTCAATTGGGCCTAAGATATGGTTTAGTGGCCAGTATCTAGTTTTAGGTGGCTTTTTTCATCTGATACAGACTTGGATGATGTCATTTGACAAAGGTGATGTTTCATCATTGATTAGTTTATTCATCAGAAGAGTTAAAATTAGGGTGGAGGGAAAATTCAAAATTATCCAAACCGGCCTGTTCCTGTTTAAAAGTTGAGCTTGACTTTCTAGTTTTACTAAATGTATTATCTCGATATTTTGAGGTGCCATATTCTCTCTGTAGTTTCTTTGGTGGTGGAGTCAGAAGGAGAGTCTGGGAATTCTTTTGGATAGTGGCATGCTGGTGGCTTCAAGGGGCTTGGCGTCAGGAGCCTTGGGGTGAAGTCTGCAACTGCTTGCCTGACCCTGGGTGCATCTCACAGAGGTTTTGTTGCCTCTTATGAAATTGCCGGCAGATAATGTTCTGCTTAAAGGGGAACCCTCCCATCCTGTTGGTGGGAATGCAAAGTGGTGCAGCCAGTCTGGGAACCAGTGTGGGGGTTCCTCAAAAAGTTAAACATTGAACAACCACATGATCCAGCAATTGCTGTCCTACGTATTTACCCAAAGGATAAAAAAATGCAGATTCGAAGGGGGTCCATGCACCACAATGTTTATAGCAGCAATGTCCACAGTAGCCAAACTATGGAGAGAATCCCAAAGTCCATGCACTGATGAATGGATAAAGCAGATGTGGGATACATATATATAATGGAATATGACCCAGCTTCAAAAAGAATGAAATCTTACCATTTGCAAGGATGTGGATGGATCTAGAGTGTATTAAGCTAAGCAAAATCAGTGAGGAAAGACAAATATCCTATGCTCTCACGCTTGTGGAATTTCAGAAAAAAAACAGATGAACAGAGTTCAGGGGTGATGAGAGAGGCAAACAAGGAAATAGACTCAACCTTGGAGAACAAACTGAGTGTTGCTGCAGGACATGGGCGTGGGGGTAAGAGTTAAATGGGTGAGGGGTATTAAGGAGGAATCTTGTGATGACCACCGGGTACTGTATGCAGGTGAGGAATCACTAAATCTTACCCCTGAAGCGAATATTCCATGGCATGTGAGCTAACTGGAATTTAAGTAAAAGAAGAAAGGAAAAAGTGTTCTGCTTCATGAAGAGTGAGGTAAAGTTGTAGTGATTTGGGCTGTACTCTTCTATAGATGAGAGTTGTAGAACACCCTGTTGTAGGATACACTAGTTTCTTATCACATAAGGATTCCTCAAAAAGCTGCAATGAAAGATTCAGGTCTCAGAGCATGTTCATGTTCCACTGATATGTTACAGTTTGCACAGGTAGGAAAGAAGGTGGAGAGAAAGGCAACAGAAGGGGAAAGTAGGTGTGAACCTTTCATTAGTTAGCGTTATAGCTTTCTCATGAAAGTCTTGCGCCAGTGTGATTTTGGAAGCAGAGTGGGAATCCGCGAGCTTTGCAGGAGATGGGGGAGTTCCAGGTCTGGGTAAAGCTGACAGGGGGCCCAGAGGAGAGCTGAATGCATTCTGCAGCAGGATGTGGGCAGGGTGGGCTCCAGGTGTGGCTATGGGTCTCCTGGGTGAGAGTTGTGACAGGTGTGGGCTGTGTGCAAGTTCCTGGCTGAGGACAAGTGAGGCACAGGCGGAGAGCTGGCAGAGAACCTTTTTCTGGGCCACCAGCCTCACCCAACACACACAGTCTCATCTTCTGTCCCTGACGCTCCAATTCAGACTTCTCCGAAGGTGAGTGAGAACACATCAAGAGCATTCGAAACAGAAGGGAAAGCATGTGCAATGGCTCTGGGGCAGGAGAATTCCAGGTATGTCCAGGAGCAGCAAGAAGGCCCTGTGGCCACAGGAGACAGCTTAGGACATTACCTCAGAGAGGTGACAGAGGGTGACAGAAAGCCATTCCAGGGCTATATCCCCATGAGACCCTGTTTCACTGGGCCATCCTGGCTACAATGTTGAGAACAGATGACAGAGGGTTGAAGATGGCAAGGCAGGTCAATGACGAAGCTTTTCCAGGAACTCAGGCACTGTGGACCAGACAGGTGGCCTTGGATGGAGTGGTTAGACCTATTCTGGGTCCATTTTGAAGATACAGTTCACAGGATTTGCTGATGGGTTAGCTATTAGGAGCAGGAGAATGGAGGAATTAGGGTAACTCCCAGCTGTTGTGGGTTGTCGTGATCGAAGGGAAGGAGAGGGTTTCTCGGGAGGTAGGAGGTAGTCCGTGTTCTGCATGCTGAGGAAGGTGCCTTTCCCGGTGGGTCTGCTGAGGTTTGTGTCTGGGAGAAACTTTCACATCTCGTCCCTCAGCAATGCTCAAGTACAAGTATCCCCCGTTTTTAAACGTTCACAGTAAGACACTGGGATTTCTTGAAAAACTATGTTATTACCCAGCTTCAGTAAGAGGAAGAGACCTGAAGAGGATTTCCCTCTTATGAAAAAAGGTGAACAGTGAGAATCGCATTCAGCATCTGTTTTGGGGAGAAGCACGACAAAGGCGGTGTGCTCCCCAACCAGCTCCTTCCGCTGGGAACTGCTCTCCGCATCCAGCCACCAGCACTTTGAATTGTGTTTGTGAGCCTCTGCTGTGCTTTATCTTCATTTATGCTGGGCCTCCATTGGAAACTTGTGTGCTGAGGCCTAAGAAAAGCCAAAGAGAAGGAATTTTGGAGTCTGAGCACACTGTCTAATTGTTCCATTTAAATTAATGGCCATTCCTTCTTGACACCATTACTGCTGTGCAAGGTTTCTCAGAAGCTCTGTACTTTCAAAGAGCAGGGAAACCTACACCCCATGCTGTGGGGTTAGTTTTAGTCTCCATGCTGGACAGAACATTTCATGACTGTCGGATTTTCTCACTCAAACATTGAGACTTTGACCGCCTTCACCCGTTTCTACCACCCCATCCCCGAATCTGGCACCTACCAATCTGCTCTCAGTATCTATGTGTTCAGTATTTGTTTATTCCACGTGGAATGTACATGAGAGCATCTGGTATTGGTCTTTCTGTGTATGAGTTACTTGGCATAAGGCCCCCAAGGTCTGTGTTTCCATGTCTGGTTCTTGTGAATAATGCTTTAGTGAATGTGGGAGTGCATCTGTCTTTTTGAGGCAGTATTTTTGTGTTCTCCGAATCAATACTCAGTAGAGCCATTACTGGGTCATGTCGTAGTTGCTTTTATTTTTTCAGGAACCTCCATACCGTTTGTCACAGTGACTGCACCAATTTCCATTCCCACCAACAGTGCACAGTGTCTCCTCGTCTGCACACCCTTGACCCCACTTGGTGTCTGTCTCTGGGACAATTGCTGTTCCAACTGTTGTGAGCGGATAGCCGATTGTGGGTTTGACTGATGTTTCCCTGATGATGATTAGTGATGCCGAATAACTTTTTCTGTCTGTTGGCACCTGTGTGCCATCTTTGGAAGGTATCTATTCACATATTCCCCACATTTTTTATACTTTTTTTTGTTTTGATTTGTATGAGTGTTGTGTGTATTTTGGATATTAGCCTCTTCTCACACATACGATTCACAGATATTTTTTTCTTATTGGGTCAGTGGCCTTTTAAGTTTCTGATGGTTTCTTTTGCCGTGTGGAAGATTTCAGTTTGATGTTGTTCCACTTGTTTATTTTTGCTTTTGTTGCCTTTGCATTTGGTGTCCGATCTGAAGACTCTTTGCCAAAACCAATGTCGAGAGACTTAGTACCTGTGTCTTCTTGGAGGTTTATGGATTCAGGTCTTATGTTCAAATCATTCATCCATTAAAAATTTTGTGTGTGGTGTAAGAAAGTGACCCAGTTATATTCTTCTGCATTTAGTGTCCAGTTTGCCTGTTACCGCTCACTGAAGAGACAGTCCTTCCCTCATGGCATATCTTCTGCTGCTGTGTCGTAAGTTAGAATCATCTACGTGTGGGTAAGTTTCTGAGCTTTCTGTTCTGTTTCACTGACCTGGTGTCTGTGTTTATGCCAGTACCATCCTGTTTTGATGACAACAGCTTTGTAATCTAGCTTGAAATACAGGTGTGTGTTGACTGCACCTTTCTTTCTCCAGGTTGCTTTGGGTATTTGGGGTCTTTTGTGATTCCATACAAGTTTGAGGACTGTTTTCTATTTCCTCGAATAATGCCACTGGAATTCAGATAAGGATTTCATCACATCTGTCGATTGCTTTGGGTACGATGGACATGTTCACATAATTAACTTTTCCAGTTAAGGAGCATGGCATAAGCTTCCATTTGTTTGTGTTGCCTTCCAAATCTTTGACCCATACATTCTGCCCCCCTCGACACACGTGTTTTTCATTTCTTTTCTGCCATGTGTTGAGTGTACTATGTCTTTCTCATTCTTGGTTACTTTTATTCCTAGATTTTTTTTTCATGCAATTGTAAATGGCATTGCTTTTTTATTTCTCTTTGCGAAAGTATGTCATCAGTATACAGAAATGCAACAAGTTGGGTCATCTGTGTGGCTCCATAGGTGAAGCGTCTGCCTTTAGCTCAGGTCATGATCCCAGAGTTCTGGGATCGAGCCCCATGTTGGGCTCCCTGCTTAGCGAGGGTCTGCTTCTCCCTCTTTCTGACACTCCCCCTGCTCCTGCTTTTTCTCTTCCTGTCAAATAAATAAATAAATAAATAAATAAATAAATAAATAAAATCTGAAAAAAATAAAGACAACAGGTCTCTGTATATCGACTTTATATCCTGCAGCTTTCTTGAATTTGTTTATTCTAACAGTTTTTTTGTGTGGAATCTTTCGGGATTTCATGTCATTTGCAAATAGTGACAGTTTTCCTGTATGGATTTCATATCTTTCTCATTTTTAAAATGATGTTAGTCACCCTAGAGTACTTCATTTGTTTTTGATGTAGTGTTCCATGATTCATTGTTTGCATATAACACCTAGTGCTCATTATGACACGTGCCCTCCTTTTTTTAAAAAAAAAGAATTTATTTATTTATTCGACAGAGATAGAGACAGCCAGCGAGAGACGGAACACAAGCAGGGGGAGTGGGAGAGGAAGAAGCAGGCTCACAGCGGAGGAGCCTGATGTGGGGCTCGATCCCATAACCCTGAGCCGAAGGCAGACGCTTTACCGCTGTGCCACCCAGGTGCCCCAATATGTACCCTCCTTAATACCCATCACCAGGATAACCCATTCCCCTTCCCCTCCCTTTCTGCAGCCTTCAGTTTGTTTCCCAGTTTCAGTAGTCTCTCATGATTCATCTCCCCCTCTCATTCCCCCCTTCACTTTTCCCTTCCATCTTCTAATGTCCTCCATGCTATTCCTTCCGTTCCACATAGGAGTGAAACCATATGATAATTGTCTTTGTCTGCTTGACTTAATTTCACTTAGCATAATCCCCTCCTGGTCCATCCACGTTGGTGCAAATGGGGGGTATTCATCCTTTCTGATGACTGAGTAATATTCCATTGTGTAGATGAACCACATCTTCTTTGTCCATTCATCTGCTGAAGGACACCTTGGCTCCTTCATCAGTTTGGCTATTATGTACATTGCTGCTATGAACATTGGGATAGAGGTGCCCCTTCTTTTCATTACTCTGTGTCTATGCGGTAGATACCCAGTAGTGCAGTTGGTGGGTCATAGGATAGCTCTGTGTTTAACGTCGTGAGGAACCTCCATATTGTTTTCAAAAGTGGCTATACCAGCTTGAATCCTCACGAGTAGTGTAAGAGGGTTACGCTTTCTCCACATCCTCTCTGACTTTTTTTTATTTCCTGTCTTGTTAATTTTTTTCAAGATTTTATTGATTTATTCCACAGAGATAGAGATAGACAGCGAGAGAGGGAACACAAGCAGGGGGAGTGGGAGAGGAAGAAGCAGGCTCATAACGGAGGAGCCTGATGTGGGGCTCGATCGCATAATGCCAGGATCACGCCCTTAGCCGAAGACAGACGCTTAACCACTGTGCCACCCAGGTGCTGCCTGCCTTGTTAATTTTAACCATTCTAACTGGTGTATGGTGGTATCTCATTGTCATTTTGATTTGTATTTGCCTGATGGCAAGTGATGTGGAGCATTTTTTCATGTGTCTGTTGGCCATTTGTATGTCTTCTCTGGAGAAGTATCTCTTTGTGTCTTCTACCCATTTTTTGGGTGTCGAGTTTGAGGCGTTCTTTATAGATCTTGGATACCAGCCCTTTATCTGTAATATTATTTGCAGATATCTTCTTCGATTCCATAGGATGCCTTTTTGTTTTTTTGATCATTTGCTTTGCCGAGCAGAAGTTTTTATCCTGATGAAGTGCCAATAGTTCATTTTTGCTTTTATTTCCTTTGCCTTTAGAGACATGGCTTGCAAGAAGTTGTTGTGTCCAAGGTTGAAGAGTTCTTTTGATTTTGATATGAGACAGGAATCCATTATCTTTCTTTCTTAATTTTATTGGAGTCCTCTGTCTTTCTTGGTGAGTCTAGCTAAGTTTGTCAGTTTTGTTTATCTTTCCAAAAAAGGCAGCTCTCATTTTCATTTTTTTTTGTCCTTTTAGTCTCCGTTGGATTTATTAATGCATTCCTTTTTGTTATTTCCTTATTTCTACTAATTTGTGGCTTTGTTTGTTCTTTTTTTTTCTAATTCTTTACCACATAAATCAGGTTGTTTATTGGAGAGCATTCTCATGGATTGATGAAGACTTGAATTTCTATGAATGTCCCCCATAAAGCTACTTTTGCTGCATCCCATAAGTTTTTGTAAGTTGTCTTTTTCATCAGTGTCAAGGTACTTCTAAAATCTTTTTTGATTTCTTCTTTGACTGTTGGTTGTTCAGTAGCATGTTGTTAAATCTCCACACATTTATTTAAGATTATTTAAGTATCTGACAGAGAGTGAGACAGCGAGAGAGGGAATGCAAGCAGGGTGGTGGGAGAGGGAGAAGTGGGCTTCCCACTGAGTAAGGAGCCTGATTCGGGGCTAGATCCCAGGATCCTGGAATCACGACCTGAGCTGAAAGCAGATCCTTAACAACTGAGCCACCCAGGCCCCCCAATCTCCACCTATTTTTGACTGTCCCATTTTTTTCTTGAGACTGATTTCTAGTTTCATATCATTGTGGTTGGACAAGATTTGAAGCAGAAGGTGAAAAGAGCATTCAGATGAAAGGTTTGTTTCCTGGAGGGTTTTCTGAGGGCAGACCATGAGTTCAGTGGGGATGGAGGAAGGTTTTGTGAGACGGGAGCTGGGGTTAACCCTCGTTAGAATTACTGACTACTACCATGCAGGCTGTGTGCTACCGTTCACACCGTAGTCCTGATGGACTGGTACTTCATTAGAAATATTTTCTAGGAGGTGTAGGCATAGTCTTCACTAAAAGAAAGGTGCCATGTGGGTTCATGGCATGACCCCAGGTCAGCAACCAGGATGTTTGGTATTGTGGGGGATCAGAACCAGGCTTTCTGTGGGAAGTGACAGAAATAGGGTATGGTGAGCTCCATGACCATAGGTGAGGTCCCTAGTGACCCACTGGGTGTTGGGTTCTGTGGATCTGTCTCATCAGGTGCTGTGGAATTCAGGGACACCCTCCTGTCTGTGGATTTGTGTGGAGACAGGTAGACATCAGTGTCTGGCCAGGCACGAGGGTCACACTGGACCACCACCAGAGGTGCAGCGTGCGTGGGAGCCACTGCTTGGTTTCCACGAAAGCTGACCAGGGTCTGTGACCGTGATTCCTAGCAGCTGCAAGGGGAGAGGAGGCCGGGGGTGGTGCACACTTCCTAGAGTTGTGGTCAGGACTAGTCTGGAGCCCACTGAAGTCAGCCACACTGGGCACAGAAGGCACCCAGTCAGTGTAGCTGTGGGCACTGCTCCCATGGCACTTTCAGGCCGGCTCCATGCTGCCACCTCCTGCTTTTCATCATCATCTTCAAGGTCATGTGCCTCTGCTCTTGCCCCATGGCCTCCGGGGTATTGTCCGTCCTCCATCTGGCCCTCGTCCCTGGTGCCCTGTGCAGTCCAATGCCAGGGTACCCGTCTTGAGACAAATATCTGGCCCTGATGGAACACTTCCATGGATCTCGTGTAATGTGAGGGTGATGCCCTGCACTGGAAGGGGGCTACAGGTCCCCAATCAGGAGAGCCATGTCTCCCTTTTCAGCATGGCCTGCCCGCCCCTCAGTCTTCTTAGGGAAACTCTCCCCACTTCCTGAGATGACAGCCCTGAACTTAAAAATGAATGTCATTTTACATATCTCTATGCCTTAGTTCATCCATGGCATGTCTTTCAACCCCGTCAGTGGGTTTTTTTAGAAGTTCTGAAGGGCTGTCTGCTCAAGGAGGGGATGACCTGGGTGGGGCAGCTTTCCCTCTCATCTCCCTCAGCATGTCTCTGAGCCCTGGGGCCAGCTGTCCCACTGAGGATTGAGGGACACGAGCCAGCCCTTCCTGAGCCCAGGCTGTGTCAGCTCATAGACTGATGCGTGTCGGAGCGGTGGGTAGCTGGCATGGGCCAGAGGCAGGCAGTGTCTCCTTCTCATTCCTTCCCTCCCTTCCTCCCAGAGGTAGCTCAGAGCAGCCTTCAACCCCTGCATCTCCAGATCCCTTGACCTGTGCCTCCTGTGTTCAGCTGGTGACCTTGGAGTTTCGCATGGATTCTACCTCACGTACCCTCTCCCGTAGCAATTCCTGGATCAGGGGAGGGGTCGGACCCTTGTCTGCTTTTGGTCTTCTTCCTGTCCAGCACCAAGCCCACCCACCTTTGCATCTTCCATGTATGTGCTTGGAAGCAAGCCCATCCACAGGGAACCTATTAGCCAAATGGATCCAGGCAATGAACATTGAAGTAGAGATCCAGGATCCATAATAAACCTGCTCTGAAACCTGTCCCAAAGTCTGTGAGTCTCTCACACTGAAAGAAAAACAATAATAGCTTTCTGGACTGTGAAGTGACATGTGTCTCTACTTCCAATCTTGAATGCATTGGTGCTGAGCCTGGACTGAAAAGGACCATGGCTCCCATGGGCTGGGATCCACGGTAAGAACTCAGTGAAATCTGAATTTGATTCATGTAGTGAATAATTATTGTAGAGCGAATCCTCCCAAGTAGGGCTTATGCACAGTGCACAGGAAAGGCTTTTTCAAAGAGGTTTCTGAAAGAAAAAATCTTTTTTAGAAATTTATTTTAATTCCAGTAGAGCTAACATACAGTGTTACATTCGTTTCAGGTGTACAATAGAGTGATTCAGTAATTCTATAAATTACTCAGTGGTCATCAAGAAAAGTGTCCTCTTAATCCCCTTCACCTATTCCACTCAACCCTCTATCCACCTCCTCTTGTAACCATCCGTTTGTTCTCTATTGTTAAGAGTTTGTATTTTGGTGTGTCTCCTTTTTCTCTTTTAGTTATTTATTTTTGTTTGTTGCTTAAATTCCCTATTAGAGTGACATCTTATGGGATTTGTCTTTCTATGAATGCCTGATTTTAGTTAGGATAATACTCTCTAGCTCCATTCATGTGGCTGCAAATGGAAGGTTTCATTCTTTTTCAAGCCGAGTAATACTCCATTGTGTGTGTGTATGTGTGTGTGTGTGTGTGCACGTGCGTGTGTGTGAATACACATCTATCATCTCATTTGTCAATTTTTCTACAGACACTTGGGTTGCTTCCATATTGTGATATTCTAAATAATGGTGCAAGGAACATAGGGGTGCACGTATCCTTTTACGTTACTGTTTTCCTATTCTTTGGGTAAATACGAGTAGTGTGATTGTTGGATCGTAGGGTAGTTTTATATTTAATTTTTTCAATAACCTTCATACTGTTTTCCACGGTGGCCACCACAATTTGCATTCCCACCCACAGTTCACGAGGATTCCCCTTTATCCACATCCTCTCAACACCTGTTCTTTGTTGTGCTTTTGATGTTAGCCATTCTGACAGGTTTGAGGTATTACCTCATTGTCCTTTGGATTCACATTTTCCTGATGATGGGTGATGGTGAACATCTTTTCACGGGACTGTTGGCCATTTGTATTTCTTCTTTGGAGAAATGTCTGTCCATGTCTTCTGCCTATTTTTTAACTGGATTATTTGTTTTTTGGGGGTCGAGTAGTATCAGTTGTATATGTTTTGGACACTATCCCTTTATTGCATATGATCTTTGCAAATATCATCTCCCTTTGAGTAAGTTGTCTTACTATTTTTACGTTTTCATTGTTCTTCTGCCATGTGGAAACTTTATTTTGCTGTATTCCCAATAGTTTATTTTTGCTTTCATTTCCTTTGCCTCAGGACACAGTCTAGAAAAACGTTAATATGGTCCATGTCAAGAAGTTACTGTCTTCCCTCCTGTAGGATTTTTATGGATTCAGGTCTCATATTGAGGTCTTGAAACTGTTTTGTGTTTGTCTGTATTGTGTAAGAAAGCAGTCTAATTTCATTCTTTTGTGCGTAGCTGTCTAGTTTTCCCAACAAAATTTGTTGTAGAGACTGTCCTTTTCCCTTTTGATATCGTTGCTTGCTTTGTGGAAGATTCATGGACCACATAATTATGGGTTTCTGTTTGAACTTGTATCCTGTTCCTTTGGTCGCTGTGTCTATTTTTGTGCCATACTCTCTTGTTAGGATGACTGCAGCTTTGTAGTATAACCTGAAATCTGAAATTGTGAGTCCTCCAGCTTTGTTTTTCTTTTCCACATTGCACTGGCTGTTCGGAATCTTTAGTGGTTCCATACAAATGTTTAGGATTGTTTATTCAAGGTCTTTTGTTCTTTAATTTAAATTCAATTAGCCAACTTACAGTACATCATTAGTTTCAGATGTAGTCTTCAGTCAATTTTCAGTTGTGTGTAACACCCAGTGCTCATTGTATCGTGTGACCTCCTTAATGCTACTCACCCAGTTACCCCCCCAAACTTCTCCTCCAGCAATCATCAGTTTCTTGTGATAGTTAAGAGTCCATCATGGGTTTTCTCCCTCTCTGATGACTTCCCATTCTATTTTCCCTTCCTTCCCCTATGGTCACCTTCCTTGTTTCTGATATTCCACAAAGGAGTGAAAGCATATGATCATTGTCTTTCTTTCATTGACTTATTCCACTCATCATAATACCCTCCAGCTCCACCCAGGTAGGTGTGATGGTAAGTATTCATCCTTTCTGATGGCTGAGTAATATTCCACTATAGATATGATCCACATCTTCTTTATCCATTCATCTATCCATGGTCATCTGCACTCCTTCTGCAGCTTGTCTATTATGGATATTGCTGCTATGAACACTGTGGTGCATGTGTCCCATCTTCACTACCTCTGTATCTTTGGGGTAAATACCCAGTAGTGCAATTGCTGGGACATAGGGTAGCTTTATTATAACTTCTTGAAGAAACTCTGTACCATTTTCAAGAGTGGCTGTACTGGACTGCATTTGTACTGGGGTGTAAGAGTGTTCCCATTTCTCCACATCCTCTCCAACATGTATAGTTTCATGTCTTCTTATTTTTAGATATTCGGCCTCGTGTGGTAGGGCATCTATAGGGGTTTAGATTTCCATTTCCCTGAAGCCAAGTGATATGAAGCATTTATGCATGTATCTTTTGGTCACCAGTACGTCGTCATCAGTGAAGTGACTTCCCATTTTAATCCATCTCAAGACCTAAAGCTGGGTAAGGCACTGAAGCTGGATGGTGCCATCGGTTGGAAGTGTGGAGAATTTCAAAAGATCTCCTTGGAGAGCAAGTTTAAAGGTCAGTTTGAAGCTACTAATTGGATCCGGGGAGATCTCTGAAAGTGGGGGTTGCCTGCGATGGGCTGAGGAGGGCCCTCCGATTTTCCTATGAATCCTTGCTGCAGCCCCAAATGACAGTTTCCTGCTGTGGGGCAGGCTGAGTCCTCTAGTCGTGCAGAGGTGAGCCCAATGCCTGGTGCCTTGGAGGCAGGCAAACAGGGAGGGACCCTCAGCAGAAGACCCAGGGTTAGGTTAGGCCTCAAGAGACAGCAGGTCCAAACTGCCCAGTGCTCAGAGAACTCCCAGGCCGACTGAGATGAGGGCACAAGCGTGGGTGAGTGTGAGCCTTGGGGTTTCATCCGGAATGGCCCACAAAGGTCGGGGTTCACCAGAAGGGGCTCTCAGGGGGTGCCCCAATTCTCTTGCACTGAATGCTCTGTTGTGCCCCAAAACGGTACAGTTTCCTGTGGGCTGCAGGCTGAGTCCTACAGTGGGGCTTGTGTGTCCCCAATCCCCCGGAGTAGGGTGCCAGGACCCTGGGGAGGGGCCCCTCTGTGGCTAACCTAGTGTAAGGTTTAGGGTCCAGGAGCCCGGCAAGGACAATCTGCAGGCTGTGCAGCGAGCTCTGTGGAGGGCTGAGAGGAGGCCATGGGGGATGGTGAACATAGGCCTCAGGGTTGGGGCACGGGGGGGCTGCCAAAAGTGGGGACAGGCCCTGGGGGCCTCCCCATGTTCTCATGCCCTGTAGGCTCCGTAGAGCCCCAAGGGGCACAGTTTCCTTTCCGGTGGCAAGCTGAGTCCTGCTGTGTGGTACAGGTACCCCAATTCCCTGGGGCTGTGGTGTAAGGCTCCTGGGAGTCCCCCACACCCGCGGCCGACCTAGGGCTAGGGTTAGGCCCCAGGAGCCCCGCAGGCCCGATCTGCTGGCTGTATGGCGAGCTACATGGGCTGAGGTGAGGGTGCAGGGAGGGTGAGCGTGGGCTTCAGGGTTGGGTTGCGGGAGGCCACCGACGTTCGCTGGTGGCTCAGGAGGGCCCTCCTGGTTCTCCTACCCTGAACGCTCTATGGCCTCCCAAGGCGCACGGTTTCCTGCGGGGTGGCAGACTGAGTCCTGCTGTGGGGCTCAGGTGTCCCGAATCCCCGCGGCTCTGGCTCCAGGCTCCTGGGGAGGGGCCCCTCCACAGATGAACTAGGGTTAGGGTTGGGGCCCAGGAACCCCGCAGGCCAGATCTGCCCGCTATGTGGCGAGCACTGCCGCAGGCTGAGGTGAGGGTGTGGGGTGGGGTGAGCATGGGCTTCAAGCTTGGGTTTAGGGATCGCTGAAGTTCGCAGGGGACTCTGGGGGCCCTCCTGGTTCTCCCGCCCTGAATGCTCTACAGCCTCCCAAGGAGCACGGTTTCCTGTGGGCTGGCAGGCTTTATCCTGCAGTGGGGCTCAGGTGTCCCCAGTACCTGGGGCTGTGGCACCGGGCCCCAGGGGAGGGGCCCTACCCAGCCGACCTAGGTTCAGGTCTAGGCCCCAGGAACCCGGCAGGCCTGATCTGCCGGCTCTGCGTCGAGGTCGGTGGCAAGCTGAAGGGAAGGCGTGGGGCAGGATGAGCGTGGGCCTCAGGGTTGGGGTGTAGGGGGCCACCGAGGATCGCTGGGGTCTCAGAGGGGCCCTACCAGTTCTCCTGAACGGGATGCTCTGCGGCGCCCCAAGGGGCATGGTTTCCTGAGGGGTGGCAGGCTGAGTCCCGTGGTGTGTTCCAGGGGTACCCAATCCCCGGGGTTAGGGTACGGATTAGGGTATGGGTTAAGGTTAGAGTATGGATTATGGTTAGGGTATGGGAGAGGGTAGGGTTTAGGGTTAGGGTATGGAGAGGGTATGGGTTAGGTTTGGGTTTAGGGGTTACAAGTTAGACGTTATGGGTTAGGGTACAGATTAGGGTTCAGGGTACGGGTTAGGGTTTAGGGTTTGGGTTTAGGGTTAGGGTTAGGGTTGGAGTAGGGGTTAGGTTTAGGGTACGGATTAGGGTTAGGGTACTGGTTAGGGTACGCATTAGGGTACGGTTATGGTTAGTGTTGGCATTCGGATTAGGGTACGGTTTAGGGTACGGGTTAGGGTACGGGTTAGGGTTAGGGTACAGTTTAGGGTTATGGTACAGGCCAGGTTACGGTTTAGGGTTAGGGTTAGGGTACGGGTTAGGGAATGGGTTAGGGATAGGGATAGGGTACGGTTTAGGGTTAGGGTATGGGTGTGGGTACGGGTTAGGGTACAGGTTAAGGTTAGGTATGGGTTAGGGTATGGGTTAGGGTCCGGGTTAGGGATAGGGTACAGGTTAGGGTATGGGTTAAGGTTAAGGTAAGGGTACTGGTTAGGGTTAGGGTACGGGTTACGGTTTAGGGTTTAGGTTTACGGTTAGGGTATGGGTTAGGTTTAGGGTACGGGTACGGTTAGGGTACGGGTATGGTACGAGTTAGGGTATGGGTTATGGTCAGGGTTCAGGGTTAAGGTTAGGGTATGGGTTAGGGTACTTGTTAGGGTTAAGGTTAAGTTTAGGGTACGGTTTAAGTTATGGGTTAGGGTACAGTTTAGGGTTAGGGTTAGGGTACAGGTTTGGGTACGCGTTAGAGTACGTGTTAGGGTAAGGTACAGGTTAGGGTTCGGGTTAGGGTATGGGTTAAAGTTAGGGTTAGAGTATGGGTTAGGGTAAGGGTTAGGGTTAGGTTACTGGTTAGGGGTAGGGTTAGCTGAAGGGGTAGGGTTAGGGGTAGGGTTAGGGTTATGATAGGGGTCGGGGTATGGTTAGGGTTTAGGGTTAGGGTTTGGGGTTTGGCTTAGTGGTTAAGGTAAGGGTTTAGTGTTTAGGGTTTCGGGTTTCGGGTTAGGGGTTAGGATTTAGGGTTTAGTGTTAATGTAGGGTTTAGGGTTTAAGGATTAGGGTTTAGGGTTAGGTTTAGGTTAGGGTCAGGGTTAGGGTAAGGGTTAGGGGTTAGTGTTAGGGTTAGGGTGAGGGTTAGGGGTTAAGGTTTAGGGTTTAAGGTTAGGGGTTAGGGTTTAGGGTTAGACCCCAGTAGGCCAGCAGGACCGATGCAACGGCTGTGCGGCGATCGGAGGAGTGGGCCAATGTGAAGGCGCTGGTGAGCGGCAGCATGGGCCCAACCATTTTGGTGCAGGAGGGCCTTCGAAAGTCGCCGGGGCCTCGGAGTGCCTTGCCCGTTCTCCCGCTCTGAATGACTAGCGGGGCCCCTAGCGGCTCGGGTGGCTGAAGGGCAACAGGGTGAGTCCGGCACATGGGCTTGTGGTCCCCATCCTCGGCGTTGCGGAGCCACGCCACTCGGGAAGTGCCTCTCGGGGGCTGACCTACACTTAGGGTTAGTCCCCAGGAGGCCGGCAGGCCCGATACACCACATGTGCGGTGATTGGAGCGGTGGGCCGAGGTGAGGGTGCTGGTGAACATGAGCCTGAGCCCAAGTGTTTTCGTTTGGGGCGCCTTCGAAGATCGGCAGTTTTCGGAGGGCCCAGCCCGTTCTCCCACCCTGAATGAACGGTGGCATCCTTAGCGTTCCGGGTGGGGCGGGGCGGCAGGGTGTAACTGACGATGGGGTTGGGGGTCCCCAATCCCCAGCATTGGGCCGCCAGGCCCCTTAGGAGGGGCCCTTCGGGGGCCAACCTAGAGTTAGGGTTAGCCCCTAGGTGGCCAGCAGGCCCTATTCGCCAGCTGTGTGGAGAGCGGAGTGGCGGACCCAGGTGAGGGCGCTGGTGAGCGGGAGCGTGGGACCTAGCATTTTGGTGCGGGTTGCCTTTGAAGGTCGCAGGGGACTGGAGGGCCCTGCCCATTCTACCACTCTGAATGAGGACGGCGCCCCTAGTGGGCCGGGTCGCGGCAGGGCGGCAGGGTGAGTCTGGCGCTGGTGCTCGGGGGTCCCCAATCCCTGTCGTGGTGGCGCCAGACCCCTGGGAGGGGCCCCTCGACATCCAACCTACTGTTAGTCCCCAGGAGGCCGGCAGGCCCGATCCGGCGGTTGTGCGGCTTGTGGAGGGGCTGGCCGAGGTGAGGGCGCTGGTGAGCGGAAGCGTGGGCCAAAGCATTTTGGCGTGGGAGGACTTCAAATGTCACCGGAGGCTCGGAGGGCCCTGCCCATTCTCCAACCCAGATGGCCGGCGGTGCCTCTAGCGGCCCGGGTGGTGGCGGGGCATCAGGGTGCGTCCGGCAGGTTGCTTTGGGGGTGCCCAATCCCCCGCATGGTGGCGCCAGGCCCCTTGGGATGGGCCCCTCAGGAGCCAAGCTAGGGTTATGGTTAGCTCCAGGCGGCCAGCAGGCCCGATCCACCGGCTGTGCGGCGAGCGGAGGGGCAGGCCGAGGTGGGGTCGCTGGGGAGTGGGAGCGTGGGCCCAAGCGTTTTAGTGTGGGGGGCCTTCAAAAGTCGGCGGGGGCTTGGAGGGCCCTGCCCGTTCTCCTGCCCTGAATAACCGGCGGCGCCCCTAGCACCCCAGGTTGCGGTGGGGCGGCCGTATGAGTCCGGCGCTGGGGCTTGGGGGTCCCCAATCCCAGGCCTTGCAGCTCCAGGCTCCTTGGGAGGGGCCCATCGGGGGCCGACCTAGGTTTAGGGTTAGCCCCCAGGAAGCTGGCAGGCCTGATCCGCCGGCTGTGTAGCCAGCAGAGGGGCAGGCCGAGGTGAGGGCGCTGTCGAGTGGGAGCCCGGGCCCAAGCATTTTGGCGTGGGGGCATTCGAAAGTCACTGGGGGTTAAGAGCGCACTTCCCGTTCTACCTCGCTGAAAGCCCAACGGCGTACCTAGCGGCTCGGGTTGCGGAGGGGCGGCAGGGTGAGTACGGTGCTGGGGCTCGGGGATCCCTAATCCCCGGCATTGCAGCACCAGACCCCTTGGGAGGGGCCCCTCGGGGGCTGACATAGGGTTTGGGTTAGCCTCCAGGAGGCCGGCAGGCCCAATCCACCAGTTGTGTGGCGAACGGAGGGTCAGGCGGAGGTGAGGCCACTGGCGAGCGGGAGCATGGGCCCAGGTGTTTTGGCGTGGGGGTCCTTCAAAGGTCGCCGGAGGCTCAGAGGGCCCTGCACGTTCTTCCACCCTGAATGACCGGCGGCTACCCTAGCGGCCCGGGTAGAGGACGGGCGGTATGGTGAGTCAGGCGCTGGGGCTCGGTGTCCCCAACCCTCGGCGTTGGGGCGCCAGGCCACTTCAGAAGGGCTCTAGGGGGCCGACCGAGCATTACTGTTAGCCCCCAGGAGGCCGGCAGACCCGATCTCCCAGCTGTGTGGCGAGCAGAGGGGCGGGCCATGGTGAGGGCGCTGTTGAGTGGAATCGTGGGCCCAAGAGTTTTGGCGTGGGGGGCATTCAAAAGTCGCTGGGGGCTCAGAGTGCCCTTCCCGTTGTACCGCGCTGAATGCCCGACGGCGCACCTAGCGGTGCGGGTTGCACAGGGGCGGCAGGGTGAGTCCAGTGCTGGGGCTCGGGGGTCCCCAATCCCAGGCGTTGCGGATCCAGGGCCCTTGGGATGGGCCACTCTGGGGCCAACCAAGGGTTATTGTTAGCCCCCAGGAGGCCAGTAGGCCCAATCCGCCGGCTGTGCGGCAAGTGGAGGCGTGGGCCCAGGTGAGGGCGGTTGAGAGCAAGAGCGTGGGCTCAAGCGTTTTGGCACGGGGGGCCTTTGAAATCATCGGGGGTTCAGCGGGCCCTTCCTGTTCTCCCACCCTGAATGACCAGCGGCACCCCTAGCGGCCTGGGTGGTGGCGTGGCGGCAGGATGAGACTGGCAATGGGGCTCGGGGGTCCCCATTCCCTGGCATTGCGGCGCCAGGCCGCTTGGAGGGGCCCCTTGGGTGCCGAGCTTGGGTTAGGGTTAGCCCCCAGGAGGCTGGCAGGCCTGATCGGCCAGGTGTGCGGCGAGTGAAGTGGCGTGCAGAGGTGATGGCACTGGCGAGCGGGAGCGTGGGCCTAAGCGTTTTGGCGCTGGGGGCATTTGAAAGTCGCCGGGGGCCCAGAGCGCCCTACAGGTTCTCCCACCCTGAATGACCGGTGGCGCCCCTAGGGGCCGGTAGGGGAGGGGCAGTAGAGTGAGTCCAGCGCTAGGGCTCGGGGGTCCCCAATCCCCGGCATTGTGGTGCCAGGCCTTTGGAAGGGACCCCTCGGGGTCCGACCTAGGGTTAGGGTTAGCCCCCAGGAAGCAGGCCGGCCCGATCCGCTAGCTTTCGGCAAGCGGAAGGGCGGCCTGAGAAGAGGGCGCTGACAAACAGGAGCGTGACCCCAAGCGTTTTGGTGCGGGGGGCCTTCGAATGTCGCCGGGGGCTCGGAAGCCCCTGCCCGTTCTCCCGCCCTGAATGACCGTGGCGCCCCTAGCGGTCCGGGTGGCGGCGGGAAGGCAGGGTGAGTCCCACGCAGGGGCTTGGGTGTCCTCAATCCCCGGCGTTGTGGCGCTAGGCCCCTTGAAAGGGGCCCCTCGGGGGGGACCTGGGTGTAGGGTTAGCCCCAGGAGGCCGGCAGGCCCAATCCGCAGGCTGTGTGGCATACGGTGGGGCGGGCCGAGGTGAGGCCGCTGGCGAGTGGGAGCATGGCTCCAAGCATTTTGCAAAGTGGGCCTTCGAAGGTCGTCGAAGTCTTGGAGGGCCCTGCCCGTTCTACTGCCCTGTATAACCGGGGGCACCCCTAGCACCCTGGGTGGCGGTGGGGCAGCCGGGTGAGTCCAGTGCTGGAGCTTGGGGGTCCCCAATCCCAGGCGTTGCTGCTCCAGGCCCCTTGGGATGGGCCCCTCGAGGACCGACGTAGGGTTATGGTTAGTCCCAGGTGGCCGGCAGGCCCGATCCGCCGGCTGTGTGGCGAGCGGAGGGGCGGGCCAAGTTGAGGGCGCTGGCGAGCTGGAGCGAGAGCCCAAGCGTTTTGGCGCGGTGGGCCTTCGAAGGTCGCCGGGGGCTCGGAGGGCCATTCCCGTTCTCCCATCCTGAATGAGGACGGCGCCCCTATCGGGCCGGGTCGTGGCGGGGCAGCAGGGTGAATCAGGCGCTGGTGCTCGGGGGTCCCCAATCCCCAGCGTGGCGGTGCCAGGCCCCTTGGGAGAGGCCCCTTGGGCGCCAAAGTAGGGTTTGGGTTAGCCCCAGGAGGCCGGCAGGCGTACGGAGGTGCTGGCCGAGGTGAGGACGCTGACGAGGGGGAGCGTGGGCCCAAGAGTTTTCGCTCGTGGGCCTTCGATGTTCGCTGGGGGCTCGGAGGGCACTGCACGTTCTCCCGCACTGAATGACCGGCGGCACCCCTAGCGGCCAGGGTGGCGGTGGGGCTGCAGGGTGATTCCAGCGCTGGGGTCGGGGGTCCCCAAACCCCGGCGTGTTTTGCGCCAGGCACCTTGGGAGGGGCCTTCGTGGGCCGACCTAGTGTTAGGGTTAGACCAAAGGAGGTCGGCAGGCCCGATCTGCCAGGTGTGCAGTGAGTGGAGTGGCGGGCCGAGGTGAGGGCGCTGGCGACAGGGTTCGTGGGCCCAAGTGTTTTGGCTCTGGGGGCCTTCGAAGGTCACCAGGAGCTCTGAGGCCCTGCCCGCTCTACCGCCCTGAATGACCGGCGGCGTCCCTAGCGGCCCGGGTGGCGGCAGGGCGGCAGGGTGCGTCCGGCGCTGGGGCTCGAGAGTCCCCAATCCCTGGCGTGGCAACGCCAGGCCCCTTTGGAGGGGCCCTCAGGGACCGAACTAGGGTTAGGGTTAGCCCCCAGGAGGCCGGCAGGCCCGATCTCCCAACTGTGTGGGGAGTGGAGAGGTGGGCCGAGGTGAGGGTGCAGGGGAGCGGGTATGTGGGCCCAAGCATTTTGGGGCTAGGGCCTTCGATGGTCGCTGGGGGCTAGGAGGGCCCTGCACATTCTCCCGCCATGAAGGACCAGCGACGCCCCTAGCTCCCTGGGTGGCAGCGGGGTGGCAGGGTCAGTCCGGCACTCGTGCTTGGGTTTCCCCAATCCCCAGCGTTGCGGTGCCAGGCCCCTTGGGAGGGGCCCCTCGGGGACTGTCCTAGGGTTAGGTTAACCCCCAGGAGGCCAGCAGTCCCGATCCGCCGACTGTGCAGTGAGCAGAGGGATTGACCGTGGTAGGGCGCAGTCGAGCGGTAGCGTGGTACCTAGCGTTTTGGTGTGGGGGGCCTTCTTATTTCACCGGAGGCTCGGAGGGCCCTGCCGGTTATCCCGCCCTGAATGGCCGGAGGCGCCCCTAGCGGCCCATGTGGCGGCGGGGCAGCAGGGTAAGTCCAGCGCTGCTCCTTGGGGGTTTCCAACACCCAGCATTGCGGCGCCAGGTCACTTGGGATGGGGCCCTAGGAGACCTACCTAGGGTTAGTGTTAGCCCCCAGGAGGCTGGGAGGCCCGATCTGCTGGCTGTGCAGCGTGCGGAAGGGCGGGCCGAGGTGAGGGCACTGGAGAGTGGAAGCGTGGGCCCAAGCGTTTTGGCGAGGGAACCCTTCGAAAGTTGCCGCGGCTCGGAGGGCACTGCCCATTCTCCCGCTCTGAATGACCGGCAGCACCCCTAGCAGCCCTGGGGGCAGCGTAGCGGCAGTGTGAGTCTGGTGCTGGGGCTCCGGGGTCCCAAATCCCCGTCGTTGCAGAGCCAGGCCCCTTGGGATGGGCCCCTAGCGGGCCTACCTAGGGTTAGTGTTAGCCCCCAGGAGGCTGGGAGGCTTGATCCGCAGGCTGTGCAGCAAGTGGAGGGGTGGGCCGAGGTGAGGGCACTGGTTAACGGAAGTGTTGGCCCAAGCGTTTTGCCTGGGGGGGCTTTCGAAGGTTGCCGGGGGCTCGGAGGGCCCTGCCCGTTCTCCCGCCTTAAATGACCATAGGGGCCCCTTGTTGCCCCGGTGGCAGTGGAGCAGCAAAGTGAGTCTGGTGCTGCGGCTCGGGGGTCACCAATCCCCAGCGTTGCGGCCCCAGGCCCCTTGAGAGGGCCCCCTCGGGTGCCGACCTAGGGTTAGGGTTACCCCCAGGAGGCCAGTAGGCCCAATCTGCTGGCTGTGCGGTGAGCGGAGGGGCAGGTTGAGATGAGGGCGTTGGCGTGCGGGAACGTGGGCCCAAAATTTTGGAGCGAGGGGCCTTCGAAGGTCACCAGGGGCTCAGAGGGTCCTGCCCGTTCTCCTGCCCTGAATGACCGGGGGTGCCCCTTGTGGCCCGGGTGGCAGTGGGGGGCATGGTGAGTCCGGCGCTGGGGCTCAGGAGTCCCCAATCCCCATCATTGTGGCGCCAGGCCCCTAGGGAGGGGCCAATAGGGGGCTGACCTAGGGTTTGGCTTAGCCCCCAGAAGGCCCGCAGGCCCGATCCACCAGCTGTGTGCGGAGCGGAGGCGAGGGCCGAGGTAAGGGCGCTGGCCAGCGGGAGCGTTGGCCCAAGCGTTTTGGTGCGGGGGGCCTTCGAAGGTGGCCGGTGACTTGGAGGGCCCTTGCCATTCTCCCTCCCTGAATGAATGGCGGCGCCCCTAGGGGCCCAGGTGGCTGTAGGGCGGGAGGGTGATTTGGGCGCTGGAGCTCGGGAGTCCCGAATCCCCGGTGTTGCGGCAATAGGAACCTGGGATGGGCCCCTCCGGCGCCCACCAAAGGTTAGGGTAACACCCAGGAGGCTGGCAGTCCAGATCCACAGGCTGTGCAGCGAGCGGAGGGGCGGACCGAGGTGAGGGCGCAGGCGAGCGGGAGCATGGGACCAAGCGTTTTGGCGCAGGGGGCCTTCGAAGGTCGCCAGGGGATCGGAGGGATCTGCCAGTTCTCCCTCCCAGAATGACCAACGGTGTTCCTAGTGGCCCGGGTGGTGGCGGGGCAACACAGTGAGTCCGGCGCTGGGGCTCGGGGGTCCCAAATCCCAGGCATTGCGGTGCCAGGCCCCTTCGGAGGGGCCCCTCAGGGACCAACATAGGGTTATGGGTAGCCCCAGGAGGAGGGCAGGCCTCATCCATTGGCTCTGCAGCGAGTGGAGGAGCGAGCCAAGGTGAGGGCGCTGAGGAGCGGGAGCGTGGGCTCAAGCGTTTTTCATGGGGGGGCCTTCGAAGGTCGCCGTGGGCTCGGAGGGCCCTGCCCGTTCTCCCGCACTGAATGACCAGGGGCACCCCAAGCGTCCCGGGTGGCGGCGGGGCAGCAGGGTGAGTCCGGCGCTGGGGCTCGGGGGTCCCTAATACCTGGCGTTGTGGCGCCAGGCCCCTTGGGACGTGCCCCTCGGGGGCTGACCTAGGATTTGGGTTAGCCCCCAGGAGACTGGCACGCTCATTCCGCCCATGTGCAGTGAATGGAGGTTTGGGTCGAGGTGAGGTAGCTGGCGATCGGGAGCGTGGGCCAGAGCATTTGGCTTTGGATCGGGGTGCCTTCGAAGGTCGCACGTGGCTCGGAGGGTCCTGCCCGTTCTGTAGCAAAAAGGACTGGCGACACCCCTAGCTCCCCATGTGGCAGCGGGGCAGCAGGGTGTGTCCGGCGCTGGGACTTGGGGGTCCCCAATCCCTGGCATGTGGTGCCAGGCCACTTGGGGGGGGGGCCCTTGGGGGTGACCTAGGGATAGGGTTAGCCCCCAGGAAGCCAGCAGGCCGGATCTGCCAACTCTGCAGCGAGCGGAGGGGTGGGCCGAGATTAGGGAGCAGGCGAGCAGGAGCGTGGGAGCCAGAGTTTTGCGCGGGGGGCCTTCGAAGGTCGCAGGGGGATCAGAGGGCCCTGCCCGTTCTCTCTTCCTGAATGACTGGCAACGCCCCTAGCGCCCTGGGTGCTTGCGGGGTGGCAGAGTGAGTCCAGCCCTGGGGCTCGGGGGTCCCAAATCCCCAGCATTGCGGTGCCAGGCTCCTTGGGAGGGGCCCCTCGGGGGCTGACCTAGGGTAAGTGTTAGCCCCCAGGACTCCAGCAGGCCCTTTCCGCCAGCTCTGCAGCAGGCGGAGGGGCAGCCCGAGGTGAGGGCACTGGCGAGAGGGAGTGTGGGCCCAAGCGTTTTGGCGTGGGGGGCCTTCAAAAGTCGCCGGGGGCTTGGAGGGCCCTGCCCGTTCTCTCGCCCTGAAAGACTGTCGGTGCCCCTAGCAGCCCGGGTTGCTGTGGGGCGGCAGGGTGACTCCGGCGCTGGGCTCGGGGGCCCCAATCCCCGGCGTTGTGGCACCAGGCCCCTTGGGAAGGGCCACTCGGGGGCCGACCTAGGCTTAGGGTTCATCCCCAGGAGGCTGGCAAGCACTGCGATAAGTGGCTCTGGCAATGTAACAAAAATGCCATACACTTATCTGTAAGAAATAACAGTGTACACGAACCCTCTTAGCCCTAACATCATCCTTTGTGAATATGGAAGCCAGCCCCAAAGTGGTCGTGGAAGTCTGTCGAAAGGGCTAAGCACTTTTCTCTGAGTCACCACACTATACAGGGAAAGACCAATGTACATCATCTTTCACGAGTAGGAAGCATTAATGAAAAGGTTCTGGAATTTCGAGGACTCTGACCCATCCTTATTGGTAATAAACCACCGTGTACAGGAAAACACCTTCAACTCTCATCACCTCCTCAATCCTGATTCCGATTCAACTTTGGGTGTGTAGGACTAGGGAAATGTCCACATCTTATTAAGCTAAGAAAGAACGATGTCAGGGTAATGCCCGACAAGTCACATCAGCCTTCCTGAAGACGGAAGCAGGAATCAAGGTGGTTATGTTACCATGAGGTAAGGAAGATGAGCATATAAGTGAGAAACAACAGTGGGCAGGACCTCTCTTCCAACGAACAGTATCTTTGCTTAATGTTCAATCCCTATGGTAAGTGGTTGTGGGCATTTGTGAGGTCAAAATCTTAAGTGTTTTGTAAAACCTCTTGGCCATTCACAGATGAGACTAAGGTAGTTGGGGACTCCTAGGCAGTGATTTGTCCACTGTCAAAAATATGAAAAGATAAAAGAGACAGATGAGGTCTCCTCAGGCATTGTCCTTTATCCTCATCCTCCATGAGGATGGCCATCTCTGGACAGCTCAGTGGCAGGGTCTCATTCACAGTGGGGGCATCTGTTCCTCACAGACATCAGGCAGGGAAATGGATTTGGTTCTCTGTGCCAGCCCAGCCACAGCTGAGTGTCACAGCACCCTCTCGTGGGCTCATAAGAGTTTCACTGTCACCAGGCAGGTCATTGTATTTGATAAACCACTGTGAGAGTTTGCAGTCGCCTTCATCTGCAACCTCCTAGAGGCAAATTCAGGTGTCTGGTACCATGTGAAGTCATGTGAAGGCATTGTGAGACATTGTCCTTTTGGTTAAGAAAAACATGGCTGGGGCTCCTGGCTGGCTCAGCCAGTTAAGCATGTGCCTTTGGCTCAGGTTATGACCCTGGGTTCTGGGATCGAGGCGAGGCTCCCTGTTCAGCAGGAAAGGAGTTAGGGAAATAGCTTAGAACCCACAGAGAATGTGAATAAAGGGGAGTGAAATGGAATTTGGTCTGTGTTTTGCTTTAGGGATTGGAAGTTAGTTTTTTCTCAATTGTGATGGTTCTTGAAACAGAGAAGCTGTATTGGTTTTTTTTTACCTTTAATTTTTTTCTAATAATAATTTTTTATTATGATATGGTAGTCACTATACAGTATTTCCTTAGTTTTTGATGTAGTGTTCCATGATTCATTATTTGCATATAACACCCAGTGCTCCATGCAATATGTACCTTCCTTAATACCCATCACTGGCCCATCCCAATCCCCCACCCCTCTCCCCTCTGAAGCCCTCAGTTTGTTTCCCAGAGTCCATAGTCTCTCGTGGTTCATTCCCCCTTCTGTTTAGGGTCCATTGTCTAAAGGGACAGACAGTGGAAGTTCACCGAATATAAGATCGAAATTTCGTTGTTCATTATAGATGCCGCTAAGTAGTTCCCAGACATTTCATTCTACTGTAGTAATTCATTATACCTGTGCAGGTGCACCTGGAAGACAATTGATGCATGCAGAGTGGTAATAAAACACGCCCCTCAGTAGTAGAATAATAGAGGATGCACATGTGTAAAATTATTCGACTACAGGTTCCATGCTTTCCCTTTGGTTCCTTATTATCTATGAAATTGGACAATTTTTGTTCTCTAGGCTTAAAACTCATTGTCAGTATTCAGAGTTTTTCAATGCTGATCTTCTCCTGTATAAGTTACCAAAAACCTAAAATATGTATGAAATTTAAAAAACGCTATATTGAAAATGACAGCAGGGAAGTTCCATTTTGTGAATATTGTGTCAATGGATCTCTATTTTGACATCAGTGTTCATTAGAAATGATGACATTTCATGTGAGTATAAATATCAATGTGAAAAAGGAAAGGTAGGAAGAACCTTGAATGTTTAAGTAATTGCTGAAATGACAGGAGTGTGTGTGTGTGTGTGTGTGTGTGTGTGTGTGTGTGTGTGTGTGTGTGTTTGTGTGTGTGTGTAATTGATTTTCAGTGAATGGTTCAGCTTCTTGTAGGGCCTCCGAGAGAGCCCAGATGAACCTTTCAATGAGTTGGTATCTGTTTTCAGAACATGGGAATCTCTTAGTCCAATAGTCAATCAGGCAAGCTTTGAGGTCTTGAAGAGTTTCAGTCCTCAGAGATGGTGTTGCAGACCCTTGTGAGCAAACCCTAGGGTATGCTCACAGCCCTCATTTGCTGGTAGCAAGGTGTGACGATTTCAGAGGGCATTTCCCAAAGAAGTACCTCTTGAGTCTCTGTCCTTGTCAGTTCCCTACACTTCCTTACACTAGTTATGTGTTCAATGTGTTTCAGGATAATCCCCACATGTGATTTTTGCTATTTCCTACTAGTCCTATCTGTTTCTCATGTTCTTCTTTTATGGTAGGTGTTGGGAAGCAACCTGTGCGGTGTAGGAAGGGGTGTGGTAGTTGTCTGCCTTCAGAGGACCGAATGATGCCTAGAAATTGTACTGTAGTTTGAGGTCAATTGTCCATCCTCTGAGTGTCAGGAATTCCATCACTTTACTTTGATGCTAGTCTGTTCTTCAAGCTGTCCTCAGAAATAAGGACGTCATCCATCTAGGGAATACTGATTTGTGTGTATGTTTTCATTTTAGGAAAGGCCTTGCTGCTCCTGAAAATAATACTGTAGAGCACCCTTTCCTGTTCTTATTGGCCATCAGTCAATCTTTTGTGAAGTATTCCTTTATAAATAGACTTTTTATGGTTGATGAGCAGGAATTCTTATTGACAAGTCTTTGTCAGTGTGTGTATTGCAAATCTTACTTCCCAGCCTGTGGTTCACTTTTTCATTTTCTTATGGTCATAAGATAAGGAGAAATGTCACATTTTTATGAAGTCCCACTGAATTCTTTTAAATGGTTAGTGCACCCTATGTCCTGCCCCAAGATTGACAGGTTCTACGTTTTCTTTCAGAAACTGTCCAATGGGAAACACAATCCATCACAAATTTATAAATTGCATTTTTAATTATAATAGGGTATTTATACACTGTTTTGGATTTTCTATGTACACAATCGTATTATCTTTGAATAGTCACAATTATCCCCTCAATTCTTATACTTTTTGTTTCTCTTGCCTTCTAACACTGGTAAATTCTCCAATGCAACGTTGAGTAGAGCAGCATTGTTTGAAGATTTTAATATACCTTTCTCAATATCTGACAGAAAAAGCAGACAAAACATTGGTAAAATGTGACCTAATGGACATATAGGGAACATTCCATAATAAGTGCAGAATACATTATTTTCAAGTGGTCATAGTCTCTTTACCCAAATAGACGATAGGTGGGGCCACGAATCAAGTCTACAAATGTTAAACCCTGAAATTAACTAGATTCTATTCTTAGACCACAGGGGAATTGAGCCACAGTCATAGGAAAAAGAAAACCAGGAAGTCCTTCAATGTTTAAAAATTAAATGGAACTTTGCTACATATCCTAAAGGTGAGAGAGGGAATCTCAATGGAAATTCTGAACCTTTTCTACATGAGGGCTCACGCACAATGGCACTTTCTTTATGAAGAGCATTATAATAACCTAGACAGGAGTTGAGCCTTAAGTCAGAGTTCTGCCTGCCCCAGCCACACCTGGCAGCCTTGGCCTGTGGTCCCCCTCAGCTGTCCTTTCTGGTGGCCCTGAGCTAAGGGGTCAACATTGCCATATGGAAATGGGAAGCTCCCCACTCATAGTGATGGCGGTGCCCCCTCCCCAGCTGCCCTTTCTGGTGGCTCTGAGCTAAGGGGGTCAAAATGGCCGTATGGAAATTAGAAGCTCCCCACTCTTAGTGATGATGTTGCTATCGTATCGTCCTCACCAGTCCAACAACATGATTTCTGAGTGAAATATGACACAAGAGTGACTTCTTGGCCTTCCTTCAGGTTTGAAAATCATCTGGTGAGTCATCTATTAGGAATATGGATTCAACATGTGTTCTTTCTTCTGGAAAAGAAATAGACCCAATAGCAATTATGGCTTCCTGAGCACCTGTTCCTGAGAGACATCATACTGGCTCTTTGTAGCATTCTGCCTCTTAAACTTCTCAACTAGGGTGTAGATATTTTTAGGCACATTTTCAGGTGGTTAGACAGGGACTCAGATGATATGAGTCACAGCGGATTTTAGTGTCAGAAACCTAAGTGGGATCCCCAAATTGACTCCAAATCCCTTGTTGTTCCATACAGGGTACTATTTCCCTCTTATCTCTGGTCTTCTCGATCTGGAAACCTATCAAGTATCAGGATTTTCTTGTCATGTGGACAACTGGAACGAATTCAGCGGGCCTTTTCACGTCTGCCCATGGTGATCATTAAGATCATTATCTCAGTGGAGGACCTCTGGGTAAGATACTCAAAGATCCTTAGGAATACAGACAGTATAATATTTTCCTGGTATTAAAGTTACAGAAACCAACTATCATTTTTAGTCGATTCAGGCTCTAGTATGTTCAAACCGTGCTGTAAAACTGGTCTGAAATAGTATTTAAAAACACTCAGCTCAGCCTCTTCTACAAAGTGAGCCAATGCTTATACACATGGCTAAAATATTCCCTTACCTACGATGACTTCCCAGCCATCGTAGTGTTTATATGGTATGACTGTGACTTACATTAGTCAACATTTGCAGAGAAAGAACTTAGTGCATCCAGGGGGCACTTCGTGTTGAAATTAGTTTGTGACAATGAGCTACTGTGTTTTATTCTGCAGTCCAAGGGAATGGTGCCAGACATCTCTAAGGTGTCTAGCAGTTCTACAATTCTGATTTTAAGTGGTCTGTGTGCTTCAGAGATTTGGGCAGGAGAAGGGCAGGAGTCCAGAGACTGTGAACACTCTGTCACCTGTGCTGACCATGGAGCAGGCAGCCTTCTGTGGACAACATTTTGATTTCTTGGTACTCTTGGGAAAGGTGCTTTTGTCTCACATTCCTCCATTTAGGAGTAATTATAATGATGAAAGTAATTTTTATCTTATATCATCTGTGGGCCCTGATCCTGGGCTCCCAGGGAAGCTATCCTTTAACATTTTACCCGGCTCAAAATGACTGGGCAACACCTCAAAGCATGGGCCCTATTTCTGCCCCAAGCACATGTTGTACATCTGCTTCGAGAAGAAAACAATAACCAAAAATGCCAACATAAAGATAAGAAAAAATAAAGAACCTCTTTGGCTCCCATAATATTAAAGTCATACTGACATGTATATACTGAAAATGCATGAAATCATTGCATTTCCTAAAGCCCAAGTCTTGGAGGGTCTGAGAGTCACTGACCTTGCCCAGAACCAGGCACACCCCAGCAGGGAGGGCTGGTGCAGAAAGGGAAGGGGCAGGACTCTGAGGGTGGTCTGCAGCTAGAGGGGTCCCTGGAATGGGCCAGGTGTGTGTGGAGGCCCCAGCCCACGAGCCCACCCATGCCTGTGCCTGGTGTTGGGTAGAGGAGGCTCCTCTTGGGCCCCCTGCACTTTCAGGGTTCCAGGGGCTTGAGGGCGGGTTGCCCAGCATCCAAGGAGCTCAGGCACAGCCCTCCCAGACAATTCACCACTTGGGTGTGGAGCTACATCACTGTGGGCGGTCCCAGATTTGCAGTGGGTTGCAGACCTGGGGCAGAAGGGGCACTGAGAGAGAGAGAGTTGCCCTGTGGAGATCCCTGCTGGTGAGTGAGCAGCATGCACTGGGGTGGGGGTCCGGGTCAGGGTGCGCCCCATGTGGGAGGCAGGGTTCTGGAAGGGAACGTGGAGAGGGTTCATTGTGTGGACTCAGGTGAGTTTTCCTTTTCCTTTTAAAGTCTCTTCTGCCCCATGTCCTCAACTGGCCTTATTCTCCATCCCCGTGAACTATAGGGCGCCCGCTCACCTGAGCTTTTGTGGGATGGGTTGCAGAATTTCAGGGTTTCCCCTGTTCCCCTGGAAGAGTGCGGGAAAGGACCTCACACAATCCCCACCTTCAGTTCTCTGACACAGTGCAGGTGATGCCTCTTGGGCATTAACCCGAGTTCAGCAGGGTGTGCCCTGGTCCCCCAGGCACAGGTGTGGCAGTAGCAAGCCCCAGAGCCGTCCCCCAACTTAGCATTATGCCCCCTGTGCCCCCAGGTTAGTGGTAATTGGCTATTAGAAGCATGCAGGAAAATCCTCCAGGTGGGGGCCTGGAGGCGGGCGTAAACCAGACCCCACTCTAGTTGCATTGGGAATAGACGAATTGAGGGTTTCTTTAGAAGAGTAAGTCTGCTTTCCAGAAAAGGCAAGGTCATTGGTCTGTTGAGAATGAAGATAATTACTGCTAAACAACAAGTATGTGTTGCCCCTTCGCCCAGAAACCGAAGCAGGTGTGCAGGCTTTAGGTCAGAGGTGCCTTCTTCTCCACAGCTGAGAACACTTCTCTGCTCTGGCTCCTAGACACCCGAGGTTTTGAAAGTCAGCATCAGAGTCAGCGAGGCAGATTGTCACAGGACGCCAGTGTTCAGAGAAAGCACAGGTATGTTTGGCAAAATGTCCTATCTATGTCAGGACTGGAGGTAAAACCTCTCATTATACCAAACCTCCTGGGCTTTTGTCTTTTCTCTAGTTGAGCCACAAAGTAAAATTGAAGTAGCTGTCAGCATTCTGGGTTTGGTGCAAGAATTACTTAGTTTCCCTGCAGATAGAACTTTGCAGGGGATCACAATTTCTCTGTCCATTTATTGCTTACAAATGTATTTTGACCATCTGTTTCCTAGGAACCCTCTTTTATTAGAAAGGGAAGGTGAGATTCACTCTGTGCCTGTTTGTAACATCTAATTTGTTCCTTCCTGTAACACTGTTTATTCAATTATGCCTTAGATATGGTTGAGTGGTCAGCATCTAGAGTTAGGTGGCTTTTATCATCTGATACAGACTTGGATGATGTCATTTGACAAAGGTGATGTTTCATCATTGATTAGTTTATTCATCAGAAGAGTTAAAATTAGGGTGGAGGGAAAATTCAAAATTATCCAAAGCGGCCTGTTCCTGTTTAAAAGTTGAGCTTGACTTTCTAGTTTTACTAAAAGTATTATCTCGATATTTTGAGGTGCCATATTCTCTCTGTAGTTTCTTTGGTGGTGGAGTCAGAAGGAGAGTCTGGGAATTCTTTCGGAGAGTGGCATGCTGGTGGCTTCAAGGGGCTTGGCATCAGGAGCCTTGGGGTGAATTCTGCAACTGCTTGTCTGACCCTGGGTGCATCTCCCAGAGGTTTTGTTTCCTCTTATGAAATTGCCGGCAGATAATGTTCTGCTTGAAGGGGAACCCTCCCATCCTGTTGGTGGGAATGCAAAGTGGTGCAGCCAGTCTAGGAAACAGTGTGGGGGTTCCTCAAAAAGTTAAACATTGAACAACCCCATGATCAAGCTATTGCTCTCCTAGGTATTTACCCAAAGGATACAAAAATGTGGATTCAAAGGGGGTCCATGCACCATGATGTTTAGAGCAGCAATGTCCACAGTAGCCAAATTATGGAGAGAATCCCAAAGTCCATGCACTGATGAATGGATCAAGCAGATGTGGGATACCTATATATAATGGAATATGACCCAGCTTCAAAAAGAATGAAATCTTACCACTTGCAAGGATGTGGATGGACATAGAGTGTATTAAGCTAAGCAAAATCAGTGAGGAAAGACTAATATCCTATCCTCTCATGCTTGTGGAATTTCAGAAAGAAAACAGATGAACAGAGTGTTGGGGTGATGAGAGAGGCAAACAAGGAAATAGACTCAACCTTGGAGAACAAACTGAGCGTTGCTGCAGGACAGGGGTGTGGGGGGAAGAGTTAAATGGGTGAGGGGTATTAAGGAGGGTACTTGTGATGAGCACCAGGTACTGTATGCAGGTGAGGAATCACTAAATCCTACCCCTGAAGCGAATATTCCATGGCATGTGAACTAACTGGAATTTAAGTAAAAGAAGAAAGGAAAAAGTGTTCTGCTTCATGAAGAGTGAGGTAAAATTGTAGTGATTTGGGCTGTACTATTCTATAGAGGATAGATGTAAAACACCCTGTTGTAGGATACACTAGTTTCTTATCACATAAGGAGTCCTCAGAGAGCTGCAATGAAAGATTCAGGTCTCAGAGCATCTTCATGTTCCACTGATATGTTACAGTTTGCACAGGTAGGAAAGAAGGTGGAGAGAAAGGCAACAGAAGGGGAAAGTAGGTGTGAACCTTTCATTAGTTAGCATTATATCTTTCTCATGAAAGCCTTGCGCCAGTGTGATTTTGGAAGAAGAGGGGGAATCCGGGAGCATTGGAGGAGACAGGGGAGTTCCAGGTCTGGGTAAAGCTGACAGGGGTCCCAGATGAGAGCTGAATGCATTCTGCAGCAGGGTGTGGGCAGGGTGGGCTCCAGGGGTGGCTGTGGGTCTCCTGGGTGAGAGTTGTGACAGGTGAGGGCTGTGTGCAAGTTCCTGGCTGAGGACAAGGGAGGCACAGGCGGAGAGCTGGCAGAGAACCTTCTTCTGGGCCACCAGCCTCACCCAACACACACAGCCTCATCTTCTGTCCCTGTCACTCCAATTCAGACTTCTCCGAAGGTGAGTGAGAACACATCAAGAGCATTCTGAACAAAAGGGAAAGCATGTGCAATGGCTCTGGGGCAGGAGATTTCCAGGTATGTCCAGGAGCAGCAAGAAGGCCCTGTGGCCACAGGAGACAGTTTAGGACATGAGCTCAGAGAGGTGACAGAAAGCCATTCCAGGGCTATAACCCCATGAGACCCTGTTTCACTAGGCCATCCTGGCTACAGTGTTGAGAACAGATGACAGAGGGTTGAAGACGGCAAGGCAGGTCAATGACGAGGCTTTTCCAGGAACTCAGGCACTGTGGACCAGACAGGTGGCCTTGGATGGAGTGGTTAGACCTATTCTGGGTCCATTTTGAAGATGGAGCTCACAGGATTTGCTGATGGGTTAGCTATTAGGAGCAGGAGAACGGAGGCGTTGGGGTAACTCCCAGCTGTTGTGGGTTGTCCTGATCGAGGGGAAGGAGAGTGTTTCTGGGGATAGGAGGTAGTCTGTGTTCCGCATCCTGAGGAAGGTGCCTTTCCCGGTGGGTCTGCTGAGATTTGTGTCTGGGAGAACCTTTCACATCTCCTCCCTCAGAAATGCTCAAGTACAAGTATCCCCCACTTTTTAAGCGTTCACAGTAAGACACTGGGCTTTCTTGAAAGAACTATGTTATTACCCAGCTTCAGTAAGAGGAAGAGACCTGAAGAGGCTTTCCCTCTTATGCAAAAAGGTGAACAGTGAGAATCGCGTTCAGCATCTGTTTTGGGGAGAAGCACAACAGAGGCAGCGTGCACCCCAACCAGCTCCTTCCACTGGGAACAGCTATCCACATCCAGCCACCAGCACTTTGAATGGTGTCTGTGAGCCTCTGCTGTGCTTTATCTTCATTTATGCTGGGCCTCCCTTAGAAACTTGTGTCCTGAGGCCTAAGAAAAGCCAAAGAGAAGGAATTTTGGAGTCTGAGCACACTGTCTAATTGTTCCGTGTAAATTAATGGCCATTACTTCTTGACACCATTTCTGCTGTGCAAGGTTTCTCAGAAGCCCTGTACTTTCAAAGCCAGGGAAACCTATACCCGATGCTTCAGGGTTAGTTTTAGTCTCCATGCTGGACAGAACATTTCATGACTGTCGGATTTTCTCACTTCAACATTGAGACTTTGACCACCTTCACCCGTTTCTACCACCCCATCCCCGAATCTGGCACCTACCAATCTGCTCTCAGTGTCTATGTGTTCAGTATTTGTTTATTCCTCGTGGAATGTACATGAGAGCATCTGGTATTGGTCTTTCTGTGTCTGAGTTACTTGGCATAAGGCCCCCAAGGTCTGTGTTTCCATGTCTGGTTCTTGTGAATAATGCTGCAGTGAACGTGGGAGTGCATCTGTCTTTTTGAGGCAGTATTTTTGTGTTCTCCGAATCAATACTCAGTAGAGCCATTACTGGGTCATGGGGTAGTTGCATTAATTTTTTCAGGAACCTCCATACCGTTTGTCACAGTGGCTGCACCAATTTCCATTCCCACCAACAATGCTCAGAGTCCTCTCGTCTGCACACCCTTGACCCCACCTGGTGTCTGTCTCTGGGACAATAGGTGTTCCAACACTTGTGAGGGAATAACCAGTTTTGGGTTTGACTGATGTTTCCCTGACGATATTTAGTGATGTCGAACAACTTTTTCTGTCTGTTGGCACCTGTGAGCTGTCTTTGGAAAGTATCTATTCACATATTCCCCACATTTTTTATACAGTTTTTTTTTGTTTGTTTGTTTTGATTTGTATGAGTGTTGTGTGTATTTTGGATGTTAGCCTCTTCTCACACATATGATTCGCAGATATTTTTTTTCTTATTGGGTCTGTGGCCTTGTAAGTTTTTGCTGGTTTCTTTTTCCGTGTGGAAGATTTCAGTTGAAGTTGTTCCACCTGTTTATTTTTGCTTTTGTTGCCTTTGCATTTGGTGTCCAATCTGAAGACTCTTTGCCAAAACCAATGTCGAGAGACTTAGTACCTGTGTCTTCTTGGAGGTTTATGGATTCAGGTCTTACGTTCATATCATTCATCCATTAAAAATTTTGTGTGTGGTGTAAGAAAGTGACCCAGTTATATTCTTCTGCATTTAGTGTCCAGTTTGCCTGTTACCGCTCACTGAAGACACAGTCCTTCCCTCATGGCATATCTTCTGCTGCTGTGTCGTAAGTTAGGATCATCTACGTGTGGGTAAGTTTCTGAGCTTTCTGTTCTGTTCCACTGACCTGGTGTCTGTGTTTATGCCAGTACCATCCTGTTTTGATGACAACAGCTTTGTAATCTAGCTTGAAATCCAACAGTGTGTTGTCTGCACCTTTCTTTCTTCACGTTGCTTTGGGTATTTGGGGTGTTTTATGATTCCATACAAGTTTGAGGACTGTTTTCTATTTGCTCGAATAATGCCACTGGAATTCAGATAGGGATTTCATCACATGTGTCAATTGCTTTGGGTACGATGGACATGTTCACATAATTAACTCTTCCAGTTAAGGAGCATGGCGTATGCTTCCATTTGTTTGTGTTGCCTTCCAAATCTTTGACCCATACATCCTGCCCCCCTCGACACACATGTTTTTCATTTCTTTTCTGCCATGTGTTGAGTGTACTATGTCTTTCTCATTCTTGGTTGCTTTTATTCCTAAATTTTTTTTGATGCAATTGTAAATGGCATTGCTTTTTTAATTTCTCTTTGCGAAAGTGTGTCATCAGTATACAGAAATGCAAGAAGTTGGGTCATCTGGGTGGCCCCATAGGTGAAGCGTCTGCCTTCAGCTCAGGTCATGAACCCAGATTTCTGGGTTCGAGCCCCGTGTTGGGCTCCCCGCTTACAGAGGGTCTGTTTCTCCCTCTTTCTCACACTCCCCCTGCTCGTGCTTTTTCTCTTCCTGTCAAATAAATAAATAAAATTTGAAAATACATAAAGACAACAGGTCTCTGCATATTGACTTTATATCCTGCAGCTTTCTTGAATTTGTTTATTCTAACAGTTTTTTTTTTTTTTTTTTTGTGGAATCAGTCGGGATTTTCATGTCATTTGCAAATAGTGACAGTTTTCCTGTATGGATTTCATATCTTTCTTTTTTTAAAATGATGTCACCCTACAGTACTTCATTTGTTTTTGATGTAGTGTTCCATGATTCATTGTTTGCATATAACACCAAGTGCTCATTATGACACATGCCCTCCTTTTTTAAAAAAAGAATTTATTTATTTATTCAACAGATATAGAGACTGCCAGCGAGAGAGGGAACACAAGCAGGGGGAGTGGGAGAGGAAGAAGCAGGCTCACAGCGGAGGAGCCTGTTGTGGGGCTCGATCCCATAATGCCGGGATCACACCCTGAGCCAAAGTCAGACGCTTAACCGCTGTGCCACCCAGGGGCCCCAACAGGTGCCCTCCTTAATACCCATCACCAGGTTAACCCATTACCCTACCCCTCCCTTTCTGCAACCTTCAGTTTGTTTCCCAGTGTCAATAGTCTCTCATGGTTCATCTCCCCCTCTCATTCCCCCCCTTCACTTTTCCCTTCCTTCTTCTAATGTCCTCCATGCTACTCCTTCCGTTCCACATAGGAGTGAAACCATATGATAATTGTCTTTCTCTGCTTGACTTAATTTCACTTAGCATAATCCCCTCCTGGTCCATCAACGTTGGTGCAAATGGGGGGTATTCATCCTTTCTGATGACTGAGTAATATTCCATTGTATAGATGAACCACATCTTCTTTGTCCAATCATCTGCTGAAGGACATCTTGGCTCCTTCCACAGTTAGGCTATTATGGACATTGCTGCTATGTACATTGGGATACAGGTGCCCCTTCTTTTCATTACTCTGTGTCGATGGGGTAAATACCCAGTAGTTCAATTGGTGGGTCTTAGGATAGCTCTGTTTTTAACGTCTTGAGGAACCTCCATATTGTTTTCAAAAGTGGCTGTACCAGCTTGAATTCTCACGAGTAGTGTAAGAGGGCTCCCCTTTCTTCACATACTCTCTGACTTTTTTTTATTTCTGTCTTGTTAATTTTTTTTCAAGATTTTATTTATTCATTCCACAGAGATAGAGACATCCAGCGAGAGAGGGAACACAAACAGGGGAGTGGGAGAGGAAGAAGCAGGCTCATAACGGAGGAGCCTGATGTGGGGTTTGATCCCATAATGCCAGGATCACGCCCTTAGCCGAAGGCAGAGGCTTAACCTCTGTGCCACCCAGGTGCCCCCTGCCTTGTTAATTTTAACATTTCTAACTGGTGTAAGGTGGTATCTCATTGTCATTTTGATTTGTATTTGCCTGATGGCAAGTGATGTGGAGCATTTTTTCATGTGTCTGTTGGCCATTTGTATGTCTTCTCTGGAGAAGTATCTCTTTGTGTCTTCTGCCCATTTTTTTGATGTCGAGTTTGAGGAGTTCTTTATAGATCTTGGATACCAACCCTTTATCTGTAATATCATTTGCAGATATCTTCTTCAATTCCATAGGTTGCCTTTTTGTTTTTTGATCATTTGCTTTGCCAAGCAGAAGCCTTTTATCCTGATGAAGTGCCAATAGTTCATTTTTTGCTTTTATTTCCTGTGCCTTTAGAGACGTGGCTTGCAAGAAGTTGTTGTGTCCAAGGTTGAAGAGTTCTTTTGATTTTGATATGAGACAGGAATCCATTATCTTATTTTCCTGATTGTATTCGAGTCCTCTGTCTTTCTTGGTGAGTCTAGCTAAGTTGGTCAGTTTTGTTTATCTTTCCAAAAAAGGCTGCTCTCATTTTCATTGTTTTTTTTTTTTTTTGTCTTTTTAGTCTCCGTTGGATTTATTAATGCATTCCTTTTTGTTATTTCCTTATTTCTACTAATTTGGGGCTTTGTTTGTTGTTTTTTTTTTCTACTTATTTACCACATAAAGCAGGTTGTTTATTGGAGAGCATTTTCATGGATTGATGAAGACTTTAATTTCTATGAATGTCCCCCATAAAGCTACTTTTGCTGCATCCCATAAGTTTTTGTAGGTTGTCTTTTTCATCAGTGACCAGGTACTTCTAAAAGTTTTTTGATTTCTTCTTTGACTGTTGGATGTTCAGTAGCATGTTGTTAAATCTCCACATATTTTTTAAGATTATTTTAGTATCTGACAGAGAGTGAGACAGCGAGAGAGGGAACACAAGCAGGGGGGTGGGAGAGGGAGAAGCAGCCTTCCCACTGAGCAAGGAGCCTGATTTGGGGCTAGATCCCAGGATCCGGGGTCAAGACCTGAGCTGAAAGCACATCCTTAACGACTGAGCCACACAGGCCCCAAAAATCTCCACCTATTTTTGACTGTCCCATTTTTTTCTTGAGACTGATTTCTAATTTCATATCATTGTGGTTGGACAAGATTTGAAGCAGAAGGTGAAAAGAGCATTCAGATGAAAGGTTTGTTTCCTGGAGGGTTTTCTGAGGGCAGACCATGAGTTCAGTGGGGATGGAGGAAGGTTTTGTGAGACGGGGGGTGGGGTTAACCCTCGTTAGAATTACTGACTACTACCATGCAGGCTGTGTGCTACCGTTCACACCATAGTCCTGATGGACTTGTACTTCATTAAATATTTTCTAGGAGGTGTAGGCATAGCCTTTACTTAAAGAAAGGTGCCATGTGGGTTCATGGCATTACCCCAGGTCAGCAACCAGGATGTATGGTATTGTGGGGGATCGGAAGCAGGCTTTCTGTGGGAAGCGACAGAAATAGGGTATGGTGAGCTCCATGACCATAGGTGAGGTCCCTAGTGACCCACTGGGTGTTGGGTTCTGTGGATCTGTCTCATCAGGTGCTGTGGAATTCAGGGACACCCTCCTGTCTGTGGATTTGTGTGGAGACAGGTAGACATCAGTGTCTGGTCAGGCACGAGGGTCGCAATGGACCACCACCAGAGGTGCAGCGTGCGGGGGAGCCACTGCTTGTTTTCCCCGAAAGCTGACCAGGGTCTGTGACCGTGATTCCTAGCAGCTGCAAGGGAAGAGGAGGCCGGGGTGGTGCACACTTCCTAGACTTGTGCTCAGGACTAGTCTGGAGCCCACTGAAGTCAGCCACACCTGACACAGAAGGCACCCAGTCAGTGTAGCTGTGGGCACTGCTCCCATGGCACTTTTGGGCCGGCTCCATGCTGCCACCTCCTGCTTTTCATCATCATCTTCAAGGTCATGTGCCTCTGCTCTTGCCCCATGGCCTCCGGGGTATTGTCCGTCCTCCATCTGGCCCTCGTCCCTGGTGCCCTGTGCAGTCCGATGACAGGGTAGCCTTCTCGAGACAAACATCTGGCCCTGATGGAAAACTTCCATGGATCTCGTGTGATGCGAGGATGATGCCCTGCCCTGGAAGGGGGCTGCAGGTCCAAAATCAGGAGAGCCATGTCTCCCTTTTCAGCATGGCCTGCACTCCCCTCAGTCTTGTTCAGGGAAGCTCTCCCCACTTCCTGAGCTGACAGCTCTGAACTTAAAAATGAATGTTATTTTACATATCTCTATGCTTTAGTTCATCCATGGCATGTCTTTCAACCCCGTTAGTGGGTTTTTTTTTTTAGCAGTTCTGAAGGGCTGTCTGCTCAATGAGGGGATGACCTGGGCAGGGCAGCTTTCCCTCTCATCTCCCTCAGCATGTCTCTGAGCCCTGCGGCCAGCTGTCCCACTGAGGATTGAGGGACCTGAGCCAGCCCATCCTGAGCCCAGGCTGTGTCAGCTCATAGACTGATGCGTGTCGGAGCGGTGGGCAGCTGGCATGGGCCAGGGGCAGGCAGTGTCTCCTTCTCATTCCTTCCCTCCCTTCCTCCCAGAAGTAGCTCAGAGCAGCCTTCAACCCCTGCATCTCCAGATCCCTTGACCTGTGCCTCCTGTGTTCAGCTGGTGACCTTGGAGTTTCGCATGGATTCTACCTCCCGTACCCTCTCCCATAGCAGTTCCTTGATCAGGGGAGGGGTCGGACCCTTGTCTGCTTTTGGTCTTCTTCCTGTCCCGCACCGAGCCCACCGACCGTTTCATCTTCCATGTATGTGCTTGGAAGCAAGCCCATCCACAGAGAACCTATTAGACAAATGGATCCAGGCAATGAACATTGAAGTAGAGATCCAGAATCCATAATAAACCTGCTCTGAAACCTGTCCCAAAGTCTGTGACTCTCTCACACTGAAACAGAAACAATAATAGCTTTCTGGACTGTGAAGTGATATGTGTCTCTACTTCCAGTCTTGAATGCATAGGTGCTGAACCTGGACAGAAAGGGACCATGGCTCCCGTGGGCTGGGATCCACAGTAAGAACGCAGTGAAATCTGAATTTTAGGCATTAAGTGAATAATTATTGTAGAGTGAATCCCAAGTAGGGCTTTTGCACATTGCACAGGAAAAGCTTTTTCAAAGAGGTTTCTGAAAGAAAAATCTTTTTTTAAAATTTATTTTAATTCCATTAGAGCTAACATACAGTGTTACATTCGTTTCAGGTGTACAGTAGAGTGATTCAGTAATTCTATATATTACAAAGTGGTCATCAAGAAAAGTGTCCTCTTAATCCCCTTCATCTATTTCACTCATCCCTCTATCCACCTCCTCTCTGGTAACCATCCGTTTGTTCTCTATTGAAAAGAGTTTGTATTTTGGTGTGTCTCCTTTTTCTCTTTTAGTTATTTATTTTTGTTTGTTTTTTAAATTCCCCATTAGAGTGACATCATATGGGATTTGTCTTTCTCTGACTGACTGATTTTAGTTTGGATAATACTCTCTAGCTCCATCCATGTGGCTGCAAATGGCAAGGTTTCATTCTTTTTCAAGCCGAGTAATACTCCATTGTGTGTGTGTGTGTGTGTGTGTGTGTGTGTGTGTGTGTGTGAATACACACATCTATCATCTCATTTGTCAATTTTTCTACAGACACTTGGGTTGCTTCCATATTGTGATATTGTAAATAATAGTGCAAGAAACATAGGGGTGCACGTATCCTTTTTACTTACTGTTTTCCTATTCTTTGGGTAAATACGAGTAGTGTGATTGTTGGATCGTAGGGTAGTTCTATATTTAATTTTTTGAGGAAACTTCATACTGTTTTCCACGGTGGCCACCACAGTTTGCATTCCCACCCACAGTTCACGAGGATTCCCCTTCATCCACATCCTCCCAACACCTGCTCTTGGTTGTGCTTTTGATGTTAGCCATTCTGACAGGTTTGATGTAATACCTCATTGTCCTTTGGATTTACATTTTCCTGATGATGGGTGATGGTGAACATCTTTTCACGGGACTCTTGGCCATTTGTATTTCTTCTTTGGAGAAATGTCTGTCCATGTCTTCTGCCTATTTTTAACTGGATTATTTGTTTTTTGGGGGGTCGAGTAGAATCAATTGTATATGTTTTGAACACTATTCCTTTATTGCATATGATCTTTGCAAATATCATCTCCCTTTGAGTAGGTTGTCTTATGATTTTTACGTTTTCATTGTTCTTCTGCTGTGTGGAAACTTTTTATTTTGCTGTATTCCCAATAGTTTATTTTTGCTTTCATTTCCTTTGCCTCAGGACACAGTCTAGAAAAACGTTGGTATGGTCCATGTCAAGAAGTTACTGTCTTCCCTCCTGTAGGATTTTTATGGATTCAGGTCTCATATTCAGGTCTTGAAACTGTTTTGTGTTTGTCTGTATTGTGTAAGAAAGCAGTCTAATTTCATTCTTTTGTGCGTAGCTGTCTAGTTTTCCCAACACCATTTGCTGTAGAGACTGTCCTTTTCCCTTTTGATATCGTTGCTTGCTTTGTGGAAGATTCATGGACCACATAATTATCGGTTTCTGTCTGAACTTGTATCCTGTTCCTTTGGTCGCTGTTTCTATTTTTGTGCCGTACTGTCTTGTTAGGATGACTGCAGCTTTGTAGTATAACCTGAAATCTGAAATAGTGAGTCCTCCAGCTTTGTTTTTCTTTTCCACATTGCACTGTCTGTTCGAAATCTTTAGTGGATCCATACAAATGTTTAGGATTGTTTATTCGAGGTCTTTTGTTCTTTAATTTAAATTCAATTAGCCAACTTACAGTACACCATTAGTTTCAGATGTAGTCTTAAATAAATTTTCAGTCGTGTGTAACACCCAGTGCTCATTGTATCATGTGGCCTCCTTAATGCTACTCACCCAGTTACCCCCCCCCAACTTCTCCAACAATCATCAGTTTCTTGCGATAGTTAAGAGTCCATCATGGGTTTTCTCCCTCTCTGATGACTTCCCATTCTATTTTCCCTTCCTTCCCCTATGGTCTTCTTCCTTGTTTCTGATATTCCACATAGGAGTGAAAGCATATGATCATTGTCTTTCTTTCATTGACTTATTCCACTCAGCATAATACCCTCCAGCTCCACCCAGGTCAGTGTGATGGTAAGTATTCATCCTTTCTGATGGCTGAGTAATATTCCATTATATATATATATGATCCACATCTTCTTTATCCATTCATCTGTCCATGATCATCTGCACTCCTTCCACAGTTTGTCTATTATGGACATTGCTGCTATGAACACTGGGGTGCATGTGTCCCGTCTTCACTACATCTGTCTCTTTGGGGTCGATACCCCGTAGTGCAATTGCTGGGACATAGGGTAGCTTTATTTATAACTTCTTGAGGAAACTCTGTACCATTTTCAAGAGTGGCTGTACCGCACTGCATTCTTACAGGGGTGTAAGAGGGTTCCCGTTTCTCCACATCCTCTCCAAGATGTGTAGTTTCATATCTTCTTATTTTTAGATATTCGGCCTCGTGTGGTAGGGCATCTATAGGGGTTTAGATTTCCATTTCCCTGAAGCCAAGTGATATGAAGCATTTATGCATGTATCTTTTGGTCACCAGTATGTCGTCATCATTGAAATGACTTCCCATTTTAATCCATCTCAAGACCTAAAGCTGGGTAAGGCACTGAAGCTGGATGATGCCATCGGTTGGAAGTGTGGAGAATTTCAAAAGATCTCCGTGGAGAGCAAGTTTAAAGGTCAGTGTGAAGCTACTAATTGGATCCGGGGAGATCTCTGAAAGTGGGGGTTGCCTGGGATGGGCTGAGGGGGGCCCTCCGATTTTCCTATGAATCCTTGCTTCAGCCCCAAATGGACAGTTTCCTCCTGTGGGGCAGGGTGAGTCCTCTAGTCGTACAGAGGTGAGCCCAATGCCTGGTGCCTTGGAGGCAGGCAAACGGGGAGGGACCCTCAGCAGAAGACCCAGAGTTAGGTTAGGCCTCAAGAGACTGCAGGTCCGAACTGCCCAGTGCTCAGAGAACTCCCAGGCCCAGTGAGATGAGGGTACAAGGGCGGGTGAGTGTGAGCCTGAGGTTCCATCCGGAAGGGCCCACAAAGGTCGGGGTTCAGCAGAAGGAGCTCTCAGGGGGTGCCCCAATTCTCTTGCCCTGAATGCTCTGTTGTGCCCCAAAATGGTACAGTTTACTGTGGGTTGCAGGCTGAGTCCTACGGTGGGTCTTGGGTGTCCCCAATCCGCTGGAGTGGGGTGCCAGGACCCCGGGGAGGGGCCCCTCTGTGGCCAACCTTGGGTAAGGGTTAGTGTTCAGGAGCCCGGCAGGGACAATCTGCAGGCTGTGCGGCGAGCTCTGTGGAGGGCTGAGAGGAGGCCATTGGGGAGGGTGAGCATGGGCCTCAGGGTTGGGGCACGGGGGGCTGCCAAAGGATGGGGATGGGCTCCGGGGGCCTCCCCAAGTTCTCGTGCCCTGTAGGCTCTGTAGAGCCCCAAGGGGCACGGTTTCCTGTCGGGTGGCAAGCTGAGTCCTGCGGTGGGGCACAGGTATCCCAATTACCCGGGTCTGTGGTGTAAGGCTCCTGGGGAGGCCCCCAAACCCACGGCAGACCTAGGGCTAGGGATAGGCCCAGGAGCCCCGCAGGCCCGATCTGTTGGCTGTATGGCGAGCTACACGGGCTGAGGTGAGGATGTGGGGAGAGTGAGCATGGGCCTCAGGGTTGGGGTGCGGGAGGCCACCGAAGTTCGCTGGTGGCTCAGGAGGGCCCTCCTGGTTCTCCCGCCCTGAATGCTCTATGGCCTCCCAAGGCACACGGTTTCCTGCAGGGTGGCAAACTGAGTCCTGCTGTGGGGCTCAGGTTTCCCGAATCCCCGCGGCTGCAGCTCTAGGCTCCTGGGGAGGGGCCCCTCCACAGATGAACTATGGTTAGGGTTGGGGCCCAGGAATCCCGCAGGCCAGATCTGCCCACTATGTGGCAAGCTCCGCCCTGGGCTGAGTTGAAGGTGTGGGGTGGGGTGAGCATGGGCTTCACGGTTGAGTTTAGGGATCGCCGAAGTTCGCCGGGGGCTCTGGGGGCCCTCCTGGTTCTTCCGCCCTGAATGCTCTACAGCCTCCCAAGGGGCACAGTTTCCCGCGGGCTGGCAGGCTTTATCCTTCAGTGGGGCTCAGGTGTCCCCAGTCCCTGGGGCTGCGGCACCGGGCCCCAGGGGAGGGGCCCTACCCAGCCGACCTAGGGTCAGGTGTAGGCCCCAGGAACCCGGCAGGCCTGATCTGCCAGCTCTGCGACGAGTTCAGTGGCAACCTGAAGGGAAGGCGTGGGGCGGGATGAGTGTGGGCCTCAGGGTTGGGGTGTAGGGGCCACCGAGGATCCCTGGGGGCTCAGGGGGGCCCTACCAGTTCTCTTGCATGGGATGTTCTGTGGCGCCCCAATGGGCATGGTTTCCTGAGGGGTGGCAGGATGAGTCCCGTGGTGGGGCTCAGGTGTACCCAATCCCTGGGGTTAGGGTACAGATTAGGGTATGGGTTGAGGTTAGGGTATGGGTTAAGGTTAGGGTATGGGTTACGGTTAGGGTATGGGTGAGGGTAGGGGTTAGGGTTAGGGTAAGGAGAGGGTACGGGTTAGGGTTGGGTTTTGGGGTTACAGGTTAGAGGTTATGGGTTAGGGTACAGATTAGGGTTTAGGGTACGGGTTAGGGTTTAGGGTTCGGGTTTAGGGTTAGGGTTAGGGTTGGAGTACGGGTTAGGTTTAGGGTATGGGTTAGGTTTAGGGTATGGGTTAGGGTACGCATTAGGGTACGGTTTAGGGTACAGGTTAGGGGACGGTTTAGAGTAAGTGTTGGCGTACGGATTTGGGTACGGCATAGGGTACGGATTAGGGTTAGGGTACGGGTTAGGAAACACGTTAGGGATTGGGATTGGGTACGGTTTAGGGTTAGGGTATGGGTTAGGGTACGGGTTAGGGTACAGATTAGGGTTAGGTATGGGTTAGGGTATGGGTTAGGGTCCAGGTTAGTGATAGGGTATGGGTTAGTTTATGGGTTAGGGTACGGGTTAGGGTATGGGTTAAAGTTAAGGTAAGGGTACTGGTTAGGGTTAGGGTAAGGGTTACAGTTTAGTGTTTAGGGTTACGGTTAGGGTATGGGTTAGGGTTAGGTTATGGGTAGGGTTAGGGTACGGGTTATGGTATCAGTTAGGACATGGGTTAGTGTCAGGTTTTAAGGTTTAGGGTTAAAGTTAGGGTATGGGTTAGGGTACTTGTTAGGGTTACGGTTAGGTTTAGGGTACGGTTTAAGTTATGGGTTAGGGTACAGTTTAGGGTTAGGGTTAGGGTATGGGTTAGAGTACGTTTTAGGGTTACGGTTAGGGTTAGGGTTAGGGTACAGGTTAGGTTTATGGTTAGGGTACGGGTAGGGTTAGGGTTAGGGTACGGGTTAGGGTTAGGTTTAGGGTTAGGTTACGGGTTATGGGTAGGGTTAGCTGAAGGGGTAGGGTTAGGGGTTAGGGTTAGGGGTTAAGTTTTAGGGTTTAAGGTTAGGTGTTAGGGTTTAGGCTTAGGGTTAGACCCCAGTAGGCCAGCAGGACCGATGCGCCTGCTGTGCGGGGAGCGGAGGAGTGGGATGAGGTGAGGGCGCTGGCGAGCAGGAGTATGGTATCCAGCGTTTTGGCGCAGGAGGCCTTTGAACATTGCTAGAGGCTCGGAGGGCCCTGCCCGTTCTCCCGCCCTAAATGACCAGTGACGCCCCAGCGGGCCGATGTCGACGGGGCGGCAGGGTGAGTCCGGCACTGCAGCTCGGGTGTCCCCAATCCCCGGCTTTGGTCACCAGTCCCCTTGTGAGGGCCCCCTCTGGGGCCAATCTAGTGTTAGCGTTAGCCCCCAGGAGGCCAGCAGGCCCCATACGCCAGCTGTGCGGTGAGCGGAGGGGCGGGCCATGGTGAGGGACTGGCGAGCTGGAAGGTGGTACCCAAAGTTTTGGCGCCGGGGGCCCTCGAATGTCGCCGGGGACTCAGAGGGCCCTGCCCATTCTCTTGCCCTGAATGAGTGGCGGCTCCACTAGCAGCCCGAGTGGTGGCGGGGCGGCAGGGTGGGTCTGGCGCTGAGGCTCGGGGGTCTCCAATGCCAGACGTTGCAGCATGAGGCCCCTTGGGAGAGGCCCCTTGGGGGCCGACCTAGGGTAAAGGTTAGCTCTTGGAGGCCGTAGGCACAATCCGCAGTCTGGGGCGAATGGAGACGCGGTCGAAGATCAGGGCGCTGGCGAGCAGGAGAGTGGGCCCCAGCCTTTTGGCGCTGGGGGCCTTCGAAGGTCACCGGGGCAGGGAGGGCCCTGCCCATTCTCCAGCCCTGAATGATCGGCGGTACCCTAGTGGCCCGGGTGTGGGTGGGGCGGAACGGTGAGTCCAGCGTTGTGACTCAGGGGTCCCCAATCCCTGGCGTTTGGCGGCAGTCCCTTTGGGAGGGGACCCTTGGAGGCCGACCTAGGGTTAGGGTTAGCCCCCAGGAGGCTGGCAGGCTCGATCCACCGGCTCCGTGGCAAATGGAGGGGTGGGCCAAGGTGAGGTCGCTGGCGAGCGGAAGCGTGGGCCCCAACATTTTGGCTCGGTGGGCCTTCGAATGTCGCAGGGGGCTCGGAGGGCCCTGCTCGTTCTCCCGCCATGAAGGACCGGCGACGCCCTTAGCTCCCTGGGTGGCAGCGGGGTGGCAGGGTCAGTCCTGCACTGGTGCTTGGGTTTCCCCAATCCCCAGCGTTGCGGCGCCAGGCCCCTTGGGAGGGGCCCCTCGGGGACTGTCCTAGGGTTAGGTTAACCCCCAGGAGGCCGCAGTCCAGATCCGCCGGCTGTGCAGTGAGCCGAGGGATTGACCGTGGTAGGGCGCAGTCGAGCGGTAGCGTGGTACCCAGCGTTTTGGCGTGGGGGCCTTCTTATTTTACCAGAGGCTCGGAGGGCCCTGCCGGTTATCCCGCCCTGAATGCCCGGCGGCACCCCTAGCGGCCCACGTGGCGGCGGGGCGGCAGGGTGAGCCCGGCGCTGGGGCTTGCAGGTCCCCAATCCCTGCCGTTGCGGCACCAAGCCTCTTGGGAGGGGCCACTCTGGGGCCCACCTAGGGTTACGGTTAGCCCCGAGGAGCCCGGGAGGCAGGATCTGCCAGCTGTGTGGCTAGAGGGGGGGCAGGCCAAGGTGAGGGCGCTGTAGAGCAGGAGCATGGGCCTCAGCGTTTTGGCATGGGGGACCTACGAATGTCACCGGGGGCTCGGAGGGCCGTGCCCATTCCCCCACCCTGATTGGCCGGCGGCGCCCCAAGTGCCCCGGGTGGCGGCAGAGGGGCAGGTTGAGTACATCGCTGGGGCTTGTGGGTCCCCAATGTCTGGCGTCGCGGTGCCAGGCCCTTTGGGAGTGCCCTTCGGGGGCCGACCTAGGGTTAGGGTTAGCCCCCAGGAGGCCGGCAGTCCGGATATGATGGCTGTGGGGCGAGCGGAGGGGTGGGCCGAGGTGAGGGTGCTGGGGAGCGGGATTGTGGGCCCCTGCATTTTGGCGCTGGAGGCTTCAAATGACGCTTGTTTCTCCAGGGCCCTGTCCCTTCTACCGCCCTGAATGACCAGCGGCGCCCCTAGCAGCCCGTGTGGCAGTGTTGTGGGAGGGTGAGTCTGGCTCTGGGGCTTGGAGTCCCAGATCCCAGGCTTAGTGGCACCAGGACCCTTGGGAGGGGCCCTAGGGTTAGGGTTAGCCCCAAGGAGACCGTCAGGCCCAATCCACACACTGTGCGGCGAGCGGAGGTGCGGGCCCAGGTGAGGGCGCTGGGGAGCAGGAGCGTGGGAACCAGCGTTTTGGCGTGGGGAGCCTTTGAAGGTCACTGGTGGCTCAGAAGGCCCTGCCCTTCTCTCGCTCTCTATGACCGGCTGCGCCCCTAGCGGCCCGGGTGGGTACAGTGCGGCAGGGTGAGTCTGGCTCTGGGGCTCTGAGTCACCAATCCCCAGCATTGCAGAGCCAGGCTTCTTGGGATGTCCCCACAGGGCCGACCTAGGTTTTGGTTAGCTGCCAGGAGCCCAGCAGGCCCTATCCACCAGCTCTGAAGCAAGCGGAGGGGCGGGCCAAGGTGAGGGCACTGGCGAGCAGGATCCAGGGAGCCAACGGTTTTGCACGGGGAGCCTTCAATGGTCAGCGTGGGCTCGGAGGGCCCTGTCCGATCTCCTGCCCTGATTGACCGGCGGGGCCTCTAGTGGATCAGGTGGCTGAAGGGCAGCAGGGTGAGTCCGGCACATGGGCTCGGGGTCCCCATCCCCAGTGTTGCGACGCCAGGCCCCTTGGGAAGGGCCCCTCGGGGGCCGACCTATGGTTAGGGTTAGCCTCCAGGAGCGCCGCAGGCCCGGTACACCACCTGTGCGTCGAGCGGAGAGTTGGGCCGAGGTGAGGGTCCTGGTGAACATGAGCCTGGGCCCAAGCGTTTTGGTTCGGTGTGCCTTCGAATGTCGGCAGGGGTTCGGAGGGCCCTCCAGTTCTCCCACCCTGAATGAATGGCGGCGCCCCTAGCAGCCCATGTGGGGTGGGGCGGCAGCGTGAATCCGGCGCTGGGGCTTGGGGGTCCCCAATCCCTGGCGTTGCGGCGTCAGGCCCCTTAGGAAGGGACCTTCAGGGGCTGTCCTAGGGTTAGTGTTAGTGCCCAGGAGGCCGGCAGGCCTGAGTCGCTGGCTCTGCGAAGAGTGGAGGTGTGGGCCGAGTTGAGGGTGATGCAGAGCGGGAGCGTGATCCCCAGCGTTTTGGCGCCCTGGGCCTTCGAATGTTGCCATGTCTCGAAGGGCCCTGCCTGTTCTCCTGCCCTGAATAACCAGCGGCGCGCTTTGTGGCTCCGTTGGCGGTGGGGTGGCAGGGTGATTCCCGTGCTGCAGCTCAGGTATCCCCAATCCCCGGCGTTGCAGCACCACGCCGCTTGGGAAGGGCCCCTCGGTGGTCGACCTAGGGTTAGAATTTGCCCCCAGGAGGCCGGCAGGCCTGATCCGCGGGCTCTACTACGAGCGGAGGTGCGGGCCGAGATGAGGATGCTGGCGAACAGGAGGGTGGGCCCAACCGTTTTGGCGCGGGGGGCCTTCGTAGGTCGCCGGGGGCTCGGAGGGCCCTACACGTTCTCCCGCCCTGAATGACCGGCGGCGCCCCTAGCGGCTCGGCTGCTGGCAGAGTGGTAAGGTTAGTCTGGTGCTGGGGTTCGGGGGTCCCCAATCCCCGCATTGCGGTGCCAGGCCCCTTGGGAAGGGCCCCTCGGTGGTCGACCTAGGGTTAGGGTTAACCCCCAGGAGGCCGGCAGTCCCGATCCACCCATTGGGTGGCGAGCGGAGGGGCGGGATGAAGTGAGGGTGCTGACGAGTGCGAGCCTGGACCCAAGCGTTTTGGTGCGGTGGGCCTTCGAAGGACAAGGGGGGCTCGGAGGCCCCTGCCCGTGCTCACGCCCTGAATGACCAGCGGCGCCTCTAGAGGCCCGGGTGTCAGCAGGGCAGCACGGTCAGTCCGGCGCTGGAGCTCATGGTTCAGCAGTCCCAGGCGTTGAGGCGCCAGGACCCATCGGACGGGTCCCTGGGGGGCCGACCTAGGGTTTGAGTTAGCCCCCAGGAGTCGGGCAGGCCTGATCCGCCCTCTGTCGGGCGAGCGAAGGGGCAGGCCTAGGTGAGGGCGCTGGCGAGCGGGAGCATGGGCCCAAGCGTTTTGGCGCGGGGCGCCTTCAAATGTCACCGTGGGCTAGGAGGGCCCTGCCCGTTCTCATACCCTGTATGACCGGCGGCGCCCCTAGAAGCCCAGATGGTGGCGGAGCGGCAGGTTGAGTCCGACGCTAGGGCTCTGGGGTCCCCAATTACCAGCGTTGTGGCCCCAGACCCCTTGAGAGGGCCCCCTTGGGTGCCGACCTAGGGTTAGGGTTACCCCAGGAGGCCAGTAGGCCCGATCTGCCAGCTGTGCAGTGAGCAGAGGGGCGGGTTGAGATGACGGCGTTGGCGAGCGGGAACGTGGGCCCAAAGTTTTGGAGCGAGGGGCCTTCGAAGGTCACCAGGGGCTCAGAGGGTCCTGCCCGTTCTCCTGCCCTGAATGACCGGGGGTGCCCCTTGTGGCCCGGGTGGCGGTGGGGGGTATGGTGAGTCCGGCGCTGGGGCTCAGGAGTCCCCAATCCCCCTCGTTGCAGCGCCAGGCCCCTTGGGAGGGGCCACTAGGGGGCAGACCTAGGGTTTGGGTTAGCCCCCAGAAGGCCCCCAGGCCTGATCCGCCAGCTGTGTGGCGAGCGGGGGGGAGGGCCGAGGTAAGGGCGCTGGCGAGCCGGAGCGTGGGCCCAAGCGTTTTGGTGCGGGGGTCCTTCGAAGGTCGCCGTGGGCTCGGAGGGCCCTGCCCATTCTCCTGCACTGAATGACCAGCAGCACCCCTAGCGGCCCGGGTGGCGGCAGGGCAGCACGGTGATTCCGGTGCTGAGGCTCGGGGGTCCCTAATACCCGGCGTTGCGGCGCCAGGCCCCTTGGGACAGGGCCCTCGGGGGCTGACCTAGGGTTAGGGTTAGCCCCCAGGAGACTGGCAGGCTCGTTCCACCCATGTGCAGAGAATGGAGGTGTGGGTCCAGGTGAGGTAGCTGGCGAGCGGGAGCGTGGGCCAGAGCATTTGGCTTTGGCTCGGGGTGCCTTCGAAGGTCGTAGGTGGCTCAGAGGGTCCTGCCCATTCTGTCGCCCTGAAGGACTGGCGACGCCCCTAGCACCCCATGTGGCAGCGGGGCGGCAGGGTGCGTCCGGCGCTGGGACTTGGGGTCCCCAATCCCTGGCATGTGGCGCCAGGCCACTTGGGAGGGGCCCCTTGGGGGTGACCTAGGGATAGGGTTAGCCCCCAGGAAGCCAGCAGGCCCGATCCGCCAGCTCTGCAGAGAGCGGAGGGGTGAGCCGAGGTTAGGGCGCTGGCGAGCAGGAGCGTGGAAGCCAGAGTTTTTGTGCGGGGGGCCTTCGAAGGTCGCAGGGGGATCAGAGGGCCCTGCCCGTTCTCCCTTCCTGAATGACTTCCCACGCCCCTAGCGCCCTGGGTGATTGCGGGGTGGCAGAGTGAGTCCAGCACTGGGGCTCGGGGGCCCCAAACCCCTGGCATTGCGGTGCCAGGCTCCTTGGGAGGGGCCTCTCGGGGGCCGACCTAGGGTAAGTGTTAGCCTCCAGGATTCCAGCAGGCCCCTTCCGCCAGCTCTGCGGCAGGCAGAGGGGCAGGCCGAGGTGAGGGCACTAGCGAGAGGGAGTGTAGGCCCAAGCGTTTTGGCGCGGGGGGCTTCAAAGGTCGCCGGGGGCTTGGAGGGCCCTGCCTGTTCTCTCGCCCTGAAAGACTGGAGGCGCCCCTAGCAGCCCAGGTTGCTGGGGGGTGGCAGGGTGACTCCGGCGCTGGGCTCGGGTGTCCACAATCCCCGGCGTTGTGGCGCCAGGCCCCTTGGGAGGGGCCCCTCGGGGGCCGACCTAGGGTTAGGGTTCGTCCCCAGGAGGCCGGCAAGCCCAGCGCTAAGTGGCTCTGGCAATGTAACAAAAATGCCATACACTTATCTCTAAGAAATAACAGTTTACAGGAACCCTCTTAGCCCTAACATCATCCTTTGTGAATATGGAAGCCAGCCCCAAAGTGGTCGTGGAAGTCTGACGAACGCGCTAAGCACTTTTCTCTGAGTCACCACACTATACAGGGAAAGACCAATGTACATCATCTTTCACGAGTAGGAAGCATTAATGAAAAGGTTCTGGAATTTCGAGGACTCTGACCCATCCTTATTGGTAATAAACCACCGTGTACAGGAAAACACCTTCAACTCTCATCAGCCTCCTCAATCCTGATTCCGATTCAACTTTGGGTGTGTAGGACTAGGGAAATGTCCACATCTTATTGCTAAGAAAGAATGATGACAGGGTAATGCCCTTCAAGTCACCTCAGCCTTCCTGAAGACGGAAGCAGGAATCAAGGTGGTTATGTTACCATGAGGTAAGGAAGATGAGCATATAAGTGAGAAACAACAGTGGGCAGGACCTCTCTTCCAAGGAACAGTATCTTTGCTTAATATTGAATCCCTATGGTAAGTGGTTGTGGGCATTTGTGAGGTCAAAATCTTGAGTGTTTTGTAAAACCTCTTGGCCATTCACAGATGAGACTAAGGTAGTTGGGGACTCCTAGGCAGTGATTTGTCCACTGTCAAAAATATGAAAAGATAAAAGAGACAGATGAGGTCTCCTCAGGCATTGTCCTTTATCCTCATCCTCCGTGAGGATGGCCATCTCCGGACAGCTCAGTGGCAGGGTCTCATTCACAATGGGGGCATCTGTTCCTCACAGACATCAGGCAGGGAAATGGATTTGGTTCTCTGTGCCAGCCCAGCCACAGCTGAGTGTCACAGCACCCTCTCGTGGGCTCATAAGAGTTTCACTGTCACCAGGCAGGTCATTGTATTTGATAAACCACTGTGAGAGTTTGCAATTGCCTTCATCTACAACCTCCTAGAGGCAAATGCAGGTGTCTGGTACCATGTGAAGTCATGTGAAGGCATTGTGAGAAAGTGTCCTTTTGCTTAAGAAAAACATGGCTGGGGCTCCTGGCTGGCTCAGCCAGTTAAGCATGTGCCTTTGGTTCAGGTTATGATCCCAGGGTTCTGGGATCGAGCCCGGGCTCCCTGCTCAGCTGGAAAGGAGGTAGGGAAATAGCTTAGAACCCACATAGAATGTGAATAAAGGGGAGTGAAATGGAACTTGGTCTGTGTTTTGCTTTAGGGATTGGAAGTTAGTTTTTTCTCAATTGTGATTATTCTTGAAACAGAAAAGCTGTATTGTTTTTTTTTTTACCTTTTTTTCTAATAACAATTTTTTATTATGATATGTTAGTCACTATACAGTATTTCCTTAGATTTTGATGTAGTGTTCCGTGATTCATTATTTGCATATAACACCCAGTGCTCCATGCAATATGTACCTTCCTTAATACCCATCACTGGCCCATCCCAATCCCCCACCCCTCTCCCCTCTGAAGCCCTCAGTTTGTTTCCCAGAGTCCATAGTCTCTCGTGGTTCATTCCCCCTTCTGTTTAGGGTCCATTGTCTAAAGGGACAGACAGTGGAAGTTCACCGAATATAAGATCGAAATTTCATTGTTCATTATACATGCCACCAAGTAGTTCCCAGACATTTCATTCTACTGTAGTAATTCATTATACCTGTGAAGGTGCATGTGGAAGATAACTGATGCATGTTTAGTGGTAATAAAACACGCCCTTCAGTAGTAAAATAGTAGAGAATGCACATGTGTAAAATTATTCGACTGCAGCTTCCATGCTTTGCCTTTGGTTCCTTATTATCTATGAAATTGGACAAATTTTGTTCTCTAGGCTTAAAACTCATTGTCAGTATTTAGAGTTTTTCAATGCTGATCTTCTCCTGTATAAGTTACCAAAAACCTAAAATATGTATGAACTTAAAAAACGCTATATTGAAAATGACAGCAGGGAAGTTCCATTTTGTGAATATTGTGTCAATAGATCTCTATTTTGCCATCAGTGTTCATTAGAAATGATGACATTTCATGTGAGTATAAATATCAATGTGAAAAAGAAAAGGTAGGAAGAACCTTGAATGTTTAAGTAATTGCTGAAATGACAGGTGTGTGTGTGTGTGTGTGTGTGTGTGTGTGTGTGTGTGTGTGTGTAATTGATTATCAGTGATTGGTTCACCTTCTTGTAGGGCCTCCGAGAGAGCCCAGGTGAACCTTTCAATGAGTTGGTATCTGTTTTCAGAACATGGGAATCTCTTAGTCCAATAGTCAATCAGGCAAGCTTTGAGGTCCTGAAGAGTTTCAGTCCTCAGAGATGGTGTTGCAGACCCTTGTGAGCAAACCCTAGGTATGCTCAGAGCCCTCATTAGCTGGTACCAACGTGTGACGATTTCAGACAACATTTCCCAAAGAAGTACCTCTTGAGTCTCTGTCCTTGTCAGTTCCCTACACTTCCTTACACTAGTTATGTGTTCAGTGTGTTTCAGGATAATCCCCACATGTGATTTTTGCTATTTCCTACTAGTCCTATCTGTTTCTCATCTTCTTCTTTTATGGTAGGGGTTGGGAAGCAACCTGTGTGTTGTAGGAAGGGGTGTGGTAGTTGTCTGCCTTCAGAGGACCGAATGCTGCCTAGAAATTGTACTGTAGTTTGAGGTCAATTGTCCATCCTCTGAGTGTCAGGAATTCCATCACTTTACTTTGATGCTAGTCTGTTCTTCAAGCTTTCCTCAGAAATAAGGACGTCATCCATCTAGGGAATACTGGTTTGTGTGTATGTTTTCATTTTAGGAAAGGCCTTGCTGCTCCTGAAAATAATACTGTAGAGCACCCTTTCCTGTTCTTATTGGCCATCAGTCAATCTTTTCTGAAGTATTTGTTTATAAATAGACTTTTTATGGTTGATGAGCAGGAATTCTTTATTGACAAGTCTTTGTCAGTATGTGTATTGCAAATCTTTACTTCCCAGCCTGCGGTTCACTTTTTCATTTTCATATGGTCATAAGATAAGGAGAAATGTCACATTTTTATGAAGTCCCACTGAATTCTTTTAAATGGTTAGTGCACCCTATGTCCTACCCCAAGATTGACAGGTTCTACATTTTCTTTCAGAAACTGTCCAATGGGAAGCTACAATCCATCTCAAATTTATAAATTGCATTTTTAATTCTAAGGGTATTTATAGACTGTTTTGGATTTTCTATGTACACAATCGTATTATCTGTGAATAGTCACAATTATCCCCTCAATTCTTATACTTTTTGTTTCTCTTGCCTTCTAACACTGGTAGACTCTCCGATGCCACGTTGAATAGAGCAGCATTGTTGAAGATTTTAATATACCTTTCTCAATATCTGACAGAAAAAGCAGACAAAACATTGGTAACAAATGTGACCTAATTGACATATAGGGAACATTCCATAATAAGTGCAGAATACATTATTTTCAAGTGGTCATAGACTCTTTACCCAAATAGATGATAGGTGGGGCCACGAATGAAGTCTACAAATGTTAAACCCTGAAATTAACTAGATTCCATTCTTAGACCACAGGCGAATTGAGCCACAGTCATAGCGAAAAGAAAACCAGGAAGTCCTTCAATGTTTAAAAATTAAATGGAACTTTGCTACATATCCTAAAGGTGAGAGAGGGAATCTCAATGGAAATTCTGAACCTTTTCTACGTGAGGGCTCACACACAATGGCACTTTCTTTGTGAAGAGCATAATAATAACCTAGACAGGAGTTGAGCCTTAAGTCAGAGTTCTGCCTGCCCCAGCCACACCTGGCAGCCTTGGCCTGTGGTCCGCCTCAGCTGTGCTTTCTAGTGGCCCTGAGCTAAGGGGGTCAACATGGCCATATGGAAATGGGAAGCTCCCCTCTCATAGTGATGGCGGTTCCCCCTCCCCAGCTAACCTTTCTGGTGGCTCTGAGCTAAGGGGGTCAACATGGCCGTATGGAAATTAGAAGCTCCCCACTCTTATTGATGACGTTGCTATCGTATCGTCCTCACCAGTCCAACAACATGATTTCTGAGTGAACTATGACACAAGCGTGACTTCTTGGCCTTCCTTCATGTTTGAAAATCATCTGGTGAGTCATCTATTAGAAATATGGATTCAACATGTGTTCTTTCTTCTGGAAAAGAAATAGAACCAATAGCAATTAGGGCTTCCTGAGCACCTGTACTTGAGAGACATCATACTGGCTCTTTGTAGCATTCTGCCTCTTAAACTTCTCAACTAGGGTGTAGATATTTTTAGGCACATTTTCAGGTGGTTAGACAGGGACTCGGATGATATGAGTCACAGAGGATTTTAGTGTCAGAAACCTAAGTGGGATCCCCAAATTGACTCCAAATCCCTTGTTGTTCCATACAGGGTACTATTTCCCTCTTATCTCTGGTCTTCTCGATCTGGAAACCTATCAAGTATCAGGATTTTCGTGTCATGTGGACAACTGGAACGAATTCAGCGGGCCTTTCACCTCTGCCCATGGTGATTATTAAGATCATTATCTCAGTGGAGGACCTCTGGGTAAGATACTCAAAGATCCTTAGGAACAGAGACAGTATAATATTTTTCTGGTATTAAAGTTACTGAAACCAACTATCTTTTTTAGTCCATTCAGGCTCTGGTATGTTCAGAGGGTGCTGTAAAACAGGTCTGAAATAGTATTTAAAAACACTCAGCTCAGCCTCTTCTACAAAGTGAGCCAATGCTTATAAACATGGCTAAAATATTCCCTTACCTACGATGACTTCCCAGCCATCGTAGTGTTTATATGGTATGACTGTGACTTACATTAGTCAACATTTGCAGAGAAAGAACTTAGTGCATCCAGTGGGCACTTCATGTTGAAATTAGTTTGTGACAACGAGCTACTGTGTTTTATTCTGCAGTACAAATGAATAGTGCCAGACATCTCTAAGGTGTCTAGCAGTTCTACAATTCTGATTTTAAGTGGTCTGTGTGCTTCAGAGATTTGGGCAGGAGAAGGGCAGGAGCCCAGAGACTGTGAACACTTCTGTTACCTGTGCTGACCATGGAGCAGGTAGCCTTCTGTGGGCATCATTTTGATTTCTTGGTACTCTTGTGAAAGGTGCTTTTGTCTCAAATTCCTCCATTTTAGAAGTAATTATAATGATGAAAGTAATTTTTATCTTATATCATCTGTGGGCGCTGATCCTGGGCTCCCAGGGAAGTTATCCCTTTACATTTTACCCGGCTCAAAATGACTAGGCAAAACCTCAAAGCATGGGCCTTGTTTCTGCCCCAAGCATGTTGTACATCTGCTTTGAGAAGAAAACAATAACCAAAAATGCCAACATAAAGATAAGAAAAAATAAAGAACCTCTTTGGCTCCCATAAGATTAAAGTCATACTGACATGTACATACTGAAAACATAAGAAAGAGTCTGTCACTTTCTGGAATCTAAGAAGATCCTCATTGTGGTGTGTAACTCTGTATGTAAAACAAAACAGAAAAAAATACATAAGCGTGCCCCAAAAGTTCCTTCCCCGGAGCACTCCCTTCTTGGTGAAGATTGTGTCTCCCAGGCAGCTGTCCTGACTTGGGTTTGAATAAAGGTCTCTTCCTTTCTCTCTAAAATGTTTTTAAAAGTTCATTCATGCAATGTCGACAATAACAGTGTTTTCTATTTAAGTGAGAAATAAATGTTCCACTCTAGTTGCATTGGGAATAGACGAATTGAGGGTTTCTTTAGAAGAGTAAGTCTGCTTTCCAGAAAAGGCAAGGACATTGGTCTATTGAGAATGAAGATAATTACTGCTAAACAACAAGTATGTGTTGCCCCTTCGCCCAGAAACCGAAGCAGATGTGCAGGCTTTAGGTTAGAGGTGGCTTCTTCTCCCCAGCTGACAGCATTTCTCTGCTCTGGCTCCAAGAAACCCGAGGTTTTGAACTTCACCATCTGAGTCAGCGAGGAAGCTTGTCACAGGACGCCAGTGCTCAGAGAAAGCACAGGTATGTTTGGCAAAATGTCCTATCTATGTCAGGGCTGGAGGTAAAACCTCTCATTATCCCAAAACCTCCTGGGCTTTTGTCTTTTCTCTAGTTGAGCCACAAAGTAAAATTGAAGTAGCTGTCAGCATTCTGGGTTTGGTGCAAGAATTACTTAGTTTCCCTGCAGGTAGAACTTTGCAGGGGATCACAATTTGTCTGTCCATTTATTGCTTAAAAATGTATTTTGACCATCTGTTTCCTAGGAACCCTCTTTTATTAGAAAGGGAAGGTGAGATTCACTCTGTGCCTGTTTGTAACATCTAATTTGTTCCTTCATCTAACAGTGTTTATTCAATTGGGCCTAAGATATGGTTGAGTGGCCAGCATCTAGAGTTAGGTGGCTTTATTCATCTGATACAGACTTGGGTGATGTCATTTGACAAAGGTGATGTTTCATCATTGATTAGTTTATTCATCAGAAGAGTTAAAATTAGGGTGGAGGGAAAATTCAAAATTATCCAAAGCGGCCTGTTCCTGTTTAAAAGTTGAGCTTCACTTTCTAGTTTTACTAAATGTATTATCTCGATATTTTGAGGTGCCATATTCTCTCTGTAGTTTCTTTGGTGGTGGAGTCAGAAGGAGAGTCTGGGAATTCTTTTGGATAGTGGCATGCGGTGGGTTCAAGGGGCTTGGCGTCAGGAGCCTTGGGGTGAAGTCTGCAACTGCTTGCCTAACCCTGGGTGCATCTCCCAGAGGTTTTGTTTCCTCTTATGAAATTGCCCGCAGATAATGTTCTGCTTGAAGGGGAACCCTCCCATCCTGTTGGTGGGAATGCAAAGTGGTGCAACCAGTCTGGAAACCAGTGTGGGGGTTCCTCAAAAAGTTAAACATTGAACAACCACATGATCCAGCAATTACTCTCCTAGGTATTTACCCAAAGGATACAAAAATGCGGATTCGAAGGGGGAACATGCACCATGATGTTTATAGCAGCATTGTCCACAGTAGACAAACTATGGAGAGAATCCCAAAGTCCATGCACTGATGAATGGATAAAGCAGATGTGGGATACATATATATAACGGAATATGACCCAGCTTCAAAAAGAATGAAATCTTACCATTTCCAAGGATGTGGATGGACCTAGAGTGTATTAAGCTAAGCAATATCAGTGAGGAAAGACAAATATCCTATGCTCTCACGCTTGTGGAATTTCAGAAAGAAAACAGAGGAACAGAGTTGAGGGGTGGCGAGAGTGGCAAACAAGGAAATAGACTCAACCTTGGAGAACAAACTGAGTGTTGCTGCAGGACAGGGGCGTGGGGGGAAGAGTTAAATCGGTGAGGGGTATTAAGGAGGGCACTTGTGATGAGCACCGGGTACTCCTTGCAGGTGAGGAATCACTAAATCCTACCCCTGAAGCGAATATTCCATCGCATGTGAACTAACTGGAATTTAATAAAAGAAGAAAGGAAAAAGTGTTCTGCTTCATGAAGAGTGAGGTAAAATTGTAGTGATTTGAGCTGTAGTCTTCTATAGATGATATTTGTAAAACACCCTGTTGTAGGATACACTAGTTGCTTATCACATAAGGAGTCCTCAGAAAGCTGCAATGAAAGATTCAGGTCTCAGAGCATGTTCATGTTCCACTGATATGTTACAGTTTGCACAGGTAGGAAAGAAGGTGGAGAGAAAGGCAACAGAAGGGGAAAGTAGGTGTGAACCTTTCATTACTTAGCGTTATAGCTTTCTCATGAAAGCCTTGCGCCAGTGTGATTTTGGAAGCAGAGAGGTAATCCGGGAGCTTTGCAGGAGATGGGGAGTTGCAGGTCTGGGTAAAGCTGGCAGGGGTCCCAGAGGAGAGCTGAATGCATTCTGCAGCAGGGTGTGTTCAGGGTGGGCTCCAGGGGTGGCTGTGGGTCTCCTGGGTGAGAGTTGTGACAGGTGTGGGCTGTGTGCAAGTTCCTGGCTGAGGACAAGGGAGGCACAGGCGGAGAGCTGGCAGAGAACCTTCTTCTGGGCCACCAGCCTCACCCAACACACACAGCCTCATCTTCTGTCCCTGTCACTCCAATTCAGACTTCTCCGAAGGTGAGTGAGAACACATCAAGAGCATTCTGAACAAAAGGGAAAGCATGTGCAATGGCTCTGGGGCAGGAGAATTCCAGGTATGTCCAGGAGCAGCAAGAAGGCCCTGTGGCCACAGGAGACAGCTTAGGACATGAGCTCAGAGAGGTGACAGAGGGTGACAGAAAGCCATTCCAGGGCTATAACCCCATGAGACCCTGTTTCACTGGGCCGTCGTGGCTACAGTGTTGAGAACAGATGACAGAGGGTTGAAGATGGCAAGGCAGGTCAATGACGAAGCTTTTCCAGTTACTCAGCCACTGTGGACCAGACAAGTGGCCTTGGATGGAGTGGTTAGACCTTTTCTGGGTCTATTTTGAAGATGGAGCTCACAGGATTTGCTGATGGGTTAGCTATTAGAAGCAGGAGAATGGAGGAATTGGGGTAACTCCCAGCTGTTGTGGGTTGTCCTGATTGAGGGGAAGGAGAGGGTTTCTGGGGGTAGGAGGTAGTCCGTCTTCTGCATGCTGAGGAAGGTGCCTTTCCCAGTGGATCTGCTGAGGTTTGTGTCTGGAAGAACCTTTCACATCTCCTCCCTCAGCATTGCTTAAGTACAATTATCCCCCACTTTTTGAACGTTCACAGTAAGACACTGGGCATTCTTGAAAGAACTACGTTTATTACCCAGCTTCAGTAAGAGGAAGATACCTGAAGAGGATTTTCCTCTTATGAAAAAAGGTGAACAGTGAGAATCGCGTTCAGCATCTGTTTTGGGGAAAAGCACAACAGATGTGGCATGCACCCTAACCAGCTCCTTCTGCTTGGAACCGCTCTCCGCATCCAGCCACCAGCACTTTGAATGGTGTCTGTGAGCCTCTGCTGTGCTTTATCTTCATTTATGCTGGGCCTCCGTTAGAAACTTGTGTCCTGAGACCTAAGAAAAATCAAAGAGAAGGAATTTTGGAGTCTGAGCACACTAAATGTTCCGTGTAAATTAATGGCCATTCCTTCTTGACACCATTTCTGCTGTGCAAGGTTTGTCAGAAGTCCTGTACTTTTGAAGAGCAGGGAAACCTATACCCCATGCTGTGGGGTTAGTTTTAGTCTCCATGCTGGACAGAACATTTCATGACTGTCGGATTTTCTCACTCAAACATTGAGACTTGGACCACCTTCACCCGTTTCTACCACCCCATCCCCGAATCTGGCACCTACCAATCTGCTCTCAGTATCTATGCGTTCAGTATTTGTTTATTCCACGTGGAATGTACATGAGAGCATCTGGTATTGGTCTTCCTGTGTCTGAGTTACTTGGCATAAGGCCCCCAAGGTCTGTGTTTCCATGTCTGGTTCTTGTGAATAATGCTGCAGTGAATGTGGGAGTGCATCTGTCTTTTTGAGGCAGTATTTTTGTGTTCTCTGAATCAATACTCATTAGAGTCATTACTGGGTCATGGGGTAGTTGTATTTATTTTTTCAGGAACCTCCATACCGTTTGTCACAGTGGCTGCACCAATTTCCATTCCCACCAACAGTGCACAGTGTCTCCTCGTCTGCACACCCATGACCCCACTTTTTGTCTGTCTCTGGGACAATTGCTGTTCCAACAGTTGTGAGGGGATAGCCGATTGTGGGTTTGACTGATGTTTCCCTGACGATGATTAGTGATGTCGAACAACTTTTTCTGTCTGTTGGCATCTGTGTGCCATCTTTGGAAAGTATGTATTCACATATACCCCCCATTTTTATACCTTTTTTTGTTTGTTTGTTTTGATTTGTATGAGTGTTGTGTGTATTTTGGATATTAGCCTCTTCTCACACATATGATTCACAGATATTTTTTTCTTATTGGGTCAGTGGCCTTTTAAGTTTTTGCTGGTTTCTTTTGCCGTGTGGAAGATTTCAGTTTGATGTTGTTCCACTGGTTTATTTTTGGTTTTGTTGTCTTTGCATTTGGTGTCCGATCTGAAGACTCTTTGCCAAAACCAATGTCGAGAGACTTAGTACCTGTGTCTTCTTGGAGGTTTATGGATTCAGGTCTTATGTTCAAATCATTCATCCATTAAAAATTTTGTGTGTGGTGTAAGAAAGTGACCCAGTTATATTCTTCTGCATTTAGTGTCCAGTTTGCCTGTTACCGCTCACTGAAGAAACAGTCCTTCCCTCATGGCATATCTTCTGCTGCTGTGTCATAAGTTAGGATCATCTACGTGTGGGTAAGTTTCTGAGCTTTCTGTTCTGTTCCACTGACCTGGTGTCTGTGTTTCTGCCAGTACCATCCTGTTTTGATGACAACAGCTTTGTAATCTACCTTGAAATCCAGGAGTGTGTTGACTGCACCTTTCTTTCTCCAGGTTCCTTTGGGTATTTGGGGTCTTTAGTGACTCCATCCAAGTTTGAGGACTGTTTTCTATTTCCTCGAATAATGCCACTGGAATTCAGATAGGGATTTCATCACATCTGTCGATTGCTTTGGGTACGATGGACATGTTCACATAATTAACTCTTCCAGTTAAGGAGCATGGCGTATGCTTCCATTTGTTTGTGTTGCCTTCCAAATCTTTGACCCATACATTCCGCCCCCCTCGACAGATATGTTTTTCATTTCTTTTCTGCCATGTGTTGAGTGTACTATGTCTTTCTCATTTTTGGTTACTTTTATTCCTAGATTTTTTTGATGCAATTGTAAATGGCATTGCTTTTTAAATTTCTCTTTACGATATGTGTCATCAATATACAGAAATGCAAGAAGTTGGGTCATCTGGGTGGCCCCATAGGTGAAGCATCTGCCTTCAGCTCAGGTCATGATCCCAGAGTTCTGGGATTGAGCCCCGTGCTGGGCCCCCGCTTAGCAAGGGTCTGCTTCTCCCTCTTTCTGACACTCCCCCTGCTCGTGGTTTTTCTCTTCCTGTCAAATAAATAAATAAAATCTGAAAAAAAATAAAGACAACAGGTCTCTGTATATTGACATTATATCCTGCAGCTTTCTTGAATTTTTTTATTCTAACAGTTTTTTTTTTTTGTGGAATCTTTCGGGATTTCATGTCATTTGCAAATAGTGACAGTTTTCCTGTATGGATTTCATATCTTTCTCTTTCTTTAAAATGATGTTAGTCACCCTACAGTACTTCATTTGTTTTTGATGTAGTGTTCCATGATTCATTGTTTGCATATAACACCTAGTGCTCATTATGACACGTGCCCTCCTTAATACCCATCACCAGGATAACCCATTCCCCTACCCCTCCCTTTCTGCAACCTTCAGTTTGTTTCCCAGTGTCAATAGTCTCTCATGGTTCATCTCCCCCTCTCATTCCCCCTCTTCACTTTTCCCTTCCTTCTCCTAATGTCCTCCATGCTATTCCTTCCATTCCACATAGGAGTGAAACCATATGATAATTGTCTTTCTCTGCTTGACTTAATTTCACTTAGCATAATCCCCTCCTGGTCCATCCACGTTGGTGCAAATGGTGGGTATTCATCCTTTCTGATGACTGAGTAATATTCCATTGTACAGATGACCACATCATCTTTGTCCATTCATCTGCTGAAGGACATCATGGCTCCTTCCACAGTTTGGCTGTTATGGACATTGCTGCTATGAACATTGGGATACAGGTGCCCCTTCTTTTCATTACTCTGTGTCTATGGGGTAAATACCCAGTAGTACAATTGGTGGGTCGTAGGATATCTCTGTGTTTAACGTCTTGAGGAGCCTCAATATTGTTTTCAAAAGTGGCTGTACCAGCTTGAATTCTCACGAGTAGTGTAAGAGGGTTCCCCTTTCTCCACATCCTCTCTGACTTTTTTTTATTTCCTGTCTTGTTAATTTTTTTCAAGATTTTATTTATTTATTCCACAGAGATAGAGACAGCCAGCGAGAGAGGGAACACAAGCAGGGGGAGTGGGAGAGGAAGAAGCAGGCTCATAACGGAGGAGCCTGATGTGGGGCTCGATCCCATAATGCCAGGATCACGCCCCTAGCCGAAGGCAGACACTTAACTGCTGTGCCACCCAGATGCCCCCTGCCTTGTTAATTTTAACCATTCTATCTGTTGTAAGGTGGTATCTCATTGTCGTTTTGATTTGTATTTGCCTGATGGCAAGTGATGTGGAGCATTTTTTCATGTGTCTGTTGGCCATTTGTGTTTCCCCTCTGGAGAAGTATCTCTTTGTGTCTTCTGCCCATTTTTTGGGTGTCAAGTTAGAGGAATTCTTTATAGATCTTGAATACCAGCCCTTTATCTGTAATATCATTTGCAGATATCTTCTTCGATTCCATAGATTGCCTTTTTGTTTTGTTGATCGTTTGCTTTGCCGAGCAGAAGCTTTTTATCCTGATGAAGTGCCAATAGTTCATTTTTGCTTTTATTTCCTTTGCCTTTAGAGACGTGGCTTGCAAGAAGTTGTTGTGTCCAAGGTTGAAGAGTTCTTTTGATTTTGATATGAGACAGGAATCCATTATCTTCCTTTCCTGATTGTATTGGAGTCCTCTTTCTTGGTGAGTCTAGCTAAGTTTGTCAGTTTTGTTTATCTTTCCAAAAAAGGCAGCTCTCATTTTCGTTGTTTTTTTTTTTTTTTTTGTCTTTTTAGTCTCCTTTGGATTTATTTATGCATTCCTTTTTGTTATTTCCTTATTTCTACTAATTTGGGGCTTTGTTTGTTGTTTTTTTTTCTACTTTTTTACCACATAAATCAGGTTGTTTATTGGAGAGCATTCTCATGGATTGATGAAGATTTGAATTTCTACGAATGTCCCCCATAAAGCTACTTTTGCTGCATCCCATAAGTTTTTGTAGGTTGTCTTTTGCATCAGTGTCAAGGTACTTCTAAAAATTTTTTGTTTTCTTCTTTGACTGTTGGTTGTTCAGTAGCATGTTGTTAAGTCTCCACATATTTTTTTAAGATTATTTGAGTATCTGACAGAGAGTGAGACTGCGAGAGAGGGAACGCAAGCAGGGGGGTGGGAGAGGGAGAAGCGGGCTTCCCACTGAGCAAGGAGCCTGATTCGGGGCTAGATCCCAGGATCCTGGGATCACGACCGGAGCTGAAAGCAGATCCTTAACGACTGAGCCACCCAGGCCCCCCAATCTCCACCTATTTTTGACTGTCCCATTTTTTTCTTGAGACTGATTTCTAGTTTCATATCATTGTGGTTGGACAAGATTTGAAGCAGAAGGTGAAGAGAGCATTCAGATGAAAGGTTTGTTTCCTAGAGGGTTTTTTGAGGCATACCATGAGTTCAGTGGGGATGGAGGAAGGTTTTGTGAGACGGGGGTTGGGGTTAACCCTTGTTAGAATTACTGACTACTACCATGCAGGCTGTGTGCTACTGTTCACACCATAGTCCTGATGGACTTGTACTTCATTAGAAATATTTTCTAGGAGGTGTAGGCATAGCCTTCTCTAAAAGAAAGGTGCCATGTGGGTTTATGGCATGACCCCAGGTCAGCAACCAGGATGTATGGTATTGTGGGGGATCAGAAGCAGGCTTTCTGTGGGAAGCGACAGAAATGGGGTATGGTGAGCTCCATGACCATAGGTGAGGTCCCAAGTGACCCACTGGGTGTTGGGTTCTGTGGATCTGTCTCATCAGGTGCTGTGGAATTCAGGGACACCCTCCTGTCTGTGGATTTGTGTGGAAACAGGTAGACATCAGTGTCTGGCCTGGCATGAGGGTCGCACTGGACCGCCACCAGAGGTGCAGCGTGCAGGGGAGCCACTGCTTGGTTTCCATGAAAGCTGACCAGGGTCTGTGACCGTGATTCCTAGCAGCTGCAAGGGGAGAGGAGGCCGGGGTGGTGCACACTTCCTAGACTTGTGGTCAGGACTAGTCTGGAGCCCACTGAAGTCAGCCACACCTGACACAGAAGGCACCCAGTTAGTGTAGCTGTGGGCACTGCTCCCATGTTACTTTCAGGCTGGCTCCGTGCTGCCACCTCCTGCTTTTCATCATCATCTTCAAGGTCATGTGCCTCTGTTCTTGCCCCATGGCCTCTGGAGTATTGTCCGTCCTCCATCTGGCCCTCGTCCCTGGTGCCCTGTGCAGTCCGATGACAGGGTAGCCTTCTCGAGACAAACATCTGGCCCTGATGGAACACTTCCATGGATCTCGTGTGATGCGAGGTTGATACCCTGCCCTGGAAGGGGGCTGCAGGTCCCCAATCAGGAGAGCCATGTCTCCCTTTTCAGCATGGCCTCCCCTCCCCTCAGTCTTCTTCAGGGAAACTCTCCCCACTTCCTGAGATGACAGCTCTGAACTTAAAAATGAATGTTATTTTACATATCTCTATGCCTTAGTTCATCCATGGCATGTCTTTCAACCCCGTTAGTGGTTTTTTTTTTAGCAGTTCTGAAGGGCAGTCTGCTCAAGGAGGGGATGACCTGGGTGGGGCAGCTTTCCCTCTCATCTCCCTCAGCATGTCACTGAGCCCTGGGGCCAGCTGTCCCACTGAGGATTGAGGGACCCGAGACAGCCCATCCTGAGCCCAAGCTGTGTCAGCTGTGTAGACTGATGCGTGTCGGAGCGGTGGGCAGCTGGCATGGGCCAGGAGCAGGCAGTGTCTCCTTCTCATTCCATCCCTCCCTTCCTCCCAGAGGTAGCTCAGAGCAGCCTTCAACCGCTGCATCTCCAGATCCCTTGACCTGTGCCTTCTGTGTTCAGCTGGTGACCTTGGAGTTTCGCATGAATTCTCCCACCTGTACCCTTTCCCGTAGCAGTTCCTGGATCAGGGAAGGGGTCTGACCCTTGTCTGATTTTGGTCTTCTTCCTGTCCCGCAGCAAGCCCACCCACCTTTGCATCTTCCATGTATGTGCTTGGAAGCAAGCCCATCCACAGGAAACCTATTAGCCAAAGGGATCCAGGCAATGAACATTGAAGTAGAGATCCAGGATCCATAATAAACCTGCTCTGAAACCTGTCCCAAAGTCTGTGACTCTCTCACACTGAAACAGAAACAATAATAGCTTTCTGGACTGTGAAGTGACATGTGTCTCTACTTCCAATCTTGAATGCATAGGTGCTGAGCCTGGACTGAAAAGGACCATGGCTCCCGCGGGCTGGGATCCACGATAAGAACTCAGTGAAATCTGAATTTGAGGCATGAAGTGAATAATTATTGTAGAGTGAATCCTCCCAAGTAGGGCTTATGCACATTGCACAGGAAAAGATTTTTCAAAGAGGTTCCTGAAAGAAAAATCTTTTAAAAAATTTATTTTAATTCCAGTAGAGCTAACATACAGTGTTACATTTGTTTCAGGTGTACAATAGAATGATTCAGTAATTATATATTACTCAGTGGTCATCAAGAAAAGCGTCCTCTTAATCCCCTTCATCTATTTCACTCATCGCTCTATCCACCTCCTCTCTGGTAACCATCCGTTTGTTCTCTATTGTTAAGAGTTTGTATTTTGGTGTATCTCCTTTTTCTCTTTTAGTTATTTATTTTTGTTTGTTTCTTAAGTTCCCCATTAGAGTGACATCGTATGGGATTTTTCCTTCTCTGCCTGATTTTAGTTAGGATAATTCTCTCTAGCTCCATCCATGTGTCTGCAAATGGCAAGGTTTCATTCTTTTTCAAGCCGAGTAATACTCCATTGTGTGTGTGTATGTGTGTGTGTGTGTGTGTGTGTGTGTGTGTGTCCGTGTGTGTGTGTGTGTGTGTGAATACACATATCTATCATCTCATTTGTCAATTTTTCTACAGACACTTGGGTTGCTTCCATATTGTGATATTGTAAATAATGGTGCAAGAAACATAGGGGTGCACGTATCCTTTTACGTTACTGTTTTCCTATTCTTTGTGTAAATAGGAGTAGTGTGATTGTTGGATCATAGGGTAGTTCTATATTTAATTTTTGAGGAACCTTCGTAGTGTTTTCCACGGTGGCCACCACAGTTTGCATTCCCACCCACTGTTCGCAAGGATTCCCCTTTATCCACATCCTCCCAACACCTGCTCTTTGTTGTGCTTTTGATGTTAGCCATTCTGACAGGTTTGAGGTATTACCTCATTGTCCTTTGGATTTACATTTTCCTGATGATGGGTGATGGTGAACATCTTTTCACGGGACTGTTGGCCATTTGTATTTCTTCTTTGGAGAAATGTCTGTCCATGTCTTCTGCCTATTTTTTAACTGGATTATTTGTTTTTTTGGCGGTCGAGTAGGATCAGTTCTATATGTTTTGGAGACTATCCCTTCATTGCATATGATCTTTGCAAATATCTTCTCCCTTTGAGTAGGTTGTCTTATTATTTTTACGTTTTCATTGTTCTTCTGCCGTGTGGAAACTTTTTATTTTGCTGTATTCCCAATAGTTTATTTTTGCTTTCATTTCCTTTGTCAGGACACAGTCCAGAAAAACGTTGGTATGGTCCATGTCAAGAAGTTACTGTCTTCCCTCCTGTAGGATTTTTATGGATTCAGGTCTCATATTGAGGTCTTGAAACTGTTTTGTGTTTGTCTGTATTGTGTAAGAAAGCAGTTTAATTTCATTCTTTTGTGCGTAGCTGTCTAGTTTTCCCAACACCATTTGTTGTAGAGACTGTCCTTTTCCCTTTTGATATCGTTGCTTGCTTTGTGGAAGATTCATGGACCACATAATTGTGGGTTTCTGTCTGAACTTGTATCCTGTTCCTTTGGTCGCTGTGTCTATTTTTGTGCCATACTGTCTTGTTAGGATGACTGCAGCTTTGTAGTATAACCTGAAATCTGAAATTGTGAGTCCTCCAGCTTTGTTTTTCTTTTCCACATTGCACTGGCTGTTCGGAATCTTTAGTGGTTCCATACAAATGTTTAGGATTGTTTATTCAAGGTCTTTTGTTCTTTAATTTAAATTCAATTAGCCAACTTACAGTACATCATTAGTTTCAGATGTAGTCTTCAATCAATTTTCAGTTGTGTGTAACACCCAGTGCTCATTGTATCGTGTGACCTCCTTAATGCTACTCACCCAGTTACCCCCCCCCCCAACTTCTCCTCCAACAATCATCAGTTTCTTGTGATAGTTAAGAGTCCATCATGGGTTTTCCCCCTCTCTGATGACTTCCCATTCTATTTTCCCTTCCTTCCCCTATGGTCTTCTTCCTTGTTTCTGATATTCCATATAGGAGTGAAAGCATATGATCATTGTCTTTCTTTCATTGACTTATTCCACTCAGCATAATACCCTCCAGCTCCACCCAGGTCAGTGTGATGGTAAGTATTCATCCTTTCTGATGGCTGAGTAATATTCCATTATATATATGATCCACATCTTCTTTATCCATTCATCTATCCATGGTCATCTGCACTCCTTCCACAGCTTGTCTATTATGGATATTGCTGCTATGAACACTGTGGTGCATGTGTCCCGTCTTCAGTACCTGTCGCTTTGGGGTAAATACCCAGTAGTGCAATTGCTGGGACATAGGGTAGCTTTATTATAACTTCTTGAGGAAACTCCATACCATTTTCAGGAGTGGCTGTACCGGACTGCATTCGTATAGGGGTGTAAGAGGTTTCCCGTTTCTCCACATCCTCTCCAACATGTATAGTTTCATGTCTTCTTATTTTTAGATATTTGGCCTCGTGTGATATGGCATGTATAGGGGTTTAGATTTGCATTTCCCTGAAGCCAAGTGATATGAAGCATTTATGCATGTATCTTTTGGTCACCAGTACGTCGTCATCAGTGAAGTGACTTCCCATTTTAATCCATCTCAAGAGCTAAAGCTGGGTAAGGCACTGAAGCTGGATAATGCCATCAGTTGGAATTGTGGAGAATTTCAAAAGATCTCCGTGGAGAGCAAGTTCAGTGTGAAGCTACTAATTGGATCCGGGGACATCTCTGAAAGTGGGGTTGCCTGGGATGGGCTGAGGGGGACCCTCTGATTTTCCTATGAATCCTTGCTGCAGCCCCAAATGCACAGTTTCCTGCTGTGGGGCAGGCTGAGTCTTCTAGTCGTGCAGAGGTGAGCCCAATGCCTGGTGCCTTGGAGGCAGGCAAACGGGGAGGGACCCTCAGCAGAAGACCCAGGGTTAGGTTAGGCCTCAAGGACAGCAGGTCTGAACTGCCCAGTGCTCAGAGAGCTCCCAGGCCGAGTGAGATGAGGGCACAAGGGCGGGTGAGTGTGAGCCTTGGGGTTTCATCCGGAAGGGCCCACAAAGGTCGGGGTTCACCAGAAGGGGCTCTCAGGGGGTGCCCCAATTCTCTTGCCCTGACTGCTCTGTTGTGCACCAAAATGGTACAGTTTACTGTGGGTTGCAGGCTGAGTCCTACGGTGGGGCTTGGGTGTCCCCAGTCCCCCGGACTGTGGTACCAGGACCCTGGGGAGGGGCCCCTCTGTGGCCATCCTAGGGTAAGGGTTAGGGTCCCGGAGCCCGGCAGGAACAATCTGCAGGCTGTGAGGTGAGCTTTGTGGAGGGCTGAGAGGAGGCCATTGGGGAGGGTGAGCATGGGCCTCAAGGTTGGGGCACGGGGGGCTGCCAAATGTGGGGACGGGCTCTGAGGGCCTCCCCAAGTTCTCGTGCCCTATAGGCTCCATAGAGCCCCAAGGGGCAATGTTTCCTGTCAGGTGGCAAGCTGAGTCCTCTGGTGGGGTACAGGTATCCCAATTCCCCGGGGCTGCGGTGTAAGGCTCCTGGGGAGGCCCCCACACCTGCGGCCGACCTAGGGCTAGGGTTAGGCCCCAGGAGCCCCGCAGGCCCGATCTGCTGGCTGTATGGCTAGCTACACGGGCTGAGGTGAGGGTGTGGCGAGGGTGAGCGTGGGACTCAGGGTTGGGGTGTGGGAGGCCGCCAAAGTTCGCTGGTGGCTCAGGAGTGCCCTCCTGGTTCTCCCGCCCTGAATGCTCTATGGCCTCCCAAGGCACATGGTTTCCTGTGGGGTGGCAGACTGAGTCCTGCTGTGGGGCTCAGGTGTCCCGAATCCCCGTGGCTGCGGCTCCAGGCTCCTGGGGAGGGGCCCCTCCACAGATGAACTAGGGTTAGGGTTGGCGCCCAGGAACCCCGCAGGCCAGATCTGCCCACTATGTGGCGATCTCTGCCATGGGCTGAGGTGAGGGTGCGGGCTGGGGTGAGCATGGACTTCAAGGTTGGGTTTAGGGATCACCAAAGTTCGCCGGGGGCTCTGGGGGCCCTCCTGGTTCTCCCGCCCTGAATGCTCTATAGCCTCCCAAGGGGCACGGTTTCCTGCGGGCTGGCAGGCTTTGTCCTGCAGTGGGGCTCAGGTGTCCCCAGTCCCTGGGGCTACGGCACCGGGCCCCAGGGGAGGGGCCCTACCCAGCTGACCTAGGGTCAGTTGTAGGCCCCAGGAACCCGGCAGGCCTGATCTGCCGGCTCTGCGATGAGCTCGGTGGCAAGCTGAAGGGAAGGCGTGGGGTGGGATGAGCGTGGGCCTCAGGGTTGGGGTGTATGGGGCCGCTGAGGATCGCTGGGGGCTCAGGGGGGCACTACCAGTTCTCCTGCATGGGATGCTCTGTGGCGCCCCAAGGGGCATGGTTTTCTGAGGGCTTGCAGGTTGAGTCCCGTGGTGGTGCTCAGGTGTACCCAATCCCCGGGGTTAGGGTATGGATTAGGGTATGGGTTGAGGATAGGGTATGGGTTACGGTTAGGGTATGGGTGAGGGTAGAGGTTAGAGTTAGGGGAAGGAGAGGGTACGGGTTAGGGTTGGGTTTAGGGGTTACAGGTTAGAGGTTATGGGTTAGGGTACAGATTAGGGTTTAGGGTACGGGTTAGGGTTTAGGGTTTGGGGTTAGGGTTGGGGTTAGGGTTGGAGTACGGGTTAGGTTTAGGGTATGGGTTAGGGTTAGGGTACGAGTTAGGGTACGCATTAGGGTATAGTTTAGGGTACGTGTTAGGGTACGGTTTAGGGTAAGTGTTGTCGTACGGATTTGGGTACGGTTTAGGGTATGGGTTAGGGTTAGGGTACGGGTTAGGGTTAGGTTACAGTTTAGGGTTATGGTACAGGTTAGGTTACGGTTTAGGGTTAGGGTTAGGGTACGGGTTAGGGAACGGGTTAGGGATAGGTATAGGGTACGGTTTAGGGTTAGGGTATGGGTTAGGGTACAGGTTAGGGTACAGGTTAGGGTTAGGTATGGGTTAGGGTAAGGGTTAGGGTCCGGGTTTGGGATAGTGTACGGGTTAGGGTATGGGTTAGTGTACGGGTTAGGGTATGGGTTAAGATTAAGGTAAGGGTACTGGTTAGGGTAGGGTACGGGTTACGGTTTAGGGTTTAGGGTTACAGTTAGGGTACGGGTTAGGGTTAGGTTATGGGTTGGGTTAGGGTACAGGTTATGGTACGATTTAGGGTATGGGTTAGGGTCAGGGTTTAGGGTTTAGGGTTAAGGTTAGGGTACAGGTTAGGGTACGGGTTAGGTTTAGGTTTAGGGTTAGTTTACGGGTTAGGGGTAGGGTTAGCTGAAGGGGTAGCGTTAAGGGTAGGGTTAGGGTTTGGGGTTAGTGGTTAAGGTTAGGGTTTATTGTTTAGGGCTTCGGGATTAGGGTTAGGGTTTAGGGTTTAGTGTTAATGTTAGGGTTTAGGGTTTAAGGATTAGGGGTTATGGTTAGATTTTGGGTAGGGTTAGGGGTTAAGGTTTAGGGTTTAAGGTTAGGGGTTAGGGTTTAGAGTTAGGGTTAGATCTCAGTAGGCCAGCAGGACCAATGCGCCGGCTGTGCGGCGAGAAGAGGAGTGGGCCGAGGTGAGGGCGCTGGCTAGCGGGAGTATGGTATCCAGCGTTTTGGCGCAGGGGCCTTTGAACGTCGCTAGAGGCTCAGAGGGCCCTGCCCGTTCTAACACCCTGAATAACCGGCGTGCCCCTAGTGGCTCCGTTGGCAGTGGGGCAGCAGAGTGAGTCCCACGCTGCGGCTCGGGTAATCCCAATCCCCGGTGTTGCAGTGCCAGGCCCCTTGGGAAGGGCTCCTCGTGAGCCGACCTAGGGTTAGATTTAGACCCCATTAGGCCGGCAGGCATGATCCTCTGGCTAGGCGGCTAGAGGTGGGTGCGCCGAGGTAAAGGTGCTGGGGATCGGGATGGTGGGCCCCTGCATTTTGGCGCGGGAGGCTTCAAATGTCGCCAGTTTCTCCAGGGCCCTGTCTGTTCTCCCACCCTGAATGACCGGCGGCGCCCCTAGCGGCCCAGGTGGCAGCAATATGGGAGGTTGAGTCTGGCTCTGGGGCTTGGTGTACCAGATCCCCCGCGTAGTGGCACCAGGACCCTTGGGAGGGGCCCCTGGGGCGACGACCTAGGGTTAAGGTTAGCCCCAAAAAGACCGTCAGGCCCAATCCGCACACTGTGCGGCGAGTGGAGGTGCGGGCCGAGGTGAGGGCGCTGGCGAGCAGGAAAGTGGGCCCAAGCGTTTTAGCGCAGGAGGTCTTCGAAGGTCGCAAGGGGCTCAGAGGGCCCTGCCCCTTCTCCCTCCTTGAATGATCGGCGGCGCCCTTACTGGCCCAGTTGGCGGCAGGGCGGCAGGTAGAGTCTGGCGCTGGGGCTCGGGTGTCCCCAATCCCCGGTGTTGTGGTGCAAGGCCCCTTGGGAGGGGCCCCTCCTGGGCCGACCAAATGTTAGAGTTAGCCCCCAGGATGCGGGCAGGCCTGATCTGCCGGGTGTGCGGCAAGCGGAAGGGCTGGCCGAGATGTGGGTGCTAGCGAGCAGGAGTGTGGGCCCAAGCGTATTCGCAAGTTGGACCTTCGAAGATCTCCAGGGGCTCGAAGGGCCCTGCCTGTTCTCCCGCACTGAATGACCGGCAGCGCCCATAGCGGCTCTGGTGGCATCGGGGCGGCAGGGTGAGTCTGGCGCTGGAGCTCAGGGGTCCCCAATCCCTGGCATTGCTGCGCCAGGCCCCTTGGGAGGTTCCCCTCGGGGGCCAACCTAGGGTTAGGGTTAGCCCCCAGGAGGCCCGCAGGCCCGATCCGCTGGCTGTGCGGCCAGCAGAGGGGCTGGCTGAGGTGAGGGCGCTGGTGAGCGGAAGCATGGGCCCAAGCATTCTGGCGCCTGGGGCCTTAGAAGTTCACTGGGACTGGGAGGGCCCTGTCCATTCTCCCACCCTGAATGACCGGCGGTGCCCTAGCTGCCTAGGTGCCGGCGGGGCAGCAGGGTGAGCCCGGCACTGGGGCTGGGGGTCATCAATCCCCATTGTTGCGTCGACAGTCCCCTTGGGAGGGGCCCCTGGGGGCCAACCTAGGGTTAGGGTTAGCTCCGAGGAGGCCGGCAGGCCCGATCTGCCAGCTGTGTGGCGAGCGGAGGGGCAGGCCGATGTGAGGGCGCTGAAGAGCAGGAGCGTGGGCCCAAGCGTTTTGGCGCGGGAAGCCTTCGAAGGTCGCCGGGGGATCGGAGGACCCTGCCCGTTTTCCCGCCCTGAATGACCTGCGGCGCCCCTGGGGCCCGGGTGGCGGCAGGCTGACAGGGTGAGTCCGTTGCTGGGGTTGGGGGGTTCCCAATCCCCGGTGTTGCAGCACCAGGCCCCTTTGCAGGGGCCCCTCGGAGGCTGACCTAGGGTTATGGTTAGCCCCCAGGAGGCCGCAGGCCCAATCCACCGGCTGTGCGGTGAGCAGAGGGGAGGGCCGAGGTGAGGGCGCTGGCGAGCGGTAGCGTAGGCCCATGAGTTTTGGCGCGGGGGGCCTTCGAAGGTCGCCGGGGCTCAAGAAGCCCTGCCCGTTCTCCCGCACTGAATGTCCGGCGGTGCCCCTAGCAGCTCAGTTGCCGGCGGGGGAGCATGGTGAGTCGGATGCTGGGGCTAGCGGTCCGCAAACCCAGGTGTTGCGGTGCCAGGCCCGTTGGGAGGGGCCTGTCGGGGGCCGACGAAGGGATAGGGTTAGCCCCCAGGAGGCTGGCGGGCCCTATCCGCCGGCTGTGCGGTGAGCGGAGGGGCGGGCCGAGGTGAGGGCACTGGCTACCGGGAGAGTGGGCGCAAGCTTTCTGGCGCGGGGGGCCTTCGAAAGAGGCCGGGGGCTCCAAGGGCCCTTCCCGTTCTCCCGCCCTGAATGACCGGTGGTGCCACTAGCGGCCTGTGTGGCAGCGGGGCAGCACGGTGAGTCCAGCACTGTGGCTCGTGGTTCTCCAATGCCCGGCATTGCCGCTCCAGGCACCTTGGGATGAGCCCCTCCGAGGGTGAGCTAGGGTTAGGGTTAGCCCCCAGGAGGCCGGCAGGCCCGATCTGCCAGCTGTGTGGCGAGCGGAGGGGCAGGCCGAGGTGAGGGCGCTGAAGAGCAGGAGCGTGGGCCCAAGCGTTTTGGTGCGGGGGCCTTTGAAGGTCACCAGGGGCTCGGAGGACCCTGCCCGTTCTCCCGCCCTGGATGACCGGCGGTGCCCCTAGAGGCCCGGGTGGCAGCGGGGCGGGAGGGTGAGTCTGGCGCTGGGGCTTGTGGGTCCGGAATCCCGGGCATTGCGGCACCAGGCCCCTTGGGAGGGGCCCCTCGAGGGATCGAGCTAGGGTTAGGTTTAGCCCCCAGGGGACCGTCAGGCCCAATCCGCCGGTTGTGCAGGGAGCGGAGGGTGGGCTGAAGTGATGGTGCTGGCGAGCGGGAGCGTGGGCCCAAGGGTTTTGGCGCGGAGGGCCTTCAAAGGGCGCTGGGGGCTCCGAGGGCCCTGTCCGTTGTTCTGACCTGAATGACCGACAGCTCTCCTACCGGCCCGGGTGGCGGCGGGGCAGCACAGTGCGTCCGGCGCTGGGACTCGGGGGTCACCAATCCCAGGCATTGCAGCGATAGGCCCCTTGGGAGGGGCCCCTTGGGGGCCGACCTAGGGTTCGGGTTAGCCCCCAGGAGGCTGGCAGGCCCGATCCGCCGGCTCTGCCACATGCGGAGGGGCTAGCCGAGGTGAGGGCGCTGGCGAGCGGGAGCATGGCCCCAAGCGTTTTGTCGCGGGGGACCTTCGAAGGTCGCCGGGGGCCCGGGGGGCCCTGCCCGTTCTAACGCCCTGAATGAGGACGGCGCCCCTAGCGGGCCGGGTGGTGAGGAGTGGCACAGTGCGTCCGGCGGTGGGGTTTGGGTGTCCCCAATCCCCAGCATGGCGGCGCCAGGCCCCTTGGGAGGGGCTCCTCTGGGGCCGACCTAGGTTTAGGGTTAGCCCAAAGGAGGCCGGCAGGCCCGAACCGCCGGCTGTGCGGCGAGCAGAGGGGCGGGCCGAGGTGAGGGCTCTGGCGAGATGGAGCGTGGGCCCAGGCGTTTTGGCACGGGGGCCTTGGATTGTCGCTGGGGGCTTGGAGGGCCCTGCCCATTCTCACACCCTAAATGACCGGTGGCGCCCCTAGCGGCCAGGGTGGCGGCGTGTCGGCAGGATGAGTCTGGAGCTGGGGCTCAGTGGTCCCCGATCCCCGGCGCGGTGGCTCCAGGCACTTGGGAGGGGTCCCTCGGGGGCCAACATATGGTGAGTGTTAGCCCAAAGGAGGCCGGCGGGCCCAATCCGCCGGCTGTGCAGCGAGCGGAGGGGTGGGCCGACGTTAATGCGCTGGCAAGCGGGAGCGTGGGCCCAAGCGTTTTGGCATGGGGGGCCTTCGAAACTCACCGGGGGCTCGGAGGGCCCAGCAAGTTCTCCCGCCCTGAATGCCCGGCGGCTCCCTAGCGGCCAGGGTGGCGGCGGGGAGGCAGGGTGAGTCCGGAGCTCGGGCTCGGGGGTCCCCAATACCCGGCGTGGCATTGCCAGGCCCCTTGAGAGGGGTCCCTCGGGGGCCGAGCTAGGGTTATCGTTAGCCCAAAGGAGGCCGGCAGGCCCGATTGGCCGGCTGTGCGGTGAGGGGAGGGGTGAGCCGAGGTGAGGGCGCTGGCGAGCGGGAGCTTAGGCCCAAGCGTTTTGGTGCGGGGGGCCTTCGAAGGTCATCGGGGGCTCGGAGGGCCCTGCCCGTACTCCCTCCCTGAATGACCGGTGGCGCCCCTAGCGTCCCGGGTGGCGGCGGGGCGGCAGGGTGAGTCTGGAGTAGGGCTCAGGGGTCCAAATGCCCCGGCGTGGTGGCGCCTGGCCCCTTGGGAGGGGTCCCTCGGGAGCCGACCTAGGGTTGAGGTTAACCCAAAGGAGGCCGGGGCCCGATCCGCCGGCTGTGCAGAGAACGGAGGGGCGGGGCGAGGTGAGGGCGCTGGCGAGCGGGAGCGTGAGCCCAAGCCTTTTGGCGTGTCGGGCCTTCGAAGGTCACCGGGGGCTCAGAGGGCCCTGCCCGTTCCCCAGCCCCGAATGAGGACGGTGCCCCTAGCGATCCGGGTCGCAGCGGGGTGACAGGGTGAGTTCAGCCCTGGTGCTCGGGGGTCCCCAATCACCTGCGTGGCGGTGCCAGGCCCCTTGGGATGGGCCCCTCGGGAGCCGACCTAGGGTTAGGGTTAGCCCCAGGAGGCCGGCAGTCCTGATCTGCCGGCTGTGCGGCGAGCGGAGGGGCGGGCTGAGGAGAGGGTGCTGGCGAGCAGGAGCCTAGGCCCAAGCGTTTTGTCACGGGGGGCCTTCAAATGTCACTGGGGGCTCGGAGGGCCCTGCCCGTTCTCCCGCCCTAAATAACCGGTGGCGCCCCTAGCAGCCCGGGTGGCGGCAGGGCGGCAGGGTAAGTAATGCGCTGGGGCTTGAGGGTCCCCAATCCCCAGCGTGGCATCGCCAGGCCCCTTGGGAGGGGCCCCTCGTGAGCAGACCTAGAGTTAGGGTTAGTTCCCAGGAGGCTGGCAGGCCCAATCCGCTGTCTGTGCGGCGAGAGGGGGGGCGGACCGAGGTGAGGGCGCTTGCTAGCGGGAGCGTGGGCCCAAGCGTTTTGGCGTGGGGGCCTCAAAGGTCGCCAGGGGCTCGGAGGGCCCTGCCCATTCTCCCGCTCTGAATGACTGGTGGCGTCCCTACTGGCCCGGTAGCTGTGGGGCAGAAGGGTGACTCCGGCGCTGAGGCTTGGGGGTCACCAATCCCCGGCGTTGTGGCACCAGGCCTTTGGAAGTGGCCCCTTGGGGTCTGACCTAGGGTTAGTGTTAGCCCCCAGGAAACAGGCAGGCCTGATCCGCTAGCTGTTCATCGAGTGGAGGGGCGGGCCGAGAAGAGGGCGCTGGCGAGTGGGAGCATGGGCCCAAGCATTTTGGCGCGAGGGGCCTACGAAGGTCGCGGGGGCTCAGAGGGCCCTGCCTGTTCTCCAGCACTGAATGACCGGCGGCGCCCCTAGCGGACTGGGTGGTGGTGGGGTGGCAGGGAGAGTCCAGCACTGGTGCTCGGGGGTCCCCAATCCCCGGCATTGCGATGCCAGGCCCCTTGGGAGGGGCCCCGTGGGGGCAGACCTAGGGTTAGGGTTACACCCAGGGGGCTGACAGGCCCGATCCTACGGCTGTGCGGCGAGCGGAGGGGCGGGCCGAGGTGAGGGCGCTGGCTAGCGGGAGCGTGGGTCAAGTGTTTTGGTACGGGGGGCCCTTCGAAGGTCGTGGGGGGATCGGAGGACCCTGCCCGTTCTCCCGCACTGAATGACCGGTGGTGCTCCTAGTGGTGCAGGTGGCAGCGGGGCGGCCGGGTGAGTCCGGCACTGGGGTTCAGGGGTCCCCAATCCCCGGTGTTACGACTGCAGGCCCATTGCTAGGGGCCCCTCGGGGGCCGACATATGGTAAGGGTTAGCCCCCAGGAGGCCCGCAGGCCCGATCCGCCAGCTCTGCGGTGAGTGGAGGGGTGGTCGGAGGTGAGGCCGCTGGCAATCTGGAGAGTGGGCCCAGTCATTTTGGCACGGGGGTCCTTCGAATGTCGCCAGGGGTTCGGACGGCCCTGCCCGTTCTCCCGCCCTGAATGACAGGCAGCTCCCCTAAAAGCCCTGGTGGAGGAGGGGCGGTAGGGTGAGTCGGGCGCTGGGACTCAGGGGTTCCCAATCCCCGGCGTTTTGGCGCCATGCCCCTTGGGAGGGGCCCCTCGGGGACTCACCTAGGGTTAGGGTTAGCTCCGAGGAGGCCGGCAGGCTCGATCCGCCGGCTGTGTGGTGAGCAGAGGGGCAGGCCGAGGTGAGGGCGCTTGTGAGCAGGAGCGTGGGCCCAAGCGTTTTGGCGCGGGGGGCCTTCGAATGTGGCCAGAGGCTCTGAGGGCACTGCCCCTTGTCCCGCCCTGAATGACCGGCAGCGCCCCTAGTGGCCCATGTGGCAGCGGGGCAGCCGGTTGTGTCCAGCGCTGGAGCTCGGGGTTCTCCAATCCCCGGTGTTGCGGCTCTAGGCCCCTTGCTGGGGCCCCTAGGGGACCGACCTATGGTTAGATTTAGCCCCCAGGAGGCCGGAAGCCCGATCCGCCAGCTCTGCGGCAAGCGGAGAGGCGGGCGGAGGTGAGGCCGCTGGCGAGCGGGAGCGTGGGCTCAGGCGTTTTGGGGCGGGGGTCCTTCGAAAGTCGCTGGAGGCTTGGAGGGCCCTGTACGTTCTTCTGCCCTGAATGACCGGTGGCTCCCCTAGCGGCCCGGGTGGAGGAGGGGTGTTAGGGTGACTTGGGCGGTGGGGCTTGGGGTCCCCAATCCTCGGCGTTGGGGCGCCAGGCCCCTTTGGAAGGGCTCTAGGGGGCCGACCAAGGGTTATTGTTAGCCCCCAGGGGGCCAGCAGGCCAGATCCGCCGGCTGTGAGGCGAGCGGAGGGGTGGACCCAGGTGAGGGCGCATGAGAGCAAGAATGTGGACCCAAGCGTTTTGGCACGGGGGGCCTTCGAAGGTCATCGGGGGGTTCGGAGGGCCCAACCCGTCCTCCTGCCCTGAATGACCAGCGGCGCTACTAGCGGCCCGGGGGGGCGGGGCGGCAGGGTGAGCCCGGCACTGGGGCTTGGGGGTCCCCAATCCCCGGCGTTGCGGGGGCAGACCCTTGGTAGTGGCCCCTCGGGGGCCGACCTAAGGTTACAGTTAGCCCCCAGGAGGCCGGCAGGCCCGATGTGCCAGCTGTGCGGCGAGCGGAGGGGAGGGCCGAGGTGAGGGCGCGGGCGAGCGGGAGCTTGGCCGAAGCGTTTTGGCGCGGGAAGCCTTCGAAGGTCGCCGGGGGATCGGAGGACCCTGCCCTTTTTCCCGCCCTGAATGACCTGCGGCGCCCCTGGGGCCCGGGTGGCGGCAGGGCGACAGGGTGAGTCCGTCGCTGGGGTTGGGGGGTTCCCAATCCCCAGTGTTGCGGCACCAGGCCCCTTTGCAGGGGCCCCTCGGAGGCTGACCTAGGGTTATGGTTAGCCCCCAGGAGGCCGCAGACCCAATCCACCGGCTGTGCGGTGAGCAGAGGGGAGGGCCGAGGTGAGGGCGCTGGCGAGCGGTAGCGTAGGCCCATGAGTTTTGGCGCGGGGGGCCTTCGAAGGTCGCCGGGGCTCAAGAAGCCCTGCCCGTTCTCCCGCACTGAATGTCCGGCGGTGCCCCTAGCGGCCCGGGTGGAGGAGGGGTGTTAGGGTGACTTGGGCGGTGGGGCTTGGGGGTCCCAAATCCTCGGCGTTGGGGCGCCAGGCCCCTTTGGAAGGGCTCTAGGGGGCCGACCAAGGGTTATTGTTAGCCCCCAGGGGGCCAGCAGGCCCGATCCGCCGGCTGTGAGGCGAGCGGAGGGGTGGACCCATGTGAGGGCGCTTGAGAGCAAGAATGTGGACCCAAGCGTTTTGGCACAGGGGGACTTCGAAGGTCATCGGGGGTTCGGAGGGCCCAACCCGTTCTCCTGCCTTGAATGACCAGCGGCGCTACTAGCGGCCCGGGGGGGCGGGGCAGCAGGGTGAGCCCGGCACTGGGGCTTGGGGGTCCCCAATCTCCGGCGTTGCGGGGGCAGACCCTTGGTAGTGGCCCCTCGGGGGCCGACCTAAGGTTACAGTTAGCCCCCAGGAGGCCGGCAGGCCTGATGTGCCAGCTGTGCGGCGAGCGGAGGGGCGGGCCGAGGTGAGATTGCTGGCGAGCTGGAGCTTGGCCGAAGCGTTTTGGTGCGGGAAGCCTTCGATGGTCGCCGGGGGATCGGAGGACCCTGCCCGTTTTCCCGCCCTGAATGACCTGCGGCGCCCCTGGGGCCCGGGTGGCAGCAGGGCAACAGGGTGAGTCCCTCGCTGGGGTTGGGGGTTCCCAATCCCCGGTGTTGCGGCACCAGGCCCCTTCGCAGGGGCCCCTCGGAGGCTGACCTAGGGTTATGGTTAGCCCCCAGGAGGCCGCAGGCCCAATCCACCGGCTGTGCAGTGAGCAGAGGGGAGGGCCGAGGTGAGGGCGCTGGCGAGCGGTAGCGTAGGCCCATGAGTTTTGGCGCGGGGGGCTTTCGAAGGTCGCCGGGGCTCAAGAAGCCCTGCCCGTTCTCCCGCACTGAATGTCCGACGGTGCCCCTAGCGGCTCAGTTGCCGGCGGGGGAGCATGGTGAGTCCGGCGCTGGGGCTCAGGAGTCCCCAATCCCCGTCGTTGCGGCGCCAGGCCCCTTGGGAGGGACCACTAGCGGGCCGACCTAGGGTTTGGGTTAGCCTCCAGAAGGCCCACAGGCCCGATTCACCATCTGTGTGGCGAGCGGAGGGGAGGGCCGAGGTAAGGGCGCTGGCGAGCGGGAGCGTGGGCCCAAGCGTTTTGGTGCAGGGGGCCTTCGAAGGTTGCCGGTGGCTTGGAGGGCCCTGGCCATTCTCCCTCCCTGAATGAACAGCGGCGCCCCTAGTGGCCCAGGTGGCGGTAGGGCGGGAGGGTCAGCTGGGCGCTGGGGCTCAGGAGTCCCCAGTCCCCAGTGTTGAGGCAATAGGAACCTGGGATGGGCCCCTCGGGGCCCACCAAAGGTTAGGGTAACACCCAGGAGGCTGGCAGTCCTGATCCACCGGCTGTGCAGCGAGCGGAGGGGCGGAACGAGGTGAGGGCGCAGGCAAGTGGGAGCATGGGCCAAAGCATTTTGGCACAGGGGGCCTTTGAATGTCGCCAGGGGCTCGGAGGGATCTGCCCGTACTCCCTCCCTGAATGACCGACGGTGTTCCTAGTGGTCTGGGTGGTGGCGGAGCAACACGGTGAGTCCGGCGCTGGGGTTCGGGGGTCCCCAATCCCAGGCATTGCGGTGCCAGGCCCCTTTGGAGGGGCCCCTCAGGGGCCAACCTAGGGTTATGGGTAGCCCCAGGAGGCGGGCAGGCCTCATCCACCAGCTCTGCAGCAAGTGGAGGGACGGGCCGAGGTGAGGGCACTGAGGAGCAGGAGCATGGGCTCAAGCGTTTTGGATGGGGGGGCCTTGGAAGGTCGCCGTGGGCTCGGAGGGCCCTGCCTGTTCTCCCACACTGAATGACCAGCGACACCCCTAGCAGCCCGGGTGGTGGAGGGGCAGCAGGGTGAGTCCGGCGCTGGGGCTCGGGGGTCCCCAACCCGGCGTTGCGGTCCCAGGCCCCTTGGGAGGGGCCCCTCAGCGGCCGACCTAGGGTTAGGGTTAGCCCCCTGGAGGCCGGGAGGCCCGATCTGCCAGCTGTGTGGGGAGCGGAGGGGCCGGCCGAGGTGAGGGCGCTGACTAGCGGGAGTGTGGGCGCAAGCGTTGTGGCGCAGGGGGCCTTCGAAGGTCGCCAGTGGCTCAGAGGGCCCTGTCCTTTGTTCAGGCCTGAATGACCTACAGCGCTCCTAGTGGCACGGGTGGTGGCGGAGCGGAAGTGTGAGTCCGGCGCTGAGGCTTGCGGGTCCAGAATCCCTGGCTTGTGGCGCCAGGCCCCTTGGGAGAGGCCCCTCGGGGGCCGACCTAGGGTTAGGGTTAGCTCCTAGGAATCCGGCAGGCCCGTATGCCGGCTGTGCAGCGAGCGGAGGGGCGGGACTTGGCGAGGGCGCTGGTGAGCAGGAGCATGGGCCCAAGCATTTTGGCGCAGGGGGCCTCTAATGGTCGCCGTGGCTCGGAGGGCCCTCCCCGTTCTCCCGCCCTGACTGACCGGCAGTGGCCCTAGAGGCCCGGGTGGCGGTGGGGTGGCAATGTGAGTCTGGCGCTGCGGCTCAGGGGTCACCAATTTCCGGCGTTGCAGCGCCAAGCCCCTTGGCAGGAATGACTCGGGGGCTGACCTAGGGTTAGGGTTAGACCTCAGAAGGCCGGCAGGCCTGAAACGCCAGCTGTGCATAAAGCAGATGGGCGGGCCGAGGTGAGGGCGCTGGTGAGCGGGAGCGTGGGCCCACGCGTTTTGGCATGGGAGGCCTACGAAGGCCGCAGGGGCCTGGGAGGTCCCTGCCTGTTCTCCCTCCCTGAATGACCGGCGTCACCTGCAGCGGCCCTGGTGGCCGCGGGGCTACAGGTTGAGTCCGGTGCTGGGGGTCGGGGGTTCCCAATCCCCAGCATTGTGCCACCAGGCCCCTTGGAAGGGGCCCCTCGGGGGCTGACCTAGGGTTAGGGTCAGCCCCCAGGAGGCCGGCAGGCCCGGGAGGCTAGGCCCAAACGTTTTGGCGCAGGGGGCCTTTGAATGTCGCCGGGGGCTAGGAGGGCCCTGCCTGTTCTCCCGCCCTGAATGACCGGCTGCACCCCTAGCGGCCCGAATGGCAGCGGGGCGGCAGGGTGACTCCGGCACTGCAGCTTGGTCCCCAATCCCCGGCGTTGCAGCGCCAGGCCCCTTGGCAGGGGCCCCTCGGGTCTGACCTAGGGTTAGGGTTAGCCCCCAGGAGGCCTGCAGGCCCAATCCTCCAGCTGTGCAGGAGCAGAGGGGTGGGATGAGATGAGGGCACTGGCGAGCGGGAAGGTGGGGCCAAGCATTTTGGCGCGAGGGGCCTTCAAAGGTTGCCAGGGGCTCGGAGGGCCCTGCCTGTTCTCCTGCCCTGAATGACTGACGGCGCCCTTCGTGGCCCGTTTAGCAGCGGGGCGGCAGGGAGAGTCTGGTGCTGGGGCTCGGGGGTCCCCAATCCCCGGCGTTGCAGCGCCAGGCCCTTTGGGATGGGCCCCTAGGGGGCCTACCTAGGGTAGGGTTAGCCGCCAGGAGGCTAGGATGCCTGATCTGCCGGCTGTGCAGCGAGCGGAGGGGCAGGCTGAGGTAAGGGCGATGGCAAGCGGGACCATGGGCCCTAGTGCTTTGGTGCAGGGGGCCTTCGAAGGTTGTTGGGGGCTCGGAGGGCCCTGCCCATTCTCCCGCACTGAATGACCGGCAGTGCCCCTAGTGGCCCGGGTGGCGGCGGGGGGCATGGTGAGTCCGGTGCTGGGGCTCGGGAGTCCCCTTTCCCCGTCGTTGTGGCACCAGGCCCCTTGGGAGGGGCCACTAGGGCCGACCTAGGTTTAGGGTTAGCCCCCAGAAGGCCCACAGGCCCGATCCGCCAGCTGTGAGGCGAGCGGAGGGGAGGGCCGAGGTAAGGGCGCTGGCCAGCGGGAGCGTGGGGCCAAGCGTTTTGGTGCGGGGGGCCTTCGAAGGTCACCGGTCGCTCGGAGGGCCCTGCCCGTTCTCCCTCCCTGAATGAATGGCGGCGCCCCTAGCAGCCCAGGTGGCGGTAGGGCAGGAGGGTGAGTCCGGCACTGGGGCTCGGGAGTCCCCAATCCCAGGCATTGCGGTGCCAGGCCCCTTCGGAGGGGCATCTCAGGGGACAACCTAGGGTTCTGGAGGAGTGCAGGCCTCATCTGCTGGCTCTGTGGCGAGCGGAGGGGCGGGCCGAGGTGAGGGCACTGAGGAGCAGGAGCGTGGTCTCAAGTGTTTTGGATGCGGGGGCCTTCGACGTTCGCCAGGGGCTCGGAGGGCCCTGCCCATTCTCCCGCCCTGAATGACCAGCGGCACCCCTAGCGGCCCGGGTGGTGATGGGGTGGCAGGGAGACTCCGGCGCTGGGGATCGGGGCTCCTTAATACCCGGCGTTGTGGCCTCAGGTCCCTTGGGACGGGACCCTCGGGGGCCGACCTAGGGTTAGGGTTAGCCCCCAGGAGGCTGGCAGGCTCGTTCCGCCCATGTGCGGTGAATGGAGGTGTGGGTTGAGGTGAGGTAGCTGGCGAGTGGGGGCGTGGGCCAGAGCATTTAGGCTTTGGCTTGGGGTGCCTTCGAAGGTTGCAGGAGGCTTAGAGGGTCCTGCCCGTTCTGTCGCCCTGAAGGACTGGTGATGCCCCTAGTGCCCCATGTGGCGGCAGGGCGGCAGGGTGCATCCGGTGGTGGGACTCGGGGGTCCCCAATCCCTGGCATGCGGCGCCAGACCACTTGGGAGGGGCCCCTCGGGTGCGACCTAGGCATAGGGTTAGCCCCCAGGAAGCCAGCAGGCCCGATCCGCCAGCTCTGCAGCGAGAGGAGGGGTGGGCCGAGGTTAGGGCGCTGGGGAGCAGGAGCGAGGGAGCCAGAGTTTTTGCGCGGGGGGCCTTTGAAGGTCGCAGGGGGATCGGAGGGCCTTGCCCGTTCTCCCTTCTTGAATGACTGGCAACGCCCGTAGCGCCCTGGGTGCTTGCGGGGTGGCAGAGTGAGGCCAGCACTGGGGCTCGGGGGTCCCAAATCCCCAGCATTGTGGTGCCAGGCCCCTTGGGAGGGGCCCCTCGGGGGCCGACCTCGGGTTGGGGTTCTTCCACAGGAGGCCGGCAAGCCCGGCGCTAAGTGGCTCTGACAATGTAACAAAAATGCCATACACTTATCTGAAAGAAATAACCGTGTACAGGAACCCTCTTAGCCCTAACATCATCCTTTGTGAATATGGAAGCCAGCCCCAAAGTGGTCGTGGAAGTCTGACGAAAGGGCTAAGCACTTTTCTCTGAGTCACCACACTGTACAGGGAAAGAGCAATGTACATCATCATTCACGAGTAGGAAGCATGAATGGAAGGTTCTGGAATTTCGAGGACTCTGACCCATCCTTATTGGTAATAAACCACCGAGTACAGGAAAACACCTTCAACTCTCATCAGCCTCCTCAATCCTGATTCCGATTCAACTTTGGGTGTGTAGGACTAGGGAAATGTCCACATCTTATTGCTAAGAAAGAACGATGTCAGGGTAATGCCCTTCAAGTCACCTCAGCCTTCCTGAAGACGGAAGCAGGAATCAAGCTGGTTATGTTACCATGAGGTAAGGAAGATGAGCATATAAGTGAGAAACAACAGTGGGCAGGACCTCTCTTCCAACGAACAGTATCTTTGCTTAATGTTGAATCCCTATGGTAAGTGGTTGTGGGCATTTGTGAGGTCAAAATCTGAAGTGTTTTGTAAAACCTCTTGGTCATTCACAGATGAGACTAAGGTAGTTGGGGACTCCTAGGCAGTGATTTGTCCACTGTCAAAAATATGAAAAGATAAAAGAGACAGATGAGGTCTCCTCAGGCATTGTCCTTTATCCTCATCCTCCGTGAGGATGGCCATCTCTGGACAGCTCAGTGTCAGAGTCTCATTCACATTGGGGGCATCTGTTCCTCACAGACATCAGGCAGGGAAATGGATTTGGTTCTCTGTGCCAGCCCAGCCACAGCTGAGTGTCACAGCACCCTCTCGTGGGCTCATAAGGGTTTCACTGTCACCAGGCAGGTCATTGTATTTGATAAACCACTGTGAGAGTTTGCAATTGCCTTCACCTGCAACCTCCAGAGGCAAATGCAGATCTCTGGTACCATGTGAAGTCATGTGAAGGCTTTCTGAGAAAGTGTCCTTTTGCTTAAGAAAAACATGGCTGGGGCTCCTGGCTGGCTCAGCCAGTTAAGCATGTGCCTTTGGCTCAGGTTATGATCCCAGGGTTCTGGAATCGATCCGAGGGTCCCTGCTCAGCAGGAAAGGAGTAGGGAAATAGCTTAGAACCCACAGAGAATGTGAATAAATGGGAGTGAAATGGAACTTGGTCTGTGTTTTGCTTTAGGGATTGGAAGTTAGTTTTTTCTCAATTGTGATTGTTCTTGAAACAGAACAGCTGTATTGTTTTTTTTTTACCTTTAATTTTTTTCTAGTAACAATTTTTTATTATTATATGTTAGTCACTATACAGTATTTCCTTAGTTTTTGATGTAGTGTTCCGTGATTCATTATTTGCATATAACACCCAGTGCTCCATGCAATATGTACCTTCCTTAATACCCATCACTGGCCCATCCCAATCCCCCACCCCTCTCCCCTCTGAAGCCCTCAGTTTGTTTCCCAGAGTCCATAGTCTCTCCTGGTTCATTCCCCCTTCTGTTTAGGGTCCATTGTCTAAAGGGACAGACAGTGGAAGTTCACCAAATATAAGATCGAAATTTCATTGTTCATTATAGATGCCGCCAAGTAGTTCCCAGACATTTCATTCTACTCTAGTAATTGATTATACCTGTGCAGGTGCACGTGAAAGATAACTGATGAATGTATACTGGTAATAAAACACGCCCCACAGTAGTAGAATAATAGAGAATGCACATGTGTAAAATTATTCGGCTACGGCTTCCATGCTTTCCCTTTGGTTCCTTGTTATCTATGAAACTGGACAATTTTTTTCTCTAGGCTTAAAACTCATTGTCAGTATTCAGAGTTTTTCAATGCTGATCTTCTCCTGTATAAGTTACTAAAAACCTAAAATATGTATGAACTTTAAAAAATGCTATATTGAAAATTACAGCAGGGAAGTTCCATTTTGTGAATATTGTGTCAATGGATCTCTATTTTGCCATCAGTGTTCATTAGAAATGATGACATTTCATGTGAGTATAAATATCAATGTGAAAAAGAAAAGGTAGGAAGAACCTTGAATGTTTAAGTAATTGGTGAAATGACAGGTGTGTGTGTGTGTGTGTGTGTGTGTGTGTGTGTGTGTGTGTGTAATTGATTTTCAGTGAATGGTTTAGGTCCTTGTAGGGCCTCCGAGAGAGCCCAGGTGAACCTTTCAATGAGTTGGTATCTGTTTTCAGAACATGGGAATCTCTTAGTCCAATAGTCAATCAGGCAAGCTTTGAGGTCTTGAAGAGTTTCAGTCCTCAGCGATGGTGTTGCAGACCCTTGTGAGCAAACCCTAGGTATGCTCAGAGCCCTCATTAGCTGGTACCAACGTGTGATGATTTCAGACAGCATTTCCCAAAGAAGTACCTCTTGAGTCTCTGTTCTTGTCAGTTCCCTACACTTCCTTACACTAGTTATGTGATCAGTGTGTTTCAGGATAATCCCCACATGTGATTTTTGCTATTTCCTACTAGTTCTATCTGTTTCTCATCTTCTTCTTTTATGGTAGGGGTTGGGAAGCAACCTGTGTGGTGTAGGAAGGGGTGTGGTAGTTGTCTGCCTTCAGAGGACCAAATGATGCCTAGAAATTGTACTGTAGTTTGAGGTCAATTGTCCATCCTCTGAGTGTCAGGAATTCCATCACTTTACTTTGATGCTAGTCTGTTCTTCAAGCTGTCCTCAGAAATAAGGACGTCATCCATCTAGGGAATACTGGTTTGTGTGTATGTTTTCATTTTAGAAAAGGCCTTGCTGTGCCTGAAAATAATACTGTAGAGCACCCTTTCCTGTTCTTATTGGCCATCAGTCAATCTTTTGTGAAGTATTCGTTTATAAATAGACTTTCTATGGTTGATGAGCAGGAATTCTTAATTGACAAGTCTTTGTCAGTGTGTGTATTGCAAATCTTTACTTCCCAGCCTGCGGTTCACTTTTTCATTTTCTTATGGTCATAAGATAAGGAGAAATGTCACATTTTTATGAAGTCCCACTGAATTCTTTTAAATGGTTTGTGCACCCTATGTCTTACCCCAAGATTGACAGGTTCTACATTTTCTTTCAGAAACTGTCCAATGGGAAGCTACAATCCATTTTCTCTGTCCATTTATTGCTTACAAATTTCACATTTTTATGAAGTCCCACTGAATTCTTTTAAATGGTTAGTGCACCCTATGTCCTACGCCAAGATTGACAGGTTCTACGTGTTCTTTCAGAAACTGTCCAATGGGAAGCTACAATCCAATTTCTCTGTCCATTTATTGCTTACAAATGTATTTTGACCATCTGCTTCCTAGGAAACCTCTTTTGTTATTATTATTATTATTATTATTATTATTATTATTATTATTATTTTAAATTGCATTTTTAATTCTAAAAGGGTATTTATAGACTGTTTTGAATTTTCTATGTACACAATCGCGTTATCTGTGAATAGTCACTATTATCCCCTCAATTCTTATACTTTTTGTTTCTCTTGCCTTAAAACACTGGTAGATTCTCCGATGCCACGTTGAATAGAGCAGCATTGTTTAAAGATTTTCATATACCTTTCTCAATATCTGACAGAAAAAGCAGAAAAAACATTGGTAACAAATGTGACCAAATTGACATATAGGGAACATTCCATAATAAGTGCAGAATACGTTATTTTCAAGTGATCATAGACTCTTTACCCAAATAGATGATAGGTGGGGCCACGAATCAAGGCTACAAATGTTAAACCCTGAAATTAACTAGATTCTATTCTTAGACCACAGGGGAATTGAGTCACAGTCATAGCGAAAAGAAAACCAGGAAGTCCTTCAATGTTTAAAAATTAAATGGAACTTTGCTACATATCCTAAAGGTCAGAGAAGGAATCTCATTGGAAATTCTGAACCTTTTATACATGAGGGCTCACACACAATGGCACTTTCTTTGTGAAGAGCATAATAATAACCTAGACAGGAGTTGAGCCTTAAGTCAGAGTTCTGCCTGCCCCAGCCACACCTGGCAGGCTTGGCCTGTGGTCCCCCTCAGCTGTGCTTTCTGGTGGCCCTGAGCTAAGGGGGTCAACATGGCCATATGGAAATGGGAAGCTCCCCTCTCATAGTGATGGCAGTGCCCCCTCCCCAGCTGCCCTTTCTGGTGGCTCTGAGCTAAGGGGGTCAACATGGCCGTATGGAAATTAGAAGCTCCCCACTCTTAGTGATGACATTGCTATCGTATCGTCCTCACCAGTCCAACAACATGATTTCTGAGTGAACTATGACACAAGAGCGACTTCTTGGCCTTCCTTCAGGTTTGAAAATCATCTGGTGAGTCATCTATTAGAAATAGGATTCAACATGTGTTCTTTCTTCTGGAAAAGAAATAGACCCAATAGCAATTATGGCTTCCTGAGCACCTGTTCTTGAGAGACATCATACTGGCTCTTTGTAGCATTCTGCCTCTTAAACTTCTCAACTAGGGTGTAGATATTTGTAGGCACATTTTCAGGTGGTTAGACAGGGACTCAGATGATATGAGTCACAGCGGATTTTAGTGTCAGAAACCTAAGTGGGATCCCCAAATTGACTCCAAATCCCTTGTTGTTCCATACAGGGTACTATTTCCCTCTTATCTCTGGTCTTCTCGATCTGGAAACCTATCAAGTATCAGGATTTTCTTGTCATGTGGACAACTGGAACGAATTCAGCGGGCCTTTTCACCTCTGCCCATGGTGATCATTAAGATCATTATCTCAGTGGAGGACCTCTGGGTAAGATACTCAAAGATCCTTAGGGATACAGACAGTATAATATTTTTCTGGTATTAAAGTTCCTGAAACCAACTATCTTTTTTAGTCCATTCAGGCTCTGGTATGTTCAGAGGGTGCTGTAAAACAGGTCTGAAATAGTATTTAAAAACACTCAGCTCAGCCTCTTCTACAAAGTGAGCCAATGCTTATAAACATGGCTAAAATATTGCCTTACCTACGATGACTTCCCAGCCATCCTAGTGTTTATATGGTATGACTGTGACTTACATTAGTCAACATTTGCAGAGAAAGAACTTAGTGCATCCAGGGGGCACTTCATGTTGAAATTAGTTTGTGACAACGAGCTACTGTGTTTTATTCTGCAGTCCAAGGGAATGGTGCCAGACATCTCTAAGGTGTCTAGCAGTTTTACAATTCTGATTTTAAGTGGTCTGTGTGCTTCAGCGATTTGGGCAGGAGAAGGGCAGGAGTCCAGAGACTGTGAACACTTCTGTTACCTGTGCTGACCATGGAGCAGGTAGCCTTCTGTGGGCATCATTTTGGTTTCTTGGTACTCTTGTGAAAGGTGCTTTTGTCTCAAATTCCTCCTTTTTAGGAGTAATTATAATGATGAAAGTAATTTTTATCTTATATCATCTGTGGGCCCTGATCCTGGGCTCCCAGGGAAGCTATCCTTTAACATTTTAACTGGCTCAAAATGATTGGGCAAAAACTCAAAGCATGAGCCCTATTTCTGCACCAAGTACATGTTGTACATCTGCTTCATGAATAAAACAATAACCAAAAATGACAACATGAAAATAAGAAAAAATAAAGAACCTCTTTGGCTCCCATAAGATTAAAGTCATACTGACATGTACATACTGAAAATGCATGAAATCATTGCATTTCCTAAAGCCCAAGCCTTGGAGGGTCTGAGAACCACTGACATTGCCCAGAACCAGGCACACCCCAGCAGGGAGGGGTGGTGCAGAAAGGGAAGGGGCAGGACTCTGAGGGAGGTCTGCAGCTAGAGGGGTCCCTGGAAGGGGCCAGGTGTGTGTGGGGAGCCCGGCCCAGGACCCCAACCATGCCTGTGCTGGGTGTTGGGTAGAGGAGGCGCCTCTTGGACTCCCTGCACTTTCAGGGTTCCAGGGGCTTGATGGCGGGTTGCCTGGCATCCCAGGGGCTGGGGCACCACCCTCCCTGACCAATCACCCCTTGGGGGTGGAGCTACATCTCTGTGGGCTGTTCCAGAGTTGCAGTGGGGTGCAGACCTGGGGCAGAAGAAGGGGCACTGGGAGAGAGAGAGTTGCCCTGTGGAGGTCCCAGCTGCTGAGTGAGCAGAATGCACCAGGGGCGGGGGGGTTCGGGGGTAGGGTGCGACCCAGGTGGGAGGCAGGGTTCTCGAAGGGCACTTGGAGAGGGTTCATTGTGGGGACTCAGGTGAGTTTTCTTTTCCTCTTTAAAGTCTCTTCTGCCCCATGTCCTCAACTGGCCTTATTCCCCATACCTGTGAACTCCAGGGCGCCCAATCACCTGCGCTTTTGTGGGATGGGTTGCAGAATTTCAGGGTTTCCCCTGTTCCCTGGAAAAGTGTGGGTAAGGACCTCACAGAGTCCCCACCTTCAGTGATGTGTCCCCCTGTTCTCTGACACAGTGCAGGTGATGCATCTTGAGCAGTACCCCGAGTTCAGCAGGGTGTGCCCTGGTCCCCCAGGCACAGGTGTGGCAGTAGCAAGCCCCAGAGCCACACCCAACTTCAGCATTATGCCCCGTGTGCCCCCAGGTTAGTGGTCATTGGCTGTTGGAATCATACAGGAAAATTCTCCAGGTGGGGGCCTGGAAGTGGGTGTAAACCAGACCCCACTCTAGTTGCACTGGGAATAGACAAATTGAGGGTTTCTTTAGAAGAGTAAGTCTGCTTTCCAGAAAAGGCAAGGTCATTGGTCTATTGAGAATGAAGATAATTACTGCTAAACAAGAAGTATGTGTTGCCCCTTTGCCCAGAAACTGAAGCAGGTGTGCAGGCTTTAGGTCAGAGGTGCCTTCTTCTCCACAGCTGACAGCACTTCTCTGCTCTGACTCCAAGACACCCGAGGTTTTGAACGTCAGCATTGCAGTCAGCGAGGCAGCTTGTCACAGGACGCCAGTGTTCAGAGAAAGCACAGGTATGTTTGGCAAAATGTCCTATCTATGTCAGGGCTGGAGGTAAAACCTCTCATTATCCCAAAACCTCCTGGGCTTTTCTCTTTTCTCTAGTTGAGCCACAAAGTAAAATTGAAGTAACTGTCAGCATTCTGGGTTTGGTGCAAGAATTACAATTTTCCCTGCTGGTAGAACATTGCAGGGGATCACAATTTCTCTGTCCATTTATTGCTTACAAATGTATTTTGACCATCTGTTTCCTAGGAACCCTCTTTTATTAGAAAGGGAAGGTGAGATTCACTCTGTGCCTGTTTGTAACATCTAATTTGTTCCTTCATCTAACAATGTTTATTCAATTGGGCCTAAGACATGTTTGAGTGGCCAGCATCTAGAGTTAGGTGGCTTTTTTCATCTGATACAGCCTTGGATGATGTCATTTGACAAAGGTGATGTTTCATCATTGATTAGTTTATTCATCAAAAGAGTTAAAATTAGGGTGGAGGGAAAATTGAAAATTATCCAAAGCGGCCTGTTCCTGTTTAAAAGTTGAGCTTGACTTTCTAGTTTTACTAAATGTATTATCTCGATATTTTGAGGTGCCATATTCTCTCTGTAGTTTCTTTGGTGGTGGAGTCAGAAGGAGAGTCTGGGAATTCTTTTGGATAGTGGCATGCTGGTGGCTTCAAGGGGCTTGGCGTCAGGAGCCTTGGGTGAAGTCTGCAACTGCTTGTCTGACCCTAGGAGCATCTCCCAGAGGTTTTGTTTCCTCTTATGAAATTGCCGGCAGATAATGTTCTGATTAAAGGGGAACCCTCCCATCCTGTTGGTGGGAATGCAAAGTGGTGCAGCCAGTCTGGGAAACAGTGTGGGGGTTCCTCAAAAAGTTAAACATTGAACAACCCCATGATCCAGCAATTGCTCTCCTAGGTATTTACCCAAAGGATACAAAAATGCAGATTTAAAGGGGGAACCTGAACCATGATGTTTATAGCAGAAATGTCCACAGTAGCCAAACTATGGAGAGAATCCCAACATCCATGCACTGATGAATGGATAAAGCAGATGTGGGATACATATATATAATGGAATATGACCCAGCTTCAAAAAGAATGAAATCTTACCATTTGCAAGGATGCGGATGGATCTAGAGTGTATTAAGGTAAGCAAAATCAGTGAGGAAAGACAAATATCCTATGCTCTTACGCTTGTGGAACTTCGGAAAGAAAACAGATGAACAGAGTGGAGGGGCGATGAGAGAGGCAAACAAGGAAATAGACTCAACCTTGGAGAACAAACTGAGTGTTACTGCAGGACAGGGGCATGGGGGGAAGAGTTAAATGGGTGAGAGGTATTAAGGAGGGCATTTGTGATGAGCATCGGGTACTGTATGCAGGTGAGGAATCGCTAAATCCTACCCCTGAAGCAAATGTTCCATGGCATGTGACTAACTGGAATTTAAGTAAGAGAAGAAAGGAAAAAGTGTTCTGCTTCATGAAGAGTGAGGTAAACTTGTAGTAATTTGGGCTGTACTATTCTATAGATGAGAGTTGTTAAACACCCTGTTGTAGGATACACTAGTTGCTTATCACATAAGGAGTCTTCAGAAAGCTGCAATGAAAGATTCAGGTGTCAGAGTATGTTCATGTTCCACTGATATGTTACAGTTTGCACAGGTAGGAAAGAAGATGGAGAGAAAGGCAACAGAAGGGGAAAGTAGGTGTGAACCTTTCATTACTTAGCATTATAGCTTTCTCATGAAAGCCTTGCGCCAGTGTGATTATGGAAGCAGAGGGGAATCCGGGAAATTTGCAGGAGACGGGGGAGTTCCAGATCTGGGTAAAGCTGCCAAGGGTCCCAGAGGAGAGCCTAATGCATTCTGCAGCAGGGTGTGGGCGGGGTGGGCTCCAGGGGTGGCTGTGGGTTTCCTGGGTGAGAGTTGTAACAGGTGAGGGCTGTGTGCAAGTTCCTGGCTGAGGACAAGTGAGGCACAGGTGGAGAGCTGGCAGAGAACCTTCTTCTGGGCCACCAGCCTCACCCAACACACAGCTTCATCTTCTGTCCCTTTCACTCCAATTCAGACTTCTCCGAAGGTGAGTGAGAACACATCAAGAGCATTCGAAACAGAAGGGAAAGCATGTGCAAAGGCTCTGGGGCAGGAGAATTCCAGGTATGTCCAGGAGCAGCAAGAAGGCCCTGTGGCCACAGGAGACAGCTTAGGACATGAGCTCAGAGAGGTGACAGATGGTGACAGAAAGCCATTCCAGGGCTATAACCCAATGAGACCCTGTTTCACTGGGCCATCCTGGCTACAGTGTTGAGAACAGATGACAGAGGGTTGAAGATGGCAAGGCAGGTCAATGACGAAGCTTTTCCAGGAACTCAGGCACTGTGGTCCAGACAGGTGGCCTTGGATGGAGTGGTTAGACCTATTCTGGGTCCATTTTGAAGATGGAGCTCACAGGATTTGCTGATGGGTTAGCTATTAGGAGCAGGAGAACAGAGGAATTGGGGTAACTCCCAGCTGTTGTGGGTTGTCCTGATCGAGGGGAAGGAGTGGGTTTTTCGGGTGGTAGGAGGTAGTCCGTGTTCTGCATGCTGAGGAAGGTGCCTTTCCCAGTGGATCTGCTGAGGTTTGTGTCTGAGAGAACCTTTCACTTCTCCTCCCTCAGCAATGCTCAAGTACAAGTATCCCCCACTTTTTAAACGTTCACAGTAAGACACTTGGTTTTCTTGAAATAACTACGTAATTACCCATCTTCAGTAAGAGGAAGAGACTTGAAGAGGATTTTCCTCTTATGAAAAAAGGTGAACTGTGAGAATCGCGTTCATCATCTGTTTTGGGGAGAAGCTCCTTCCGTTGGGAACCGCTCTCCGCATCCAGCCACCAGCACTTTGAATGGTGTCTGTGAGCCTCTATTGTGCTTTATCTTCATTTATGCTGGGCCTCCGTTAGGTACTTGTGTCCTGAGGCCTAAGAAAAGCCAAAAGAAGGAATTTTGGGGTCTGAGCACACTGTCTAATTGTTCCGTGTAAATTAATGGCCATTCCTTCTTGACACCATTTCTGCTGTGCAAGGTTTCTCAGAAGCCCTGCACTTTCAAAGAGCAGGGAAACCTATACCCCATGCTGCGGGGTTAGTTTTAGTCTCCATGCTGGACAGAACATTTCATGACTGTCAGATTTTCTCACTCAAACATTGAGACTTTGACCACCTTCACCCATTTCTACCACCCCATCCCCGAATCTGGCACCTACCAATCTGCTATCAGTATCTATGCATTCAGTATTTGTTTATTCCACGTGGAATGTACATGAGAGCATCTGGGATTGGTCTTTCTGTGTCTGAGTTACTTGGAATAAGGTCCCCAAGGTCTGTGTTTCCAGGTCTGATTCTTGTGAATAATGCTGCAGTGAACGTGGGAGTGCATCTGTCTTTTTGAGGCAGTATTTTTGTGTTCTCCAAATAAATACTCAGTAGAGCCATTACTGTGCCATGTGGTAGTTGCATTTATTTTTTCAGGAACCTCCATACCATTTGTCACAGTAGCTGCACCAATTTCCATTCCCACCAACAGTGCACAGTGTCTCCTCCTCTGCAAACCCTTGACCCCAACTGGTGTCTGTCTCTGGACAATTGGTGATCCAACTGTTGTGAGGGGATAGCCGATTGTGGGTTTGACTGATGTTTCCCTGACGATTTTTAGTGATGTCTAACAACTTTCTCTGTCTGTTGGCACCTGTGTGCCATCTTTGGAAAGTATCTATTCACATATTCCCCACGTTTTTTTATACAGTTTTTTTTGTTTCTTTTGATTTGTATGAGTGTTGTGTGTATTTTTGATATTAGCCTCTTCTCACACATATGATTCACAGATATTTTTTTCTTATTGGGTCAGTGGCCTTTTAAGTTTTTGCTGGTTTCTTTTGCCGTGTGGAAGATTTCAGTTTGATATTGTTCCACTTGTTTATTTTTGCTTTTGTTGCCTTTGCATTTGGTGTCCGATCTGAAGACTCTTTGCCAAAACCAATGTCGAGAGACTTAGTACCTGTGTCTTCTTGGAGGTTTATGGATTCAGGTCTTATGTTCAAATCATTCATCCATTAAAAATTTTGTGTGTGGTGTAAGAAAGTGGACCAGTTATATTCTTCTGCATTTACTGTCAAGTTTGCATGTTACCGCTCACTGAAGAGACGGTCCTTCCCTCATGGCATATCTTCTGCTGCTGTGTCGTAAGTTAGGATCATCTACGTGTGGGTAAGTTTCTGAGCTTTCTGTTCTGTTCCACTGACCTGGTGTCTGTGTTTATGCCAGTACCATCCTGTTTTGATGACAACAGCTCTATAATCTAGCTTGAAATCCAGGAGTGTGTTGACTGCACCTTTCTTTCTCCAGGTTGCTTTGGGTATTTGGGGTCTTTTGTGATTCCATACAAGTTTGAGGACTGTTTTCTATTTGCTCGAATAATGCCGCTGGAATTCAGATAGGGATTTCATCATATCTGTCGATTGCTTTGGGTACGATGGACATGTTCACATAATTAAATCTTCCAGTTAAGGAGCATGGCGTAAGCTTCCATTTGTTTGTGTTGCCTTCCAAATCTTTGACCCATACATCCTGCCCCCCTCGACACACATGTTTTTCATTTCTTTTCTGCCATGTGTTGAGTGTACTATGTCTTTCTCATTTTTGGTTACTTTTATTCCTAGATTTTTTTTTGATGCAATTATAAATGGCATTGCTTTTTGAATTTCTCTTTGCAAAAGTGCGTCATCAGTATGCAGAAATGCAAGAAGTTGGGTCACCTGGGTGGCCCCATAGGTGAAGCTTCTGCCTTCATCTCAGGTCATGAACTCAGAGTTCTGACATTGAGCCCTGTGTTGGGCTCCCCGTTTAGCGAGGGTCTGCTTCTCCCTCTTTCGGACACTCCCCCTGCCCTTGCTTTTTCTCTTCCTCTCAAATAAATAAATAAAATATGAAAAAAAAAAAAGAGAACAGGTCTCTGTATATTGACTTTATATCCTGCAGCTTTCTAGAATTTGTTTATTCTAACAGTTTGTGTGTGTGTGTGTGTGTGTGTGTGTGTAATCTTTCAGGATTTCATGTCATTTGCAAATAGTGACAGTTTTCCTGTATGAATTTCATATCCTTCTATTTTTTTAAAATGATGTTAATCACCCTACAGTACTTCATTTGTTTTTGATGAAGTGTTCCATGATTCATTGTTTGCATATAACACCTAGTGCTCATTATGACACGTGCCCTCCTTCTTTTTAAAAAGAATTTATTTATTTATTCGATAGATAGAGACAGCCAGCGAGAGAGGGAACTCAAGCAGGGGGAGTGGGAGAGGAAGAAGCAGGCTCACAGCGGAGGAGCCTGTTGTGGAGTTCGATCCCCTAATGCCGGGATCACGCCCTGAGCCGAAGGCAGATGCTTAACCGCTGTGCCACCCCGGTGCCCCAACACGTGCCCTCCTTAATACCCATCACCAGGATAACCCATTCCCCTACCCTCCCTTTCTGCAACCTTCAGTTTGTTTCCCAGTGTCAGTAGTCTCTCATGTTTCATTTCCCCTCTCATTACCTCACTTCACTTTTCCCTTCCTTCTTCTAATGTCCTCCATGCTATTCCTTCCATTCCACATAGGAGTGAAACCATATGATAATTGTCTTTCTCTGCTTGACTTAATTTCACTTAGCATAATCCCCTCCTGATCCATCCACGTTGGTGCAAATGGTGGGTATTCATCCTTTCTGATGACTGGGTAATATTCCATTGGACAGATGAACCACATCATCTTTGTCCATTCATCTGCTGAAGGACATCTTGGCTCCTTCCACAGTTTGGATATTATGGACATTGCTGCTATGAACATTGGGATACTGGTGCCCCTTTTTTCATTACTGTGTGTCTATGGGGTAAATACCCAGTAGTGCAATTTGTGGGTCGTAGGATAGCTCTGTGTTTAACGTCTTGAGGAACCTCCATATTGTTTTCAAAAGTGGCTGTACTAGCTTGAATTCTCATGAGTAGTGTAAGAGGGTTCCCCTTTCTCCACATCACCTCTGACTTTCTTTTATTTCCTGTCTTGTTAATTTTTTTCAAGATTTCATTTATTTATTCCACAGAGATAGAGAAAGCCAGCGAGAGAGGGAACACAAGCATGGGGAGTGGGAGAGGAAGAAGCAGGCTCATAACAGAGGAGCCTGATGTGGGGCTTGATCGCATAATGCCAGGATCACGCCCTTAGCCGAAGGCAGACACTTAACCTCTGTGCCACCCAGGTGCCCCCTGCCCTGTTAATTTTAACCATTCTAACTGGTGTAAGGTGGTATCTCATTGTCGTTTTATTTGTATTTGCCTGATGGCAAGTGATGTGATGCATTTTTTCATGTGTCTGTTGGCCATTTGTATGTCTTCTCTGGAGAAGTATCTCTTTGTGTCTTCTACCCATTTTTTGGGCGTTGAGTTAGAGAAGTTCTTTATAGATCTTGGATACCAGCCCTTTCTCTGTAATATCATTTGCAGATATCTTCTTCGATTCCATAGGTTGCCTTTTTCTTTCGTTGATCGTTTGCTTTGCCGAGCAGAAGCTTTTTATCCTGATGAAGTGCCAATAGTTCATTTTTGCTTTTATTTCCTTTGCCTATAGAGACGTGGCTTGCAAGAAGTTGTTGTGTCCAAGGTTGAAGAGTTCTTTTGATTTTGATATGAGACAGGAATCCAGTATCTTATTTTCCTGATTGTATTCGAGTCCTCTGTCTTTGTTGGTGAGTCTAGCTAAGTTTGTCAGTTTTGTTTATCTTTCCAAAAAGGCAGCTTTCATTTTCATTGTTTATTTTTTTGTCTTTTTAGTCTCCATTGGATTTCTTTATGCATTCCTTTTTCTTATTTCCGTATTTCTACTAATTTGGGGCTTTGTTTGTTGTTTTTTTTTCTACTTCTTTACCATATAAATCAGGTTGTTTATTGGAGAGCATTCTCATGGATTGATGAAGACTTGAATTTCTATGAATGTCCCCCATAAAGCTACTTTTGCTGCATCCCATAAGTTTTTGTAGTTTGTCTTTTGCATCAGTGTCAAGGTACTTCTAAAAATTTTTTTGATTTCTTCTTTGACTGTTGGTTGTTCAGTAGCATGTTGTTAAGTCTCCACATATTTTTTTAAGATTATTTGAGTATCTGACAGAGAGTGAGACAGTGAGAGGGAACGCAAGCAGGGGGTAGGGAGAGGGAGAAGCGGGCTTCCCACTGAGCAAGGAGCCTGCTTCGGGGCTAGATCTCAGGATCCTGGAATCACGACCTGAGCTGAAAGCAGATCCTTAACGACCGAGCCACCCAGGCCCCCCAATCTCCACCTATTTTTGACTGTCCCATTTTTTTCTTGAGACTGATGTCTAGTTTCATATCATTGTGGTTGGACAAGATTTGAAGCAGAAGGTGAAGAGAGCATTCAGATGAAAGGTTTGTTTCCTGGAGGGTTTTCTGAGGGCAGACCATGAGTTCACTGGGGATGGAGGATGGTTTTGTGAGACGGGGGTTGGGGTTAAACCTTGTTAGAATTACTGACTACTACCATGCAGGCTGTGTGCTACTGTTCACACCATAGTCCTGATGGACTTGTACTTCATTAGAAATATTTTCTAGGAGGTGTAGGCATAGCCTTCTCTAAAAGAAAGGTGCCATGTGGGTTTATGGAATGACCCCAGGTCAGCAACCAGGATGTATGGTATTGTGGGGGATCAGAAACAGGCTTTCTGTGGGAAGTGACAGAAATGGGGTATGGTGAGCTCCTTGACCATAGGTGAGGTCCCGAGTGACCCACTGGGTGTTGGGTTCTGTGGATCTGTCTCATCAGGTGCTGTGGAATTCAGGGACACCCTCCTGTCTGTGGATTTGTATGGAGACAGGTAGACATCAGTGTCTGGCCAGGCACAAGGGTCGCACTGGACCACCACCAGAGGTGCAGCGTGCGGTGGAGCCACTGCTTGGTTTCCACGAAAGCTGACCAGGGTCTGTGACCGTGATTCCTAGCAGCTGCAAGGGGAGAGGAGGCCGGAGGTGGTGCACACTTCCTAGAGTTGTGGTCAGGACTAGTCTGGAACCGACTGAAGTCAGCCACACCTGGCACAGAAGGCACCCAGTCAGTGTAGCTGTGGGCACTGCTCCGATGGTACTTCAGGCTGGCTCAATGCTGCCACCTCCTGCTTTTCATCATCATCTTCAAGGTCATGTGCCTCTGCTCTTGCCCCATGGCCTCCGGGGTATTGTCCGTCCTCCATCTGGCCCTTGTCCCTGGTGCCCTGTGCAGTCCGATGCCAGGGTAGCCTTCTCGAGACAAACATCTGTCCCTGATGGAATACTTCCATGGATCTCGTGTGATGCGAGGTTGATGCCCTGCCCTGGAAGAGGGCTGCAGTTTCCCAATCAGGAGAGCCATGTCTCCCTTTTCAGCATGGCCTGCCCTCCCCTCAGTCTTCTTCAGGGAAACTCTCCCAATTCCTGAGACAACAGCTCTGAACTTAAAAATGAATGTTATTTTACATATCTCTATGGCTTAGTTCATCTATGGCATGTCTTTCAACCCCGTTAGTGGTTTTTTTTTTAGCAGTTCTGAAGGGCTGTCTGCTCAAGGAGGGGATAACCTGGGTGGGGCAGCTTTCCCTCTCATCTCCCTCAGCATGTCTCTGAGCCCTGGGGACAGCTGTCCCACTGAGGATTGAGGGAACCGAGACAGCCCATCCTGAGCCCAGGCTGTGTCAGTTCATAGACTGATGCGTGTCGGAGCGGTGGGCAGATGGCATGGGCCAGGGGCAGGCAGTGTCTCCTTCTCATTCCTTCTCTCCCTTCCTCCCAGAGGTAGCTCAGAGCAGCCTTCAACCCCTGCATCTCCAGATCCTTTGACCTGTGCCTCCTGTGTTCAGCTGGTGACCTTGGAGTTTCGCATGGATTCTACCTCCCGTACCCTCTCCTGTAGCAGTTCCTGGATCAGGGGAGGGTTCCGACCCTTGTCTGTTTTTGATCTTCTTCCTGTCCCGCACCAAGCCCACCCACCTTTGCATCTTCCATGTATGTGCTTGGAAGCACGCCCATCCACAGGGAACCTATTAGCCAAATGGATCCAGGCAATGAACATTGAAGTAGAGATCCAGGATCCATAATAAACCTGCTCTGAAACCTGTCCCAAAGTCTGTGACTCTCTCACACTGAAACAGAAACAATAATAGCTTTCTGGACTGTGAAGTGACATGTGTCTCTACTTCCAATCTTGAATGCATAGGTGGTGAGCCTGGACAGAAAAGGACCATGGCTCCCGTGGGCTGGGATCCACGGTAAGAGCTCAGTGAAATATGAATTTGAGGCATGGAGTGAATAATTATTGTAGAGTGAATCCTCCCAAGTAGGGCTTATGCACATTGCACAGGAAAAGTTTTTTCAAAGAGGTTCCTGAAAGAGAAATATTTTTAAAAAATTTATTTTAATTCCAGTAGAGCTAACATACAGGGTTACATTCGCTTCAGGTGTACAATAGAGTGATTCAGTAATTCTATATATTACTCAGTGGTCATCAAGAAAAGTGTCCTCTTAATCCCCTTCATCTATTTCACTCATCCCTCTATCCACCTCCTCTCTGGTAACCATCCGTTTGTTCTCTATTGTTAAGAGTTTGTATTTTGGTGCGTCTCCTTTTTCTCTTTTAGTTATTCATTTTTGTTTGTTTCTTCAATTCCCCATAAGAGTGACATCGTATGGGATTTGTCTTTCTCTGACTGACTGATTTTAGTTAGGATAATACTCTCTAGCTCCATCCATGTGTCTGCAAATGGCAAGGTTTCATTCTTTTTCAAGCCGAGTAATACTCCATTGTATGTGTGTATGTGTGTGTGTGTGTGTGTGTGTGTGTGTGTGTGTGTGTACACACATCTATCATCTCATTTGTCTATTTTTCTACAGACACTTGGGTTGCTTCCATATTGTGATATTGTAAATAATGGTGCAAGAAACATAGGGGTGCACGTATCCTTTTAAGATACTGTTTTCCTATTCTTTGGGTAAATACGAGTAGTGTGATTGTTGGATCATAGGGTAGTTCTATATTTAATTTTTGAGGAAACTTCATACTGTTTTCCACGGTGGCCACCACAGTTTGCATTCCCACCCACAGTTCGCGATGATTCCCCTTTATCCACATCCTCCCAACACCTGCTCTTTGTTGTGCTTTTGATGTTAGCCATTCTGACAGGTTTGAGGTATTACCTCATTTTCCTTTGGATTTACATTTTCCTGATGATGGGTGATGGTGAACATCTTTTCACGGGACTGTTGTCCATTTGTATTTCTTCTTTGGAGAAATGTCTGTCCATGGCTTCTGCCTATTTTTTAACTGGAGTATTTGTTTTTTGGGGGGTCGAGTAGTATCAGTTGTATATGTTTTGGACACTATCCCTTCATTGCATATGATCTTTGCAAATATCTTCTCCCTTTGAGTAGGTTGTCTTATTATTTTTACATTTTCATTGTTCTTCTGCCATGTGGAAACTTTTTATTTTGCTGTATTCCCAATAGTTTATTTTTGCTTTCATTTCCTTTGCCTCAGGACACAGTCTAGAAAAACGTTGGTATGGTCCATGTCAAGAAGTTACTGTCTTCCCTCCTGTAGGATTTTTATGGATTCAGGTCTCATATTGAGGTCTTGAAACTGTTTTGTGTTTGTCTTTATTGTGTAAGAAAGCAGTCTAATTTCATTCTTTTGTGCGTAGCTGTGTAGTTTTCCCAACACCATTTGTTGTAGAGACCGTCCTTTTCCCTTTTGATATCGTTGCTTGCTTTGTGGAAGATTCATGGACCATATAATTGTGGGTTTCTGTCTGAACTTGTATCCTGTTCCTTTGGTCGCTGTGTCTATTTTTGTGCTGTACTGTCTTGTTAGGATGACTGCAGCTTTGTAGTATAACCTGAAATCTGAAATTGTGAGTCCTCCAGCTTTGTTTTTCTTTTCCACATTGCACTGGCTGTTTGGAATCTTTAGTGGTTCCATATAAATGTTTAGGATTGTTTATTCGAGGTCTTTTGTTCTTTAATTTAAATTCAATTAGCCAACTTACAGTACACCATTAGTTTCAGATGTAGTCTTCAATAAATTTTCAGTCGTGTGTAACACCCAGTGCTCATTGTATCGTGTGACCTCCTTAATGCTACTCACCCAGTTACCCCCCCCAACTTCTCCTCCAACAATCATCAGTTTCTTATGATAGTAAAGAGTCCATCATGGGTTTTCTCCCTCTCTGATGACTTCCCATTCTATTTTCCCTTCCTTCCCCTATGGTCTTCTTCCTTGTTTCTGATATTCCACATAGGAGTGAAAGCATATGATCATTGTCTTTCTTTCATTGACTTATTCCACTCAGCATAATACCCTCCAGCTCCACCCAGGTCGGTGTGATGGTAAGTATTCATCCTTTCTGATGGCTGAGTAATATTCCATTATATATATGATCCACATCTTCTTTATCCATTCATCTATCCATGGTCATCTGCACTCCTTCCACAGCTTGTCTATTATGGATATTGCTGCTATGAACTCTGTGGTGCATGTGTCCCGTCTTCACTACCTGTCTCTTTGGGGTAAATACCCACTAGTGCAATTGCTGGGATATAGGGTAGCTTTATTTATAACTTCTTGAGGAAACTCCGTACCATTTTCAAGAGTGGCTTCACTGGACTGCATTCGTACAGGGGTGTAAGAGGGTTCCCGTTTCTCCACATCCTCTCCAACATGTATAGTTTCATGTCTTCTTTTTTTTAGATATTCGGCCTCGTGTGATATGGCATGTATAGGGGTTTAGATTTGCATTTCCCTTAAGCCAAGTGATATGAAGCATTTATGCATGTATCTTTTGGTCACCAGTACTTCGTCATCAGTGAAGTGACTTCACATTTTAATCCATCTCAAGACCTAAAGCTGGGTAAGGCACTGAACCTGGATAATGCCATCAGTTGGAAGTGTGGAGAATTTCAAAAGATCTCCGTGGAGAGCAAGTTCCAAGTTCAGTGTGAAGCTACTAATTGGATCCAGGGACATCTCTGAAAGTGGGGGTTGCCTGGGATGGGCTGAAGGGGGACCCTCTGATTTTACTATGAATCCTTGCTGCAGCCCCAAATGACAGTTTCCTGCTGTGGGGCAGGCTGAGTCCTCTAGTCCTGCAGAGGTGAGCCCAATGCCTGGTGCCTTGGAGGCAGGCAAACGGGGAGGGACCCTCAGCAGAAGACCCAGGGTTAGGTTAGGCCTCAAGGACAGCAGGTCTGAACTGCCCAGTGCTCAGAGAACTCTCATGCCGAGTGAGATGAGGGCACAAGGGCGGGTGAGTGTGAGCCTTGGGTTTCATCCGGAAGGGCCCACAAAGGTCGGGGTTCACCAGAAAGGGCTCTCAGGGTGTGCCCCAATTCTCTTGCCCTGACTGCTCTTTGTGCACCAAAATGGTACAGTTTACTGTGGGCTGCAGGCTGAGTCCTACGGTGGGGCTTGGGTGTCCCCAATCCCCCGGAGTGTGGTGCCAGGACCCTGGGGAGGGGCCCCTCTCTGCCCAACCTAGGGTAAGGGTTAGGGTCCAGGAGCCCGGCAGGGACAATCTGCAGGCTGTGCGGTGAGCTTTGTGGAGGGCTGAGAGGAGGCCATGGGGGTGGGTGAGCATGGGCCTCAGGGTTGGGGCACGGGGGGCTGCCAAAGGTGGGGACGGGCTCCGAGGGCCTCCCCAAGTTCTTGTGCCCTGTAGGCTCCATAGAGCCCCAAGGGGCAATGTTTCCTGTCGGGTGGCAAGCTGAGCCCCCGGTGGGGTATAGGTATCCCAATTCCCTGGGGCTGCGGTGTAAGGCTCCTGGAGAGACCCCCACACCCGCGGCCGACCTAGGGCTAGGTTTAGGCCCCAGGAGCCCCGCAGGCCCGATCTGCTGGCTGTATGTCGAGCTACACGGGCTGAGGTGACGGTGTGGGGAGGGTGAGCATGGACCTCAGGGTTGGGGTGTGGGAGGCCGCCGAAGGTCGCTGGTGGCTCAGGAGTGCCCTCCTGGTTCTCCCGCCCTGAATGCTCTATGGCCTCCCAAGGCACACGGTTTCCTGTGGGGTGGCAGACTGAGTCCTGCGGTGGGGCTCAGGTGTCCTGAATCCCCGTGGCTGTGGCTCCAGACTCCTGGGGAGGGGCCCCTCCACAGATGAACTAGGGTTAGGGTTGGGGCCCAGGAACCTCGCAGGCCAGATCTGCCCACTATGTGGCAAGTTCCGCCGCGGGCTGAGGTGAGGGTGCAGGGTGGGGTGAGCATGGGCTTCAAGGTTGGGTTTAGGGATCACTGAAGTTCGCCGGGGGCTCTGGGGGCCCTACTGGTTCTCCCGCCCTGAATGCTCTACAGCCTCCCAAGGGGCACGGTTTCCTGCGGGCTGGCAGGCTTTGTCCTGCAGTGGGGCTCAGGTGTCCCCAGTCCCTGGGGCTGCGGCACCGGGCCCCAGGGGAGGGGCCGTACCCAGCCGACCTAGGGTCAGGTCTAGGCCCCAGGAACCCGGCAGGCCTGATCTGCCGGCTCTGCGATGAGCTCGGTGGCAAGCTGAAGGGAAGGCGTGGGGCAGGATGAGCGTGGGCCTCAGGGTTGGGTTGTAGGGGGCCGCCGAGGATCGCTGGGGGCTCAGGGGGCCCTACCAATTCTCCTGCATGGGATGCTCTGTGGCGCCGCAAGGGGCATGGTTTCCTGAGGGGTGGCAGGCTGAGTCCCGTGGTGGGGCTCAGGTGTACCCAACCCCGGGGGTTAGGGTACGGATTAGGGTATGGGTTAAGGTTAGGGTATGGGTTACGGTTAGGGTATGGGTGAGGGTAGGGGTTAGAGTTAGGGGAAGGAGAGGGTACGGGTTAGGGTTGGGTTTAGGGGTTACAGGTTAGAGGTTATGCGTTAGGGTACAGATAAGGGTTTAGGGTACGGGTTAGGGTTTAGGGTTTGGGGTTAGGGTGGGGTTAGGGTTGGAGTATGGGTTACGTTTAGGGTATGGGTTAGGGTTAGGGTACGGGTTAGGGTACGCATTAGGGTACGGTTTAGGGTACGTGTTAGGGTACGGCTTAGGGTAAGTGTTGGCGTACGGATTTGGGTATGGTTTAGGGTATGGGTTAGGGTTAGGGTATGGGTTAGGGTTAGGGTACAGTTTAGGGTTATGGTACAGGTTGGGTTACGGTTTAGGGTTGGGGTTAGGGTACGGGTTAGGGAACGGGTTAGGGATAGGTATAGGGTATGGTTTAGGGTTAGGGTATGGGTTAGGGTACGGGTTAGGGTACAGGTTAGGGTTAGGTATGGGTTAGGGTATGGGTTAGGGTCCGGGTTTGGGATAGTGTACGGGTTATGGTATGGGTTAGTGTACGGGTTAGGGTATGGGTTAACGTTAAGGGAAGGATACTGGTTAGGGTTAGGGTACGGGTTACGGTTTAGGGTTTAGGTTTACAGTTAGGGTACGGGTTAGGGTTATGTTACGGGTTGGGTTAGGGTACGGGTTATGGTATGAATTAGGGTATGGGTTAGGGTCAGGGTTTAGGGTTTAGGGTTAAGGTTAGGGTTCAGGTTAGGGTACGGGTTAGGTTTAGGTTTAGGGTTAGTTTACGGGTTAGGGGTAGGGTTAGCTGAAGGGGTAGCGTTAAGGGGAGGGTTAGGGTTAGGGGTTTGGGGTTAGTGGTTAAGGTTAGGGTTTATTGTTTAGGGCTTCGGGATTAGGGTTAAGGTTTATGGTTTAGTGTTAATGTTAGGGTTTAGGGTTTAAGGATTAGGGTTTAGGGTTAAATTTAGGGTAGGGTTAGGGTTAGGGCAAGGGTTAGGGGTTATGGTTAGGGTTAGGGTTAGGGGTTAAGGTTTAGGGTTTAAGGTTAGGGGTTAGGGTTAGACCTCAGTAGGCCAGCAGGCCCGATGCACCGTCTGTGCGGCAAGCAGAGGAGTGGGCCTAGGTGAGGGTCCCGGCGAGCGGGAGTATGGTATCCAGCGTTTTGGAGTAGGGGCCTTTGAACGTCGCTAGAGGCTCGGAGGGCCCTGCCCGTTCTCCCGCCCTGAATTACCGGCGATGCCCCTAGCGGCTCCATTCACGGTTGGGCAGCAGGGTAAGTCCCACGCTGCGGCTCGGTGATCCCCAATCCCCGGCGTTGCAGTGCCAGGCCCCTTGGGAAGGGCTCCTTGTGGGCCGACCTAGGGTTAGATTTAGCCCCCATGAGGCCGGCAGGCGTGATCCTCTGGCTAGGCGGCTAGAGGTGGGCGGGCCAAGGTGGAGGTGCTGGGGAGCGTGATGGTGGGCCCCAGCATTTTGGGGTGGGAGGCTTCAAATGTCGCCGGTTTCTCCACGGCCCTGTCCGTTCTCCCACCCTGAATGACCGGTGGTGCCCCTAGCGGCCCGGGTGGCTGCGCTGTGGAGGGTGAGTCCAGCTCTGGGGCTTGGGGTACCACATCCCCGGCGTAGTGGCACCAGGACCCTTGGGAGGGGCCCCTGGGGCGACGACCTAGGGTTAAGGTTAGCCCCAAAAAGACCGTCAGGCCCAATCCGCACACTGTGCGGCGAGTGGAGGTGCGGGCCGAGGTGAGGGCGCTGGGGAGAGGAAAAGTGGGCCCAAGCATTTGAGCGCAGGAGTTCTTCGAAGGTCGCCGGGGGCTCAGAGGGCCCTGCCCCTTCTCCCTCCTTGAATGATCGGTGGCGCCCCTACTGGCCCAGTTGGCGGCAGGGCGGCAGGGAGAGTCTGGCGCTGGGGCTCGGGTGTCCCCAATCCCCGGTGTTGCGGTGCAAGGCCCCTTGGGAGGGGCCCCTCGTGGGCTGACCAAGTGTTAGAGTTAGCCCCCAGGATGCCAGCAGGCCTGATCTGCCAGGTGTGTGGCAAGCGGAGGGGCGGGCTGAGATGTGGGTGCTAGTGAGCAGGAGTGTGGGCCCAAGCGTATTTGCAAGTTGGCCTTCGAAGGTCGCCAGGGGCTCGAAGGGCCCTGCCTGTTCTCCCGCACTGAATGACCGGCAGCGCCCCTAGCAGCTCGGGTGGCGTCGGGGCAGCAGGGTGAGTCCGGCGCTGGAGCTCAGGGGTCCCCAGTCCCTGGCATTGCTGCGCCAGGCCCCTTGGGAGGTTCCCCTCGGGGGCCAACCTAGAGTTAGGGTTAGCCCCCAGGAGGCTGGCAGGCCCAATCCGCTGGCTGTGCAGCCAGCAGAGGGGCTGGCTGAGGTGAGGGCGCTGGTCAGCGGGAGCATGGGCCCAAGCATTCTGGCTCCTGGGGCCTTAGAAGTTCACTGGGACTGGGAGGGCCCTGTCCATTCTCCCGCCCTGAATGACCGGTGGTGCCCTAGCGGCCTGGGTGCCGGCGGGGATGCAGGGTGAGTCCGGCGCTGGGGCTGGGGGTCATCAATCCCCGGTGTTGTGGCGACAGGCCCCTTGGGAGGGGCCCTTTGGGGGCCAACCTAGGGTTAGGGTTAGCCCCCAGGAGGCCGGTAGGCCTGATCCGACAGCTCTGTGTTGAGCAGAGGGCGGGCCAAGGTGAGCAAGCTGGCGAGCAGGAACATGGGCCCAAGCGATTTGGTACGGGGGGCCTTCGAAGGTCGCCGGGGGCTCAGAGGGCCCTGCTCATTCTACCGACCTGAATGAGTGGCGGCGTCCCTAGCGGCCGGGTTGGCAGCAAGGCGGCAGGGTTTGTCTGGCGCTGGTGCTGGGGGTCCCCAAGCACCGGTGTGGCGGTGCCAGGTCCCTTGGGAGGAGCCCCCAGGAGGCCGACATGCGCAATCCGCCGGCTGTGCAGTTTGCAGAGGTGCAGGCGGAGGTGATGGCGCTGGCGAGCGGGAGCATAGGCCCAGGAGTTTTGGCGCGGGGTCCTTCAAAGGTCGACGGAGGCTTGGAAGGCCCTGCATGTTCTCCCTCCGTGAATGACCGGCAGCGCCCCTAGCGGCCCGGGTGGTGCCGGGGCGGCAGGGTGAGTCCGGCGCTGGGGCTCGGGTGTCCCCAATCCCTGGCGAGGCGACGCCAGGCCCCTTGGGAGGGGCCCCTCGGGGGCCGACCTGGAATAGGTTTAGCCCCCAGGAGGCAGGCAGGCCTGATCCCCCGGCTGAGCGGGGTGTGGAGCGGTGGGCCAAGGTGAGGGTGCTGGGGAGCGGGTGCGTGCACCCAAGCGTTTTGGCGCAGGGTAACTTCGAATGTTGCCGGGGTCTCTGAGGGCCCTGCTCATTCTCCGGCGCTGAATGACCGGTGGTGCCGATAGCAGCCCAGATGGACGCAGGGCGGCAGGGTTAGTCCAGACCTGGGGCTCGGGGGTCCCCAATCCGTGGCGTGGTGACGCCAGGCCCCTTGGGAGGGGCCCCTCAGGGGTTGACCTAGGGTTAGGGTTAGCCCTCAGGAGGCCAGCAGGCCCAATCCGCCAGCTGTGCAGCGAGCAGTGGGGTGGGCCGAGGTGAGGGCACTGGGGAGCAAGAGCATGGGCCTAAGCCTTTTGATGCGGGGGGCCTTCGAATGTCGCCGATGTTTCGGAGGGCCCTACCCGTTCTCCCAACCTGAATAACCGGCGGCACCCCTAGTGTCCCGGTTGGCGGTGGGGCGGCAGTGTGAGTGTGGCGAAGGGGCTCCGGGGACCCCAGTCCCCAGCGAGGCGGCACCAGGCACCTTGGGAGGGGGCCCACCGGGGCTGACCTAGGTGTAGAGTTAGCCCCAAGGGGGCCGGCAGGCCAGATCTGCCAGCTGTGCGGTGAGCGGAGGGGTGGGCCGAGGTGAGGGCACTGGCGAGTGGGAGCGTGGGCCCAAGAGTTTTGGCAAGGGGGCTTTCGAAGTTTGCTGGGGGCTCGGAGGGCACTGCACGTTCTCCCGCACTGAATGACCGGCAGCACCCCTAGAGGCCAGGGTGGAGGCGGGGCTGCAGGGTGAGTCTGGCGCTAGGGCTAGGGCATCCCCAATCCCTGGCGTGGCGACATCAGGCCCCTTGGGAGGGGCCCCTTGGGGGCCGACGTAGGGTTTGGAGTTAGTTCCCAGGAGGCCGACAGGCCCGATCCACCAGCTGTGTGGAGAGCGGAGTGGCGGGCCAAGGTGAGACGCAGCAGCAGGGTGAGTCCACAGCTGGGGCTTGGGGGTCTCAATCACTGGCGTGATGGCGCCAGGCACTTGGGAGGGGTCCCTCGGGGGCTGACCTAGGGTTAGTGTTAGCTCAAAGGAGGCCAGCAGGCCCGATACGCCGGCTGTGTGGAGAGCAGAGTGGCGGGCCAAGGTGAGGGCTCTGGGGAGCGGGATCGTTGGCTGAAGCGTTTTTGCACGGGGGGCCTTCCAATGTCATCAGGGGCTCGGAGATCCCAGCCCGTTCTCCCGCCCTGAATGACCGGCGCCGCCCCTAGCAGCCCGGGTGGTGGCATGGTGGCAGGGTGAGTCTGGCGCTGCTCCTGAGCGTGCCCAAGCACAGGAGTGGCGGCTCCAGGACCCTTGTGAGGGGCCCCTCGGGGGCTGACACAGGGTTTGTGTTAGCCCCCAGGATTTCGGCAGGCCTGATCTGCCAGCTTTGCAGCGTGCAGAGGGGCAGGCCGAGGTGAGAGTGCTGGCAAGCGGGAGCGTGGGCCCAGGCGTTTTGGCGTGGGGGCCTTCAAAGATCGAGGGTGGCTCAGAAGGCCCTGTACGTTCTCCAGCCCAGAATGACCAGCAGCGCCCCTAGTGGCCCGGGTGGTGGAAGGGCAGCAGGCTGCATCTGGCGTTGTGGCTCAGGAGTCCCCAATCCTTGGTGTGGCAGCGCCAGGCCCCTCGGACGGGCCCCTCTGGGGCCGACCTAGGGTTAGTGTTAGCTCCTAGGAGGCCGACAGGCCCGATCCGCCAGTGGTGCGGCGAGCGGAGGGGTGGGCCGAAGTGAAGGCGCTGGCGAGCGGGAGCGTGGGCCCAAGCGTTTGGCACGGGGGGCCTTTAAAGATCGCCAGGAGCTCATAGAGCCCTGCCCTTTCTCCCGCCCTGAATGATCTGCGGCGCCCCAGGCGGCCCGCAAGGCGGCGGGGCAGCTGGGTGAGTCTGGCGCTGGGGTTCAGGGGTCCTCAATCCCCGGTGTTGCGGCGCCAGGCCGCTATGGAGGGGCCCCTCGGGGGCCGACCTAGGGTTAGGGTTAGCCCCCAGGAGGCCTGCAGGCCCAATCCGCCGGCTGTGCAGTGAGCAGAAGGGCGGGCCGAGGTGAGGGCGCTGGGCAGCAGGAGTGTGGGCCCAAGCGTTTTGGCGCAGGGGGATTTCAAATGTCGCCAGGAGCTCTGAGGGCCCTGCCCGTTCTCCCATCCTGAATGACTGGTGGCGCCCCTAGAGGCCTGGGTGGCGGCGGGGCGGCAGGGTAAGTCCTGCGCTGGGGCTCGAGGGTTTCCAATCGCCGGCGTGGCGGCGCCAGTCCCCTTCTTAGGGGCCCCTCGGGCCCGATGTAGGGTTAGGGTTAGCCCCCAGGAGGCCGGCAGGACCGATCTGCCAGCTGAGTGGCAAGCGGAGGGGAGGGCCAAGGTGAGGGTAATGGCAAGCGGGAGCGTGGGCCCTAGCATTTTGGCACAGGGGGCCTTCAAAGGTCGCCAGGGGCTCGGAGGGCCCTTCCCGTTCTCCAATCCTGAATGACCTGAGGCGCCCCTAGCGGCCTGGGTGGTGGCGTGGCGGCAGAGTGAGTCCGGCACTGGGGCTTGGGCATCCCCAATCCCTGGCGTGGCGACGCCAGGCCCCTTGGGAGGGACTCGTGAATGCGCTGGTGAGCGGGAGCGTAGGCCCAAGCGTTTTGGACCGGGGGTCCTTCGAAGGTCACCGGGCCTTGGATGGCCCTTCCCGTTCTTCCGCTCTGAATGAGGACGGCGCCCCTAGTGGGCCGGGTCACGGAGGGGTGGCAGGGTGAGTCCGGCAATGGTGCTCGGGGGACCCCAATCCCCGGCGTAGCTGCGCCAGGCACCTTGGGTGGAGCCCCTCTTGGGCCGACCTAGGGTTAGGTTTAGACCCTAGGAGGCCGGCAGGCCCGATTCGTCGGCTGTGCGGTGAGCGGTGGGGCGGGCCAAGGTGAGGGTGCTGGAGAGTGGGAGCGTGGGCCCAAGCGTTTTGGCACGGGGGGCCTTCGAAAGTCGTCGGGGGCTCAGAGGGCCCTGCCCATTCTCCCGCCCTGAATGATCGGCGGCACCACTAGCAGCCCGGTAGGGGTGGGGTGGAAGGGTGAGCCTGGCACTGGGGCTCGGGGTTCCCCAATCCCCAGCGTTGCGGCGATAGGACCCTTGGGATGGGCCCCTCGGGGGCTGACCTTTGGATAGGGTTAGCCCCCAGTTGGCTGGCAGGCCCTATCTGCCGGCTGTGCAGCGATCAAGGGGCGGGCTGAGGTGAGCACGCTGGCAAGCGGGAGTGTGGGCGCAAGCATTTTGGCGCAGGGGGTCTTCGAATGTCACCGGGGGCTCAGAAGGCCCTGCCCGTTCTCCCACCCTGAATGACCGGTGACACCCCTAGTGGCCGGTGTGATGGCAGGCCGGCAGGGTGAGTCTGGAGCTGGGGCTCGGGGGTCCCCAATCCCCGGCGTGGCAGCGCCAGGCACTTGGGAGTGGTTCCTCGGGGGCCGACATATGGTTAGTGTTAGCCCAAAGGAGGCCGGCCGGCCTGATCCGCCGGCTGTGCAGAGAGCAGAGGGGTGGGCTGACGTTAATGCGCTGGCAAGCGGGAGCGTGGGCCCAAGCGTTTTGGCATGGGGGGCCTTCGAAGCTCACTGGGGGCTCGGAGAGCCCAGCAAGTTCTCCGGCCCTGAATGCCCGGCGGCGCACTAGCGGCCAGGGTGGTGGCGGGGAGGCAGGGTGAGTCCAGAGCTCGGGCTCGGGGGTCCCCAATACCCGGCGTGGCATTGCCAGGCCCCTTGGGAGGGGTCCCTCAGGGGCCAAGCTAGGGTTTTCGTTAGCCCCAAGGAGGCCGGCAGGCCCGATCCGCCGCCTCTACGGCGTGCAGAGGGGCTGGCCGAGGTGAGGGCACTGGCGAGCGGGACCGTGGACCCTAGGGTTTTGGCGCCAGGAGACTTCGAATATCGGCGGGGGCTCAGAAGGCCTTGCCCATTCTCCCTCCCTGAATGAACGGTGGCGCTCCTAGCGGCCTGGGTGGCGCCGGGGTGGCAGGGTGTGTCCGGCGGTGGGGCTTGGGGATCCCAAATCCCTGGCGTGGTGGCGCCAGGCCCCTTGGGAGGGGCCCCTCTGGGGCCGACCTAGCGTTAGGGTTAGCCCCCAGGAGGCTGGCAGACCCGATCTGCCAGCTCTGCCGCATGCGGAGGGGCTAGCCGAGGTGAGGGCGCTGGCGAGCGGGAGCATGGGCCCAAGCGTTTTGTCGCGGGGGACCTTCGAAGGTTGCTGGGGGCTCCGCAGGCCCTGCCCGTTCTAACGCCCTGAATGAGGACGGCGCCCCTAGCGGGCCGGGTGGTGAGGAGCGGCAGCGTGCGTCCGGCGGTGGGGTTCAGGTGTCCCCAATCCCCAGCATGGCGGCGCCAGGCCCCTTGGGAGGGGCTCCTCTGGGGCCGACCTAGGTTTAGGGTTAGCCCAAAGGAGGCCAGCAGGCCCGAACCGCCGGCTGTGCGGTGAGCAGAGGGGCGGGCCAAGGTGAGGGCGCTGGCAAGCGGGAGCGTGGGCCCAGGCGTTTTGGCATGGAGGGCCTTCCTTTTTCGCTGGGGGCTTGTAGGGCCCTGCCCATTCTCACACCCTAAATGACCGGTGGCGCCCCTAGCGGCCAGAGTGGCGGCGTGTCAGCAGGATGAGTCTGGAGCTGGGGCTCAGTGGTCCCCGATCCCCGGCGTGGTGGCTCCAGGCACTTGGGAGGGGTCCCTCGGGGGCTGACCTAGGGTTAGGGTTAGCCCAAAGGAGGCCGGGGCCCGATCCGCCCGCTGTGTGGCGAGGGGAGGGGTGAGCCGAGGTGAGGGCGCTGGTGAGCAGGAGCTTAGGCCCAAACGTTTTGGTGCGGGGGGCCTTCGAAGGTCATCAGGGGCTCAGAGGGCCCTGCCGGTACTCCCTCCCTGAATGACCGGTGGCGCCCCTAGCATCCCGGGTGGCGGCGGGGCGGCAGGGTGAGTCTGGAGTAGGGCTCAGGGATCCAAATGCCCCGGCGTGGTGGCGCCTGGCCCCTTGGGAGGGGTCCCTCGGGGGCCGACCTAGGGTTAGGGTTAGCCCAAAGGAGGCTGGGGCCCGATCCGCCGGCTGTGCAGAGAACGGACGGGTGGGGCGAGGTGAGGGCGCTGGCGAGCGGGAGCATGAGCCCAAGCGTTTTGGCGTGTCAGGCCTTCGAATGTCACCGGGGGCTCAGAGGGCCCTGCCCGTTCCCCAGCCCCGAATGAGGACGGTGCCCCTAGCGAGCCGGGTCGCAGTGGGGCAGCAGGGTGAGTTCAGCCCTGGTGCTTGGGGGTCCCCAATCACCCACGTGGCGGTGCCAGGCCCCTTGGGATGGGCCCCTCGGGATCCAACCTCGGGTTAGGGTTAGCCCCAGGAGGCCGGCAGTCCCGATCTGCCAGCTGTGCAGTGAGCGGAGGGGCGGGCTGAGGAGAGGGTGCTGGCGAGCAGGAGCGTAGGCCCAAGTGTTTTGGCGCGGGGGGCCTTTGAAGGTCACTGGGGGCTTGGAGGGCCCTGCCCGTTCTCCCGCCCTAAATAACTGGTGGCATCCCTAGCAGCCCGCGTGGCGGCAGGGCGGTAGGGTAAGTAATGCGCTGGGGCTCGAGGGTCCCCAGTCCCCGGCGTGGCATCGCCAGGCCCCTTGGGAGGGGCCCCTCGTGAGCAGACCTAGAGTTAGGGTCAGTTCCCAGGAGGCTGGCAGGCCCGATCCGCTGTCTGTGCGGCAAGAGGGGGGGTGGGCTGAGGTGAGCACGCTGGCATGGGGGACCGTGGGCCCAAGCGTTTTGGCGCAGGGGGCCTTCGCAGGTCGCCGGGGGCTCACAGGGCCCTGGCCGCTTTCCCGCCCTGAATGACCGGCAGCGCCCCTAGCGCCCCGGGTCGTGGTGGGGCGGCAGGGTGAGTCCGGCACTGGTGCTCGAGGGTCCCCATGCCCCAGCGTGGCGGAGCCAGGCCCCTTGGGAGGGGCCCCTCGGGGGCTGATGTAGGGTTTGGTTTAGCCCCCAGGAGGCTGGCAGGCCTGATCCGCTGGCTGTGTGGCATGCGGAGGGGCTAGTCTAGGTGAGGGCGCTGGCGAGCGGTTCTGTGGGTCCAAGCGTTTTGGCGCGGGGGTCTTCAAATGTCGCCCGGGGCTCTGAGGGCCCTGCCCGTTCTCCCGCCCTGAATGAGGACAGCGCCCCTAGCGGGCCGGGTCACAGCGCGGAGGCAGGGTGAGACTGCCGCTGGTGCTCGGGGGTCCCCAAGCCCCGGCGTGGTGGAGCCAGGCCCCTTGGGAGGGGCCCCTCGGGCGCCGACGTAGGGTTTGTGTTAGCTCCAGGAGGCCGGCAGGACCTATCCGTCGGCTGTACTGTGAGTGGAGGGTGGGTCGATGTGAATGCACTGGCGAGTGGGAGCATGGGCCCAAGCATTTTGGCGAGCGGGCATTCGAAGCTTGCCGGGGGCTCGGAGAGCCCTGCCCGTTCTAACGCCCTGAATGACCGGCGGCACCCCTAGCAGCCCGGGTGGTGGCGGGGCGGCAGGGTGAGTCAGTCGATGGGGCTCAGGGAACCCCAATCCCAGGTGTGGTGGCGCCAGGCACCTTGGGAGGGGCCCCTTGGGGGCCAACCTAGGTTTAGGGTTAGCCCCCAGGAGGCCTGCAGGCCCGATCCGCCAGCTGTGTGGCAAGTGGAGGGATGGGCCGAGGTGAGGGCGCTTGCGAACGGGAGCTTGGGCCCAAGCGTTTTGGCGCGGTGGGCCTTCAAAAGTCGCCGGGGCCTCGGAGGGCCCTACAGGTTCCCCAGCCCCGAATGAGGACGGTGCCCCTAGTGAGCCGGGTCGCAGCAGGGCGGCAGGGTGACTTCGGCCCTGGTGCTCGGGGGTCCCCAATCACCCGCGTGGCGGCACCAGGCCCCTTGGGATGGGCCCCTCGGGAGCCGACCTAGGGTTAGGGTTAGCCCCAGGAGGCCGGCAGTCCCGATCTGCCGGCTGTGCAGCGAGCGGAGGGGCGGGCTGAGGAGAGGGTGCTGGCGAGCAGGAGCATAGGCCCAAGCGTTTTGGCGCGGGCGTCTTCGAAGGTCGCCGGGGCTCGGAGAGCCCTGCGCGTTCTCCCACCCTAAATAACTGGAGGCGCCCCTAGCAGCCTGGGTGGTGGCAGTGCAGCAGGGTAAGTAATGCACTGGGCTCGAGGGTCCCCAATCCCCGGCGTGACATTGCCAGGCCCCTTGGGAGGGACCCCTCGTGAGCAGACCTAGAGTTAGGGTTAGTTCCCAGGAGGCTGGCAGGCACAATCCGCTGTCTGTGCGGCGAGAGGGGGGGCGGACCGAGGTGAGGGCACTTACTAGCAAGAAGCGTGGGCCCAAGCGTTTTGGTGTGGGGGCCTTCAAAGGTCACCAGGGGCTCGGAGGACCCTGCCCGTTCTCCCGCCCTGGATGACCGGCGGTGCCCCTAGAGGCCCAGGTGGCATCGGGGCGGGAGGGTGAGTCCGGCACTGGGGCTTGTGGGTCCCAAATCCCTGGCGTTGCGGCACCAGGCCCCTTGGGAGGGGCCCTTCAAGGGCCGACCTAGGGTTAGGGTTAACCCCAGGAGACCGTCAGGCCCAATCCGCCAGCTGTGCAGCGAGCGGAGGGTGGGCCGAAGTGATGGTGCTGGCGAGCGGGAGCGTGGGCCCAAGGGTTTTGGTGCAGAGGGCCTTCAAATGGCGCCGGGGGCTGGGAGGGCCCTGTCCGTTGTTCTGCCCTGAATGACCGACGGCTCTCCTACCGGCCCGGGGTGGCGGCGGGGCGGCACGGTGAGTCCGGCGCTGGGACTCGGGGGTCACCAATCCCAGGCATTGCAGCGATAGGCCCCTTTGGAGGGGCCCCTTGGGGGCCGACCTGGTGTTTGGGTTAGCCCCCAGAAGGCCGGCAGGCCCGATCTGGCAGCTCGCGGCGAGCGGAGGGGCGGCTGAGGTAAGGCGCTAGCGAGCAGGAGCATGGGCCCAAGCTTTTTGGCACGGGGGGCCTACTAAGGTCACAGGGGCCTCGGAGGACCCTGCCCGTTCTCCAGCCCTGAATGATGGGCGACGCCCCTAGTGGCCCAGGTGGTGGCGGGGCAGCAGGGTGAGTCCGGAGTTGGGGCTGTGGGGGCCCAATCCCTGGTGTTGCGGTGCCAGGTCCCTTGGGAGGGGCCCCTCGGGGGCCGACCCAGGGTTAGCGTTAGCCCCCAGGAGGCCAGCCGACCCGATCCGCCAGCTTGTGGTGAGCGGACGGGGGATCGAGGTACGGGCGCTGCGAGCGGAAGCGTGGACCCAAGTTCCTTGGTGCGGGGGTCCTTCGAAGGTCGCCGGGGGCTCGGAGGGCCCTGCCCGTTCTCCCGCCCTTAATGTCCGGTGTTGCCCCTACCGACCCAGTTGGCAGAAGGGCGGCAGGGTGAATCCGGCGCTGGGGCTGGGAGGTACCCTATCCCCGGCGTTGTGGGTCCAGGCCACTTAGGAGGGGACCTTAGGGGGCCGACCTATGTATAGGGTTAGCCCCCAGGTGGCTGACAGGCACTATCCGCCTCCTGTGCGGCAAGCAGAGGGCCTGGCCGAAGTGAGGGTGCTGGCGAATGGGAGCATGGGCCCAAGCGTTTTGGCTCTGGGGGCCTTCAAAAGTCACCGATAGCTCGGAGGGCCCTACATGTCCTCCCGCACTGAATGACCAGCGGCGCCCCTACCGGCCCGGTTGGCGGTGGGGCAGCAGGGTGAATCCGGCGCTGGGGCTCAGGGATCCCCAACCCCCGGCGTTGTGGTGCTAGGCCCCTGGGGAGGGGCCCCTAAGGGGCCGACCTAGGGTTACGGTTAGGCCCAAGGAGGCCGGCAGGCCGATCTGCTGGCTGTGCAGAGCGGAGGGGCGAACCGAGGTGAGGGCTCTGGCGAGCGGGTGCGTGAGCCCAAGCGTTTTGGCGAGGGGGTCTTTGAAGTTCGCCGGGGGCTCGAGGGCCCTGCCCATTCTCCCGCCCTCAATGACCTGCGGCGCCCCTAGCTGCCCGGATGTCGGAAGGGTGGCAGGGTGAGTCCGGCGCTGGGGCTTGGGGGTCCCCCATCCCCAGCTTGCGGCGCCAGGCCCCTTGGGTGGGGGCCCTCGGGGACAGACCTAGGGATAGGGTTAGCCCCCAGTAGGCCGGCAGGCCCGATCCACCCGCTGTGTGGTGAGCGGAGGGGAGGGCTGAGGTGAGGGCGCTGGCGAGCAAGAGCTTGGGCCCAAGCGTTTTTTCGCGGAGGGCTTCGAAGGTCGCTGGGGCCTTGGAGGGCGCTGCCCGTTTTCCTGCCCTTAATGAACGACGGCGCCCCTAGTCGCCAGGGTGGTGGCAGGGGGGCAGGTTAAGTCCAGCGCTGGGGATCGGGGGTCCCCCATCCCTGGCGTTGCGGCGCCAGGGCCCTTGGGAGGGGTCCGTCGATGGCCGACCTAGGCTTAGGGAGATTCCCCAGGAGGACGGCAGGCCCGATCCGCCAGCTCTGCGGCAAGCGGAGGGGCAAGCTGAGGTGAGGGCGCTGGGGAGCGGGAGCGTGGGCCCAAGCGTTTTGGCGCAGGGGGCCTTCGATGGTCGCCGTGAGCTCTGATGGCCCTGCCCGTTCCCCCGCCCTTAATGACCGGCGGCACCCTAGTGGCCAGGGTGGTGGTGGGGAGGCAGCGTGAGTCCGGAGCTGGGGCTCAGGATTCCCCAAGCCCCGGCGTGGCGGTGCCAGGCCCCTTGGTGGGGCCCCTCGGGGGCCGAAGTAGGGTTTGGGGTTATCTCCCAGGAGTCCGGCAGGCCCGATCTGCCCACTGTGCGATGGGCGGAGGTGCGGGTCGAGTTGAGGGCGATGGCGAGCGGGAGCGTGGGCCCCAGTGTTTTGGTGCCCTGAGCCTTCGAATGTTGCCATGGCTCGGAGGGCCCTGCCCATTCTCCCGCCCTGAATGACCGGCGGCGCCCCTAGGGGCCAGTAGGGGAGGGGCGGTAGAGTGAGTCTGGCACTGTGGCTCAGGGGTCCCCAATCCCCGACGTTGTGGCACCAGGCCTTTGGAAGGGGCCCCTCGGGGTCCGACCTAGGGTTAGGGTTAGCCCCCAGAAAGCAGGCTGGCCCGATCCGCTAGATGTTCGGTGAGCGGAAGGGCGACCTGAGAAGAGGGCGCTGGCGAACGGGAGCGTGGGCCCAAATGTTTTGGTGCGGGAGGCCTTCTAAGGTCAGCGGGGGCTCAGAGGGCCCTGCCCTTTCTTCCGCCCTGAAATTCCGGCAACGCCCCTAGCGGCCTGGGTGGTGGTGGGGCGGCAGGGTGAGTCCGGCGCTGGGCCTGGGGTTCCCCAATCCCCGGCATTGCGATGCCAGTCCCATTAGGAGGGGCCCCATGGGGACAGACCTAGGGTTAGGGTTACACCCAGAAGCCCGGCAGGCGGGATCTGCCAGCTGTGTGGCGAGAGGAGGGGTGGGTCGAAGTGAGTGCGCTGACAAACAGGAGCGTGAGCCCAAGCGTTTTGGCGCGGGGGGCCTTCAAAGGTCGCTGGGGGCTCGGAGGGGCCTGCCAGTTCTGCCGCCCTGAATGACCGAGGGTGCCCCTAGCAGCCCGGGTGATGGCGCGGGGGCAGGGTGAGTTCGCAGCCGGGGCTCGGGTTCCCCGATCCCTGGCATTGCGGCGCCAGTCCCCTTGGGAGGGGCCCCTCTGGGGCCCAGCTTGGGTTAAGGTTAGCCCCCAGGAGGGTGGCAGGCGCGATCCGCCAGCTCTGCGGCTATTGGAGTGGTGTGCTGAGGTGAGGTCGCTGGCGACCAGGAGCGTCGGCCCAAGCATTTTGGCGCGGATGGCCTTCGTAGTCGCCAGAGGCTCGGAGGGCGCTGCCCGTTCTCCCGCCCTGAGTGACCGGCGGTGCCCGTAGCGGCCCGGTTGGCGACGGGACGGCAAGGTGAGTCCAGCACTGGGGGGGGTCCCCAATCCCCGGCGTGGCTGCACCGGACACTTGGAAGTGGTCCCTCGGGGGCTGACCTAGGGTAGGGTTAGCCCAAAGGAGGCCGGCAGGCCCGATCCTCCAGCTGTGCGGCGAGCAGAGGGGCAGGTTGAGATGAGCGATTTGTCGAGTGGGAACATGGGCCCAAAGTTTCGGCGTGAGGGGCCTTCGAATTTTGCCAGGGACTCAGAGGGTCCTGCCCGTTCTTCCGTCCTGAATGACCGATGGCGCTCCTCACGGCACTGGTGGCAGCGGGGCGGCAGGTTGAGTCCAGTGCTGGGTCTCGGGGGTCCCCAATGCCCGGCTTTGCGGCGCCAGGCCCCTTGGGAAGGGCCATTTGGGGGCAGACCTAGGGTTAGGGTTAGCCCCCAGGAGGCCCACAGGCCCGATCCACCGGCTGTGCAGTGAGCGGAGGGGTGGTCCGAGGTGAGGGCGCAGGTGAGCAGGAGCTTGGGCCCAATCGTTTTGGCGCGGGGGGTCTTCGAAGGTCGCCAGGGGCTTGGAGGGCCCTGCCCATTTTCCCGCCCTGAATGACTGACGGCACTCCTAGCAGCCCAGTTGGCGGTGGGGCGGCAAGGTGAATCCCGCGCTGGGGCTCGGGGTCAGCAATCCCAGGCGATGTGGCGCCAGGCCCCATCCATCGGAGGGGCCCCTCGGTGGCCGACCTACGGTTAGGTTTAGCCACCAGAAGGCAGGCTGGCCCGATCCGCCAGCTATCCGGTGAGCGGAGGGGCAGGCCAAGGTGAGGGCGCTGGCGAGCGGGAGCCTGGGCTCAAGCGTTTTGGCGCAGGGGCCCTTTGAAGGTCGCCGGGGGCTCCAAGGGCCCTGCCCGTTTTCCAGCCTTGAATATCCGGCCGCACCCCTAGCGGCCCAGGTGGCGGCAGGACGGCAGGGTGAGTCCGGCGCTGGGGCATGGGGGTCCCCAATCCCCGGCGTTGTGGTGCCAGGCCCCTTTGGAGGGGCCCTTTGGGGACCGAACTAGTGTTAGGGTTAGCCCCCGGGAGGCCGGCAGACCCTATCCGCCAGGTGTGCGTCGAGTGGAGTGGCGGGCCGAGGTGAAGGAGCTGGCAAGCGGGAGTGAGGGCCCAAGCGTTTTGGCGTGGGGGGACTTCGATGGTCGGCAGGGGCTCGGAGGGCCCTGCCCGTTTTCCCGCCCTGAATGATCGGCGGCGCCCCTACCAGCCCGGGTGGCAGCGGGGCAGTAGGGTGAGTCCAGCGCTGGGGATCGTGGATTCCCAATCCCCAGCGTTGCGGCGCCAGGCCCCTTGGGAAGGGCCCCTAGTGGGCTGAACTAGGGATACCAATAGTCCCCAGGAGGCCAGCAGGCCCAATCCGCTGGCTATGCGACTAGCGGAGGGGGGGGCCGAGGTGAGGGTGCTGGCGAGCGGGAGCATGGGCCCAAGCGTTTTGGCGAGGGGGGCCTTCGAAAGTCGCAGGGGGCTCAGAGGGCCCTGCCCATTCTCCCGCCCTGAATGACTGACAGCGCTCCTAGCGGCCAGGGTGGCGGTGGGTCAGCAGGGTGAGTCCAGTGCTGAGGCTTGGGCGTCCTGAATCCCTGGCTTGCGGCACCAGGCCCCTTGGGAGGGGCCCCTCGGGCGCCGACCTAGCGTTAGGGTTAGCTCCCAGGAGTCGGCAGGCCCGTATGCCGGCTGTGCAGCGAGCGGAGGGGTGGGCCGAGGCAAGGGTGCTGGCGAGCAGGAACATGGGCCCAGGCGTTTGGCGCAGGGGGCCTTCGATGGTCGCTGTGGGCTCGGAGGGCCCTACCCGTTCTCCCGTCCTGACTGACTGGCAGCGGCCCTAGAAGCCCGGGTGGCGGTGGGGTGGCAATATGAGTCCGGCGCTGCGGCTCGGGGGTCACCAATCTCCGGCATTGTGGCACCAAGCGCCTTGGGAGGTACGCCTCGGGGGCTGACCTAGGGTTAGAGTTAGACCTCAGGAGGCCGGCAGGCCCAAAACGCCAGCTGTGTGGCGAGCAGATGGGCGAGCCGAGGTGAGGGCGCTGGCGAACGGGAGCGTGGGCCCAAGCGTTTTGGCGCGGGGGGCCTACGAAGGCCCCAGGGGCCTCGGAGGTCCCTGCCTGTTCTCCCTCCCTGAATGACCGGCGGCACCTGTAGCAGCCCGGGTGGTGGCGGGGCTGCAGGGTGAGTCTGGCGCTGGGGCTCGGGGGTCCCTAATACCCGGCGTTGCCCCGCCAGGCCCTTTGGGATGGGCCCCTCGGTGGCCAACCTAGGGTTAGGGTTAGCCCCCAGGAGGCTGGCAGGCTCGATCAGCCCATGTGCAGTGAATGGAGGTGTGGGTCGAGGTGAGATAGCTGGCGAGCGGGATCGTGGGCCAGAGCATTTTGGCTTTGCCTTGGGGTGCCTTCGAAAGTCACAGGTGGCTCGGAGGGTCCTGCCCGTTCTGTCGCCCTGAAGGACTGGCAACGCCCCTAGCTCCCCATGTGGCGGTGGGGCGGCAGGGTGCATCCGGCGCTGGGACTTGGGGGTCCCCAATCAATGGCATGCGGCACCAGGCCACGTGGGAGGGGCCCCTCGGTGGTGACCTAGGGTTAGGGTTAGACCCCAGGAAGCCAGCAGGCCCGATCCGCCAGCTCTGCACCGAGCGTAGGGGTGGGCCGAGGTTAGGGCGCTGGCGAGCAGAAGCGAGGGAGCCAGAGTTTTTGCGCAGGGGGCCTTCGAAGGTCACGGGGGGATCCGAGGGCCCTGCCCGTTCTCCCTTCCTGAATGAAGGGCAACGCCCCTAGCGCCATGGGTGCTTGCGGGGTGGCAGAATGAGTCCAGCACTGGGGCTCGGGTTCCCAAATCCCTGGCATTGTGGTGCCAGGCTCCTTGGGAGGGGGCCCTCGGGGGCCGACCTAGGGTAAGTGTTAGCCCCCAGGAGTCCAGCAGGCCCGTTCCGCCAGCTCTGAGGCAGGTGGAAGGGCAGGCCGAGGTGAGGGCGCTGGCAAGAGGGAGTGTGGGCCCAAGCGTTTTGGCACGGGGGGCCTTCGAAGGTCACTGGGGACATGGAGGGCCCTGCCTGTTCTCTCGCCCTGAAAGACTGGTGGCGCCCCTAGCCGCCCGCGTTGTTGCGGAGCAGCAGGGTGACTCCGGCACTGGGCTCAGGGGTCCCCAATCCCCGGCGTTGTGGCACCAGGCCCCTTGGGGGGGACCTCAGGAGGCCGGCAAACCCGGCGCTAAGTGGCTCTGGTAATATAACAAAAATGCCATACACTTATCTGTAAGAAATAACAGTGTACAGGAACCCTCTTAGCCCTAACATCATCCTTTGTGAATATGGAAGCCAGCCCCAAAGTGGTCGTGGAAGTCTGACGAACGCGCTAAGCACTTTTCTCTGAGTCACCACAATATACAGGGAAAGACCAATGTACATTATCTTTCACGAGTACGAAGCATTAATGAAAAGGTTCTGGAATTTCGAGGACTCTGACCCATCCTTATTGGTAATAAACCACCGTGTACAGGAAAACACCTTCAACTCTCATCAGCCTCCTCAATCCTGATTCCAATTCAACTTTGGGTGTGTAGGACTAGGGAAATGTCCACATCTTATTGCTAAGAAAAACGATGTCAGGGTAATGCCCTTCAAGTCACCTCAGCCTTCCTGAAGATGGAATCAAGAATCAAGGTGGTTATGTTACCATGAGGTAAGGAAGATGAGCATATAAGTGAGAAACAACAGTGGGCAGGACCTCTCTTCCAAGGAACATTATCTTTGCTTAATGTTGAATCCCTATGGTAAATGGTTGTGGGCATTTGTGAGGTCAAAATCTGAAGTGATTTGTAAAACCTCTTGGCCATTCATAGATGAGACTAAGGTAGTTGGGGACCACTAGGCAGTGATTTGTCCACTGTCAAAAATATGAAAAGATAAAAGAGACAGATGAGGTCTCCTCAGGCATTGTCCTTTATCCTCATCCTCCGTGAGGATGGCCATCTTTGGACAGCTCAGTGGCAGGGTCTCATTCACAGTGGGGGCATCTGTTCCTCACAGATATCAGGCAGGGAAAAGGATTTTGTTCTCTGTGCCAGCCCAGCCACAGCTGAGTGTCACAGCACCCTCTCATGGGCTCATAAGAGTTTCACTGTCACCAGGCAGGTCATTGTATTTGATAAACCACTGTGAGAGTTTGCAATTGCCTTCATCTGCAACCTCCAAGAAGCAAATGCAGGTCTCTGGTACCACGTGAAGTCATGTGAAGGCATCATGAGAAAGTGTCCTTTTGCTTAAGAAAAACATGGCTGGGGCTCCTGGCTGGCTCAGCTAGTTAAGCATGTGCCTTTGGCTCAGGTTATGATCCCAGGGTTCTGGGATCGAGCCGAGGCTCCCTGCTCAACAGGAAAGGAGGTAGGGAAATAGAACCCACAGAGAATGTGAATAAAGGGGAGTGAAATGGAACTTGGTCTGTGTTTTGCTTTAGGGATTGGAAGTTAGTTTTTTCTCAATTGTGATTGTTCTTGAAACAAAAAAGGTATATTGTTTTTTTTTACCTTTAATTTTTTTCTAATAATAATTTTTTATTATGATATGTTAGTCACTATACAGTATTTCCTTAGTTTTTGATGTAGTGTTCCGTGATTCATTATTTGCATACAACACCCAGTGCTCCACGCAATATGTACCTTCCTTAATACCCATCACTGGCCCATCCCAATCCCCCACCCCTCTCCTCTCTGAAGCCCTCAGTTTGTTTCCCAGAGTCCATAGTCTCTCTTGGTTCATTCCCCCTTCTGTTTAGGGTCCATTGTCTAAAGGGACAGACAGTGGAAGTTCACCAAATATAAGATCGAAATTTCATTGTTCATGATAGATGCAGCCAAGTAGTTCCCAGACATTTCATTCTACTGCAGTAATTCATTACACCTGTGCAGGTGCACGTGGAAAACAATTGATGCATTCATAGTGGTAATAAAACACGCCCCTCAGTAGTAGAATAATAGAGGATGCATATGTGTAAATTTATTCGACTACAGCTTCCATGCTTTCCCTTTGGTTCCTTATTATCTATAAAATTGGACAATTTTTGTTCTCTAGGCTTAAAACTCATTGTCAGTATTTAGAGTTTTTCAATGCTGATCTTCTCCTGTATAAGTTACCAAAAACCTAAAATATGTATGAACTTTAAAAAACGCTATATTGAAAATGACAGCAGAGAAGTTCCATTTTGTGAATATTGTGTCAATGGATCTCTATTTTGACATCAGTGTTCATTAGAAATGATGACATTTCATATGAGTATAAATATCAATGTGAAAAAGAAATGGTAGGAAGAACCTTGAATGTTTAAGTAATTGGTGAAATGACAGGTGTCTCTGTGTGTGTGTGTGTGTGTGTGTGTGTGTGTGTGTGTGTGTGTGTGTAATTGATTTTCAGTGAATGGTTCAGCTTCTTGTAGGGCCTCCAAGAGAGCCCAGGTGAACCTTTCAATGAGTTGGTATCTGTTTTCAGAACATGGGAATCTCTTAGTCCAATAGTCAATCAGGCAAGCTTTGGGGTCTTAAAGAGTTTCAGGCCTCAGCGATGGTGTTGCAGACCCTTGTGAGCAAACCTTAGGGTATGCTCAGAGCCCTCATTAGCAGGTACCAAAGTGTGAAGATTTCAGACAGCATTTCCCAAAGAAGTACCTCTTGAGTCTCTGTCCTTGTCAGTTCCCTACACTTCCTTACACTAGTTATGTGATCAGTGTGTTTCAGGATAATCCCCACATGTGATTTTTGCTATTTCCTACTAGTCCTATCTGTTTCTCTTCTTCTTCCTTTATGGTAGGGGTTGGGAAGCAACCTGTGTGGTGGAGGAAGGGGTGTGGTAGTTGTCTGCCTTCAGAGGACCGAATGATGCCTAGAAATTGTACTGTAGTTTGAGGTCAATTGTCCATCCTCTGAGTGTCAGGAATTCCATCACTTTACTTTGATGCTAGTCTGTTCTTCAAGCTGTCCTCAGAAATAAGGACGTCAACCATCTAGGGAATAATGGTTTGTGTGTATGTTTTCATTTTAGGAAAGGCCTTGCTGTTCCTGAAAATAATACTGTAGAGCACCCTTTCCTGTTCTTATTGGCCATCAGTCAATCTTTTGTGAAGTATTCGTTTATAAATAGACTTTTTATGGTTGATGAGCAGGAATTCTTTATTGACAAGACTTGTCAGTGTGTGTATTGCAAATCTTTACTTCCCAGACTGCGGTTCACTTTTTCATTTTCTTATGGTCTTAAGATAAGGAGAAATGTCACATTTTTATGAAGTCCCACTGAATTCTTTTAAATGGTTAGTGCACCCTATGTCCTACCCCAAGATTGACAGGTTCTGCATTTTCTTTCAGAAACTGTCCAATGGGAAGCTACAATCCATCTCAAATTTATAAATTGCATTTTTAATTCTAATAGGGTATTTATAGACTGTTTTGGATTTTCTATGTACACAATCGTATTATCTGTGAATAGTCACAATTATCCCCTCAATTCGTTATACTTTTTGTTTCTCTTGCCTTCTAACACTGGTAGATTCTCTGATGCAACATTGAATAGAGCAGCGTTGTATGAAGATTTTAATATACCTTTCTCAATATCTGACAGAAAAAGCAGACAAAACATTGGTAAAAATGTGACCTAATTGACTTATAGGGAACATTCCATAATAAGTGCAGAATACATTATTTCAAGTGGTCATAGACTCTTTACCCAAATAGATGATAGGTGGGGCCACGAATCAAGGCTACAAATGTTAAACCCTGAAATTAACTAGATTCTATTCTTAGACCACAGGGGAATTGAGCCACAGTCATAGCGAAAATAAAACTAGGAAGTCCTTCAATGTTTAAAACTTAAATGGAACTTTGCTACATATCCTAAAGGTCAGAGAAGGAATCTCAATGGAAATTCTGAACCTTTTCTACATGAGGGCTCACACACAATGGCACTTTCTTTGTGAAGAGCATTATAATAACCTAGACAGGAGTTGAGCCTTAAGTCAGAGTTCTGCCTGCCCCAGCCACACCTGGCAGCCTTGGCCTGTGGTCCCCCTCAGCTGTCCTTTCTGGTGGCCCTGAGCTAAGGGGGTCAACATGGCCATATGGAAATGGGAAGCTCCCCTCTCATAGTGATGACGGTGCCCCCTCCCCAGCTGCCCTTTCTGGTTGCTCTGAGCTAAGGGGGTCAACATGGCCGTATGGAAATTAGAATCTCCCCACTCTTAGTGATGACGTTGCTATGGTATCGTCCTCACCAGTCCAACAACATGATTTCTGAGTGAAATATGACACAAGAGCAACTTCTTGGCCTTCCTTCAGGTTTGAAAATCATCTGGTGAGTCATCTATTAGGAATATGGATTCAACATGTGTTCTTTCTTCTGGAAAAGAAATAGACCCAATAGCAATTATGGCTTCCTGAGCCCCTGTTCCTGAGAGACATCATACTGGCTCTTTGTAGCATTCTGCCTCTTAAACTTCTCAACTAGGGTGTAGATATTTTTAGGCACATTTTCAGGTGGTTAGACAGGGACTCAGATGATATGAGTCACAGAGGATTTTAGTGTCAGAAACCTAAGTGGGATCCCCAAATTGACTCCAAATCCCTTGTTGTTCCATACAGGGTACTATTTCCCTCTTATCTCTGGTCTTCTCGATCTGGAAACCTATCAAGTATCAGGATTTTCTTGTCATGTGGAAAACTGGAACGAATTCAGCGGGCCTTTTCACCTCTGCCCATGGTGATCATTAAGATCATTATCTAAGTGGAGGACTCTGGGTAAGATACTCAAAGATCCTTAGGAATAGAGACAGTATAATATTTTTCTGGTATTGAAGTCACTGAAACCAACTATCTTTTTTAGTCCATTCAGGCTCTGGTATGTTCAGAGGGTGCTGTAAAACAGGTCTGAAATAGTATTTAAAAACACTCAGCTCAGCCTCTTCTACAACGTGAGCCAAAGCTTATAAACATGGCTAAAATATTCCCTTACCTACGATGACTTCCCAGCCATCGTAGTGTTTATATGGTATGACTGTGACTTACATTAGTCAACATTTGCAGAGAAAGAACTTAGTGCATCCAGGGGGCACTTCATGTTGAAATTAGTTTGTGACAATGAGCTACTGTGTTTTATTCTGCAGTCCAAGGGAATGGTGCCAGACATCTCTAAGGTGTCTAGCAGTTCTGCAATTCTGATTTTAAGTGGTCTGTGTGCTTCAGCGATTTGGGCAGGAGAAGAGCAGGAGTCCAGAGACTGTGAACACTTCTGTTACCTGTGCTGACCATGGAGCAGGTAGCCTTCTGTGGGCATCATTTTGATTTCTTGGTACTCTTGTGAAAGGTGCTTTTGTCTCAAATTCCTCCATTTAGGAGTAATTATAATTATGAAAGTAATTTTTATCTTGTATCATCTGTGGGCCCTGATCCTGGGATCCCAGGGAAGCTATCCTTTAACATTTTACCCAGCTCAAAATGATTGGGCAAAAACTCAAAGCATGGGCCCTATTTCTGCCCCAAGCACATGTTTTACATCTGCTTCGAGAAGAAAACAATAACCAAAATGCCAACATGAAGTTAAGAAAATATAAAGAACCTCTTTGGCTCCCATAAGATTAAAGTCATACTGACATGTACATACTGAAAATGCATGAAATCATTGCATTTCCTAAAGCCCAAGCCTTGGATGTTGGGAGAGCCACTGACCTTGCCCAGAACCAGGCACACCCCAGCAGGGAGGGCTGGTGCAGAAAGGGAAGGGGCAGGACTCTGAGGGTGGTCTGCAGCCAGAGGGGTTCCTGGAAGGGGCCAGGTGTGTGGAGGGAGCCCGGCCCAGAACCCCACCCATGCCTAAGCTGGGTGTTGTGTAGAGGAGGCGCCTTTTGGACCCCCTGCACTTTCAGGGTTCCAGGGGCTTGAGGGCGGGTTGCCTGGCATCCCAGGGGCTGGGGTACCACGTTGCCTGACCAATCACCGCTTGGGGGTGGAGCTACGTCTCTGTGGGCTGTTCCAGAGTTGCAGTGGGGTGCAGACCTGGGGCAGAAGAAGGGGCACTGGGAGAGAGAGAGTAGCCCTGCGGAAGTCACTGCTGGTTAGTGAGCAGCGTGCACCGAGGGGGGGGGGGTCCAGGGGTAGGGTGTGCCCCAGGTGGGAGGCAGGGTTCTGGAAGGGCACCTGGAGAGGATTCATTGTGGGGACTCAGGTGAGTTTTCTTTATCCCTTTAAAGTCTCTTCTGCCCCATGTCCTCAACTGGCCTTATTCCCCATACCCGTGAACTCCAGGGCGCCCACTCACCTGAGCTTTTGTGGGATTGGTTGCAGAATTTCAGGGTTTCCCCTGTTCCCCGGGAAGAGTGCGGGTAAGGACCTCACAGAGTCCCCACCTTCAGTGATGTGTCCCCCAGTTCTCTGACACAGTGCAGGTGATGCATCTTGAGCAATACCCCAAGTTCAGCAGGGTGTGCCCTGGTCCCCCAGGCACAGGTGTGGCAGTAGCAAGCCCCAGAGCCACACCCAACTTCAGCATTATGGCCCGTGTGCCCGCAGGTTAGTGGTAATTGGCTGTTAGAATCATGCAGGAAAATCCTCCAATTCGGGGCCTGAAGGAGGGCGTAAACCAGACCCCACTCTAATTGCATTGGGAATAGATGAATTGAGGGTTTCTTTAGAAGAGTAAGTCTGCTTTCCAGAAAAGGCAAGGTCATTGGTCTATTGAGAATGAAGATAATTACTGATAAACAACAAGTATGTGTTGCCCCTTCACCCAGAAACCGAAGCAGGTGTGCAGGCTTTAGTTCAAAGGTGCCTTCTTCTCCCCACCTGACAGCACTTCTCTGCTCTGGCTCCAAGAAACATGAGGTTTTGAACGTCAGCATCGGAGTCACCGAGGCAGCTTGTCACAGGACGCCAGTGTTCAGAGAAAGCACAGGTATGTTTGGCAAAATGTCCTAACTATATCAGGGCTGGAGGTAAAACCTCTCATTATCGCAAAACCTCCTGGGCTTTTCTCTTTTCTCTAGTTGAGCCACAAAGAAAAATTGAAGTAACTGTCAGCATTCTGGGTTTGGTGCAAGAATTACTTAATTTCCCTGCAGGTAGAACTTTGCAGGGGATCACAATTTCTCTGTCCATTTATTGCTTACAAATGTATTTTGACAATCTGTTTCCTAGGAACCCTCTTTTATTAGAAAGGGAAGGTGAGATTCACTCTGTGCCTGTTTGTAACATCTAATTTGTTCCTTCATCTAACAGTGTTTATTCAATTGGGCCTAAGATATGGTTGAGTGGCCAGCATCTAGAGTTGGGTGGCTTTTTTCATCTGATACAAACTTGGATGATGTCATTTCACAAAGGTGATGTTTCATCATTGATTAGTTTATTCATCAGAAGAGTTAAAATTAGGGTGGAGGGGAAATTCAAAATTATCCAAACCGGCCTGTTCCTGTTTAAAAGTTCAGTTTGACTTTCTAGTTTTACTAAATGTATTATCTCGATATTTTGAGGTGCCATATTCTCTCTGTAGTTTCTTTGGTGGTGGAGTCAGAAGGAGAGTCTGGGAATTCTTTTGGATAGTGGCATGCTGGTGGCTTCAAGGGGCTTGGCGTTAGGAGCCTTGGGGTGAAGTCTGCAACTGCTTGCCTGACCCTGGGTGCATCTCCCAGAGGTTTTGTTTCCTCTTATGAAATTGCCAGCAGATAATGTTCTGCTTAAAGGGGAACCCTCCCATCCTGTTGGTGGCAATGCAAAGTGGTGCAGCCAGTCTAGGAAACATGTGGGTGTTCCTCAAAAAGTTAAACATCGAACAACCACATGATCCAGCAATTGCTCTCCTAGGTATTTACCCAAAGGATACAAAAATGCAGATTCAAAGGGGGTACATGCACCATGATGTTTATAGCAGCAATGTCCACAGTAGCCAAACTATGGAGAGAATCCCAATGTCCATGCACTGATGAATTGATAAAGCAGATGTGGGATACATATATATACTGGAATATGACCCAGCTTCAAAAAGAATGAAATCTTACCATTTGCAAGGATGTGCATGGATCTAGAGTGTATTAAGCTAAGCAAAATCATTGAGGAAAGACAAATATCCTATGCTCTCACACTTGTGGAATTTCAGAAAGAAAACAGATGAACAGAGTGGAGGGGTGATGAGAGGCAAACAAGGAAATAGACTCAACCTTGGAGAACAAACTGAGTGTTGCTGCAGGACAGGGGCGTGGGCGATGAGTTAAATGGGTGAGGGGTATTAAGGAGGGCACTTGTGATGAGCACCGGGTACTGTATGCAGGTGAGGAATCACTAAATCCTACCCCTGAAGCGAATATTCCATGGCATGTGAACTAACTGGAATTTAAGTAAGAGGAGAAAGGAAAAAGTGTTCTGCTTCATGAAGAGTGAGGTAAAATTGTAGTGAATTGGGCTGTAGTCTTCTATAGATGATATTTGTAAAACACCCTGTTGTAGGATACACTAGTTGCTTATCACATAAGGAGTCCTCAGAAAGCTGCAATGAAAGATTCAGGTCTCAGAGCATGTTCATGTTCCACTGATATGTTACAGTTTGCACAGGTAGGAAAGAAGGTGGAGAGAAAGGCAACAGAAGGGGAAAGTAGGTGTGAACCTTTCAGTAGTTAGCGTTATAGCTTTCTCATGAAAGCCTTGCGCCATGTGATTTTGGAAGAAGAGGGGAATCCGGGAGGTTTGCAGGAGACGGGGGAGTTCCAGGTCTGGGTAAAGCTGACAGGGTTCCCAGATGAGAGCTGAATGCATTCTGAAGCAGGGTGTGGGCAGGGTGGGCTCCAGGGGTGGCTGTGGGTCTCCTGGATGAGAGTTGTGACAGGTGAGGGCTGTCTGCAAATTCCTGGCTGAGGACAAGTGAGGCACAGGCAGAGAGCTGGCAGAGAACCTTCTTCTGAGCCACCAGCCTCACCCAACACACACAGCCTCAACTTCTGTCCCTGTCACTCCAATTCAGACTTCTCAGAAGGTGAGTTAGAACACATCAAGAGCATTCAAAACAGAAGGGAAAGCATGTGCAAAGGCTCTGGGGCAGGAGAATTCCAGGTATGTCCAGGAGTAGCTAGAAGCCCCTGTGGCCACAGGAGACAGCTTAGGACATGAGCTCAGAGAGGTGAAAGAGGGTGACAGAAAGCCATTCCAGGGCTATAACCCCATGAGATGCTGTTTCACTAGGCCATCTTGGCTACAGTGTTGAGAACAGATGACAGAGAGTTGAAGATGGCAAGGCAGGTCAATGATGAAGCTTTTCCAGGAACTCAGGCACTGTGGACCAGACAGGTGGCCTTGAATGGTGTGGGTAGACTTATTCTGGGTCCATTTTGAAGATGAAGCTCACAGGATTTGCTGATGAGTTAGATATTAGGAGCAGGAGAACGGAGGAGTTGGGGTAACTCCCAGCTGTTGTGGGTTGTCCTGATCGAGGGGAAGGAGAGGGTTTCTCGGGGCGTAGGAGGTAGTCCGTGTTCCGCATGCTGAGGAATGTGCCTTTCCAGGTGGACCTGCTGAGGTTTGTGTCTGGGAGAACCTTTCACATCTCCTCCCTCATCAATGCTCAAGTAAAAGTATCCCCCACTTTTTAAACGTTCACAGTAAGACACTGGGCTTTCTTGAAAGAACTACGTTATTACCCAGCTTCAGTAAGAGGAAGAGACCTGAAGAGGATTTCCCTCTTATGAAAAAAGGTGAACAGTGAGAATCGCGGTCAGCATCTGTTTTGGGGAGAAGCACGACAGAGGCGGCGTGCACCCCAACCAGCTCCTTCCTCTGGGAACCACTCTCCACATCCAGCCACCAGCACTTTGAATGGTGTCCGTGATCCTCTGCTGTGCTTTATCTTCATTTATGCCGGGCCTCCCTTAGAAACTTGTGTGCTGAGGCCTAAGAAAAGCCAAAGAGAAGGAATTTTGGAGTCTGAGCACACTGTCTACTTGTTCCGTGTAAATTAACGGCCATTCCTTCTTTACACCATTTCTGCTGTGCAAGGTTTCTCAGAAGCCCTGTACTTTCAAAGAGCAGGGAAACCTATACCCCATGCTGTGGGGTTAGTTTTAGTCTCCATGCTGGACAGAACATTTCATGACTGTCAGATTTTCTCACTCAAACATTGAGAGTTTGAACACCTTCACCCGTTTCTACCACCCCATCCCTGAATCTGGAACCTACCAATCTGCTCTCAGTATCTATGCGTTCAGTATTTGTTTATTCCACGTGGAATGTACATGACAGCATCTGGTATTGGTCTTTCTGTGTCTGAGTTACTTGGAATAAGGCCCCCAAGGTATGTGTTTCCATGCCTGGTTATTGTGAATAATGCTGCAGTGAACGTGGGAGTGCTTCTGTCTTTTTGAAGCAGTATTTTTGTGTTCTCCAAATCAATACTCAGTAGAGCCATTACTGGGTCATGTGGTAGTTGTATTTATTTTTTCAGGAACCTCCATATCGTTTGTCACAGTGGCTGCACCAATTTCCATTCCCACCAACAGGGCACAGTGTCTCCTCGTCTTCACACCCATGACCCCACATGGTGTCTGTCTCTGGGACAATTTCTGTTCCAACAGTTCTGAGGGGATAGCCGATTGTGGGTTTGACTGATGTTTCCCTGACGAAGATTAGTGATGTCGAACATCTTTTTCTGTCTGTTGACACCTGTGTGTCATCTTTGGATTGTTTCTATTCACATATTCCCCCCATTTTTTTAAAGATTTTTTTTATTTATTCATTTGACAGAGATAGAGACAGCCAGCGAGAGAGGGAACACAAGCAGGGGGAGTGGGAGAGGAAGAAGCAGGCTCCCAGTGGAGGAGCCCGATGTGGGGCTCGATCCCAAAACTGGGATCACGCCCTGAGCTGAAGGCAGACGCTTAATGACTGCACCATCCAGGCGCCCCTCCCCCCATTTTTTATACAGTTTTTTTTATTTGTATGAGTGTTGTGTGTATTTTGGATATTAGCGTCTTCTAACACATATGATTCACAGATACTTTTTTCTTATTCAGTCAGTGACCTTTTAAGTTTTTGCTGGTTTCTTTTGCCGTGTGGAAGATTTCAGTTTGATGTTGTTCCACTTGTTTATTTTTGCTTTTGTTGCCTTTGCATTTGGTGTCCGATCTGAAGACTCTTTGCCAAAACCAACGTCGAGAGACTTAGTACCTGTGTCTTCTTGGAGGTTTATGGATTCAGGTCTTATGTTCAAATCATTCATCCATTAAAAATTTTGTGTGTGGTGTAAGAAAGTGACCCAGTTATATTCTTCTGCATTTAGTGTCCAGTTTGCCTGTTACCACTCACTGAAGAGACAGTCCTTCCCTCATGGCATATCTTCTGCTGCTGTGTCGTAAGTTAGGATCATCTACGTGTGGGTAAGTTTCTGAACTTTTTGTTCTGTTCCACTGACCTGGTGTCTGTGTTTATGCCAGTACCATCCTGTTTTGATGACAAGAGCTTTGTAATCTACCTTGAAATCTAGGAGTGTGTTGACTGCACCTTTCTTTCTCCACGTTGCATTGGGTATTTGGGGTCTTTTGTGATTCCATACAAGTCTGAGGACTGTTTTCTATTTGCTTGAATAATGCCACTGGAATTCAGATAGGCATTTCATCACATCTGTCAATTGCTTTGGGTACGATGGACATGTTCACATAATTAACTCTTCCAGGTAAGGAGCATGTCGTATGCTTCCATTTGTTTGTGTTGCCTTCCAAATCTTTGACCCATACATTCTTCCCCCTCGACACACATGTTTTTCATTTCTTTTCTGCCATGTGTTGAGTGTACTATGTCTTTCTCATTCTTGGTTACTTTTATTCCTAGATTTTTTTAATGCAATTGTAAATGGCATTGCTTTCTTAATTTCTCTTTGCGAAAGTGTGTCATCAGTATACAGAAATGCAAGAAGTTGGTTCATCTGGGTGGCCCCATAGGTGAAGCGTCTGCCTTCAGCTCAGGTCATGATCCCAGAGTTCTGGGATTGAGCCCCGTGTTGGGCTGCCCGCTTAGCGAGGGTCTGCTTCTCCCTCTTTCTGACACTCCCCCTGCTTGTGCTTTTTCTCTTCCTGTCAAATAAATAAATAAAATCTGAAAAAAAATAAAGACAACAGGTCTCTGTATATTATATCCTGCAGCTTTCTTAAATTTGTTTATTCTAACATTATTTTTGTGGAATCTTTCGGGATTTCGTGTCAGTTGCAAATAGTGACAGTTTTCCTGTATGGATTTCATATCTTTCTCTTTTTTTAAAATTATGTTAGTCACCCTACAGTACTTCTTTTGTTTTTGATGTAGTGTTCCATGATTCATTGTTTGCATATAACACCTAGTGCTCATTATGACACGTGCCCTCCTTAATACCCATCACCAGGATAACCCATTCGCCTACCCCTCCCTTTCTGCAACCTTCATTTTGTTTCCGAGTGTCAGTAGTCTCTCATGGTTCATGTCCCCCTCTCATTCCCCCTCTTCACTTTTCCCTTCCTTCTTCTAATGTCCTCCATGCTATTCCTTCCATTCCACATAGGAGTGAAACCATATGATAATTGTCTTTCTCTGCTTGACTTAATTTCACTTAGCATAATCCCCTCCTGTCCATCCACCTTGGTGCAAATGGTGGGTATTCATCCTTTCTGATGACTGAGTAACATTCCATTGTATAGATGAACCACATCTTCTTTGTCCATTCATCTGCTGAAGGACATCTTGGCTCCTTCCACAGTTTGGCTATTATGGACATTGCTGCTATGAACATTGGGATACAGGTGCCCCTTCTTTTCATTACTCTGTGTCTATGGGGTAAATACCCAGTATTGCAATTGGTGTGTCGTAGGATAGCTCTGTGTTTAATGTCTTGAGGAACCTCCATATTGTTTTCAAAAGTGGCTATACCAGCTTGAATTCTCACGAGTAGTGTAAGAGGGCTCCCCTTTCTCCACATCCTCTCTGACTTTTTGTAATTTCCTGTCTTGTTAATTTTTTTCCTAGATTTTATTTATTTATTCCACAGAGATTGAGACAGCCAGCGAGAGAGGGAACACAAGCAGGGGGAGTGGGAGAGGAAGAAGCAGGCTCATAGCGGAGGAGCCTGATGTGGGGCTCGATCCCATAACGCTGGGATCACTCCCTGAGCTGAAGGCAGATGCTTAACTGCTGTGCCACCCAGGCACCCCGTCTTTGTGTCTTCTGCCCATTTTTTGGGTGTCGAATTTGAGGAGTTCTTTATAGATCTTGGATACCAGCCCTTTATCTGTAATATCATTTGCAGATATCTTCTTCGATTCCAAAGGTTGCCTTTTTGTTTTGTTGATCGTTTGCTTTGCCGAGCAGAAGCTTCTTATCTTGATGAAGTGCCAATAGTTCATTTTTGCTTTTATTTCCTTTGCCTTTAGAGACGTGGCTTGCAAGAAGTTGTTTGTCCAAGGTTGAAGAGTTCTTTTGATTTTGATATGAGACAGGAATCCATTATCTTCCTTTCCTCATTGTGTTGGAGTCCTCTGTCTTTCTTGGTGAGTCTAGCTAAGTTTGTCAGTTTTTTTTATCTTTCCAAAAAAGGCAACTCTCATTTTTATTGGTTTTTTTTTTTTTGTCTTTTTAGTCTCCTTTGGATTTATTTATGTATTCATTTTTGTTATTTCCTTATTTCTACTAATGTGGTGCTTTGTTTTTTGTTTTATTTTCTACTTCTTTACCACATAAATCAGGTTGTTTATTGGAGAGCATTCTCATGGATTGATGAAGACATGAATTTCTATGAACGTCCCCATAGAGCTACTTTTGCTGCATCCCATAAGTTTTTGTAGGTTGACTTTTTCATCAGTGTCAAGGTACTTCCAAAAATTTTTTTTTTATTTCTTCTTTGACTGATGGTTGTTCAGTAGCATGTTGTTAAATCTCCACATATTTTTTAAGATTATTTAATTATCTGACAGAGAGTGAGACAGCGAGAGAGGGAATGCAAGCAGAGGGTGGGAGAGGGAGAAGCAGGCTTCCCACTGAGCAAGGAGCCTGATTCGGGGCTAGATTCTAGGATCCTGGGATCACGACCTGAGCTGAAGGCAGATCCTTAAGACTGAGCCACCCAGGCCCCCCAATCTCCACCTATTTTTGACTGTCCTATTTTTTTTTCTTGAGACTGATTTCTAGTTTCATATCATTGTGTTTGGACAAGATTTGAAGCAGAAGGTGAAGAGTACATTCAGATGAAAGGTTTGTTTCCTGGAGCGATTTCTGAGGGCAGACCATGAGTTCTGTGGGGACGGAGGAAGGTTTTGTGAGTCGGGGGATGGGGTTAACCCTTGTTGGAATTACTGACTACTACCATGCAGGCTGTGTGCTACCGTTCACAGTGTAATCCTGATGGACTTGTACTTCATTAGAAATATTTTCTAGGAGGTGTAGGCATAGCCTTCTCTTTAAAGAAAGGTGCCATATGAGTTCATGGCATGACCCCAGGTCAGCAACCAGGATGTATGGTATTGTGGGGGATCAGAACCAGGCTTTCTGTGCGAATTGACAGAAATTGGGTACGGGGAGCTCCATGACAATAGGTGAAGTCCCAAGTGACCCACTGGGTGTTGGGTTCTGTGGATCTGTCTCATCAGGTGCTGTGCAATTCAGGGACACCCTCCTGTCTGTGTATTTGTGTGGAGACAGGTAGACATCACTGGCCAGGCACGAGGGTCGCACTGGACCACCACCAGAGGTGCAGCGTGCGGGGGGGGGCACTGCTTGGATTCCATGAAAGCTGACCAGGGTCTGTGACCATGATTCCTAGCAGCTGCAAGGGGAGAGGAGGCTGGGGGTGGTGCACACTTCCTAGACTTGTGGTCAGGACTAGTCTGGAACCCACTGAAGTCAGCCACACCGGGCACAAAAGGCACCAAGTCAGTGTAGCTGTGGGCACTGCTCCCATGGCACTTTCGGGCCGGCTCCATGCTGCCACCTCCTGCTTTTCATCATCATCTTCAAGGTCCTGTGCCTCTGCTCTTGCCCCATGGCCTCCGGGGTATTGTCCGTCCTCCATCTGGCCCTCGTCCCTGGTGCCCTGTGCAGTCCGATGCCAGTGTAGCCTTCTCGAGACAAACATCTGGCCCTGATGGAACACTTCCATGGATCTCGTGTGATGCGAGGATGATGCCCTGCCCTGGAAGGGGGCTGCAGGTCCCCAATCAGGAGAGCCATGTCTCCCTTTTCAGCATGGCCTGCCCTCCCCTCAGTCTTCTTCAGGGAAGCTCTCCCCACTTCCTGAGATGACAGCTCTGAACTTAAAAATGAATGTTATTTTACATATCTCTATGCTTTAGTTCATCCATGGCAAGTCTTTCAACCCCGTTAGTGGGTTTTTTTTAGCAGTTCTGAAGGGCTGTCTGCTCAAAGAGGGGGTGACCAGGGTGGGGCAGCTTTCCCTCTCATCTCCCTCAGCATGTCTCTGAGCCCTGGGGCCAGCTGTCCCACTGAGGATTGAGGGACCCGAGACAGCCCATCATGAGACCAAGCTGTGTCAGCTGTGTAGACTGATGCGTGTCGGAGCGGTGGTCAGCTGGCATGGGCCAGGGTCAGGCAGTGTCTCCTTCTCATTCCTTCCCTCCCTTCCTCCCAGAGGTAGCTCAGAGCAGCCTTCAACCCCTGCATCTCCAGATCCCTTGACCTGTGCCTCCTGTGTTCAGCTGGTGACCTTGGAGTTTCGCATGGATTCTACCTCCGGTACCCTCTCCTGTGGCAGTTCCTGGATCAGGGGAGGGGTCGGACCCTTGTCTGCTTTTGGTCTTCTTCCTGTCCCGCACCAAGCCCACCCACCTTTGCATCTTCCATGTATGTGCTTGGAAGTAAGCCCATCCACAGGGAAACTATTAGCAAAATGGATCCAGGCAATAAACATTGAAGTAGAGATCCAGGATGCATAATAAACCTGCTCTGAAACCTGTCCCAAAATCTGTGACTATAGCACACTGAAACAGAAATAATAATAGCTTTCTGGACTGTGAAGTGACATGTGTCTTTACTTACAATCTTGAATGCATAGGTGCTGAGCCTGGACAGAAAAGGACCATGGCTCCCGTGGGCTGGGATCCACAGTAAGAACTCAATGAAATCTGAATTCGAGACATAGAGTGAATAATTATTGTAGAGTGAACCCTCCCAAGTAGTGCTTATGCTCATTGCACAGGAAAAGCTTTTTCAAAGAGGTTCCTGAAAGAACAATCTTTTTAAAAATTTATTTTAATTCCAGTAGAGCTAACATACAGTGTTATATTCGTTTCAAATGTACAATAGAGTGATTCAGTGATTCTATATGAATCTATAATTCAGTATATTCTATATTACTCAGTGGTCATCAAGAAAAGTGTCCTCTTAATCCGCTTCATCTATTTCACTCATCCCTCTATCCACCTCCTCTCTGGTATCCATCCGTTTGTTCTCTCTTGTTAAGAGTTTGTATTTTGGTGTGTCTCCTTTTTCTATTTTATTGATTTATTTTTGTTTGTTTCTCAAATTCCCCATCCGAGTGACATCGTATGGAATTTGTCTTTCTCTGACTGACTGATTTTAGTTAGGATAATACTCTCTAGCTCCATCCATGTGGCTGCAAATGGCAAGGATTCATTCTTTTTCAAGCCGAGTAATACTCCATCTTGTGTGTGTGTGTGTGTGTGTGTGTGTGTGTGTGTGCATGTGTGTGTGAATACATACATCTATCATCTCATTTGTCAATTTTTCTACAGACACTTGGTTTGCTTCCATATTGTGATATTGTAAATAATGGTGCAAGAAACATAGGGGCGCACGTATCCTTTTAAGTTACTGCTTTCCTAGTCTTTGGAGAAATACTAGTAGAGTGATTGTTGGATCGTAGCTTAGTTCTATATTTAATTTTTTGAGGAACCTTCATACTGTTTTCCACGGTGGCCACCGCAGTTTGCATTCCCACCCACAGCTCGCGAGGAATCCCCTTTATCCACATCCTCCCAACACCTGCTCTTTGTTGTGCTTTTGATGTTAGCCATTCTGACAGGTTTGAGGTATTACCTCATTGTCCTTTGGATTTACATTTTCCTGATGATGGGTGATGGTGAACATCTTTTCACGGGACTGTTGGCCATTTGTATTTCTTCTTTGGAGAAATGTCTGTCCATGTCTTCTGCCTATTTTTTAACTGGATTATTTGTTTATTTGGGGTCGAGTAGTATCAGTTCTATATGTTTTGGACACTATCTCTTTATTGCATATGATCATTGCAAATATCTTCTCCCTTTGAGTAGGTTGTCTTATTACTTTTACGTTTTCATTGTTCTTCTGCCGTGTGGAAACTTTTTATTTTGCTGTATTCCCAATAGTTTATTTTTGCTTTCATTTCCTTTGTCTCAGGAGACAGTCCAGAAAAACGTTGGTATGGTCCATGTCAAGAAGTTACTATCTTCCCTCCTGTAGGATTTTTATGGATTCAGGTCTCATATTGAGGTCTTGAAACTGTTTTGTGTTTGTCTGTATTGTGTAAGAAAGCAGTCTAATTTCATTCTTTTGTGCGTAGCTGTCTAGTTTTCCCAACACCATTTGTTGTAGAGACTGTCCTTTTCCCTTTTGATATCGTTGCTTGCTTTGTGGAAGATTCATGGACCACATAATTGTGGGTTTCTGTCTGAACTTGTATCCTGTTCCTTTGGTCGCTGTGTCTATTTTTGTGCCATACTGTCTTGTTAGGATGACTGCAGCTTTGTAGTATAACCTGAAATCTGAAATTGTGAGTCCTCCAGCCTTGTTTTTCTTTTCCACATTGCACTGGCTGTTCAGTATCTTTAGTGGTTCCATACAAATGTTTAGGATTGTTTATTCGAGGTCTTTTATTCTTTAATTTAAATTCAATTTGCCAACTTGCAGTACACCATTAGTTTCAGATGTAGTCTTCAATAAATTATCAGTCGTGTGTAACACCCAGTGCTCACTGTATCGTGTGGCCTCCTTAATGCCACTCACCCAGTTACCCCCCCTCAACTTCTCCTCCAGCAATCATCAGTTTGTTGCAATAGTTAAGAGTCTATCATGGGTTTTCTCCCTCTCTGATGACTTCCCATTCTATTTCCCCTCCCTTCCCCTATGGTCTTCTTCCCTTTTTCTGATATTCCACATAGGAGTGAAAGCATATGATCATTGCCTTTCTTTCATTGGCTTATTCCACTCACTATACTACCCTCCAGCTCCACCCAGGTCGGTGTGATGGTAAGTGTTCATGCTTTCTGATGGCTGAGTAATATTCCAGTATATATATGATCCACATCTTCTTTATCCATTCATCTGTCCATGCTCATCTGCACTCTTTCCACAGTTTGTCTATTATGGATATTGCTGCTATGAACACTGGGGTGCATGTGTCCCGTCTTCACTACCTGTCTCTTTGGGGTAAATACCCAGTAGTGCAATTGCTGGGATATAGGGTAGCTTTATTTATAACTTTTTGAGGAAACTCCGTACCATTTTCAAGAGTGGCTGTACCGGACTGCATTCGCACAGGGGTGTAAGAGGGTTCCCGTTTCTCCACATCTTCTCCACATGTATAGTTTCATGTCTTCTTATTTTTAGATATTCGGCCTCGTGTGATATGGCATCTATAGGGGTTTAGATTTGCATTTCCCTGAAGCCAAGTGATATGAAGCATTTATGCATGTATCTTTTGGTCCCTAGTGCGTCGTCATCAGTGAAATGACTTCCCATTTTAATCCATCTCAAGACCTAAAGCTGGGTAAGGCACTGAAGCTCGATGATGCCATCGGTTGGAAGTGTGGAGAATTTCAAAAGATCTCTGTGGAGAGTAAGTTTAAAGGTCAGTGTGAAGCTAGTAATTGGATCCAGGGCGATCTCTGAAAGTGGGGGTTCCCTAGGATGGGCTGAGGGGGGCCCTCCGATTTTCCTGCTATGAATCCGTGCGGTAGCTCCAAATGGACATTTTCCTGCTGTGGGGCAGGCTGAGTCCTCTAGTCGTGCAGAGGTGATCCCAATGCCTGGTACCTTGGAGGCAGGCAAACGCGGAGGGGACCCTCAGCAGAAGCCCCAGGGTTAGGTTAGGCCTCAAGAGATAGCAGGTCCGAACTGCCCAGTGCTCAGAGAACTCCCAGGCCGACTGAGATGAGGGCACAAGGGCGGGTGAATGTGAGCCTTGGGGTTTCATCCAGAAAGGCCCACAAAGGTCAGAGGTCATCAGCAGGTGCTCTCAGGGGGTGCCCCAATTCTCTTGCCCTGAATGCTCTGTTGTGCCCCCAAACGGTACAGTTTCCTGTGTGCTGCAGGCTGAGTCCTACGGTGGGGCTTGGGTGTCCCCAATCCCCCGGAGTGGGGTGCCAGGACCCTGGGGAGGGGCCCCTCTCTGCCCAACCTAGGGTAAGGGTTACGGTCCAGGAGCCCGGCAGGGACAATCTGCAGGCTGTGCGGCGAGCTCCGTGGAGGGCTGAGAGGAGGCCATGGGGGAGGGTGAGCATGGGCCTCAGGGTTGGGGCATGGGGGGCTGCCAAATGTGGGGATGGGCTCCGGGGGCCTCCCCAAGTTCTTGTGCCCTGTAGGCTTCGTAGAGCCCCAAGGGGCATGGTTTCCTGTCGGGTGGCAAGCTGAGTCCTGCGGTGGGGCACAGGTATCCCACTTCCCCAGGCCTGCAGTATAAGGCTCCTGGGGAGGCCCCCACACCCGCGGCCGACCTAGGGTTAGGGTTAGGTCTCAGGGGCCCTGCAGGCCCGATCTGCTGGCTGTATGTTGAGCTACATGGACTGAGGTGAGGGTGTGGGGAGGGTGAGCGTGGGCCTTAGGGTTGGGGTGCGGGAGGCTGCCGAAGTTCGTTGGTGGCTCAGGAGTGCCCTCCTGGTTCTCCCGCCCTGAATACTCTATGGCCTCCCAAGGCACATGGTTTCCTGTGGGGTGGCAGACTGAGTCCTGCTGTGGGGCTCAGGTGTCCCCAATCCCTGGGGCTGCAGCTCCAGGCTCCTGGGGAGGGGCCCCTCCACAGATGAACTAGGGTTAGGGTTGGGGTCCAGGAACCCCGCAGGCCAGATCTGCCCACTATGTCGCGAGCTCTGCCACGGGCTGAGGTGAGGGTGCGGGGTGGGGTGAGCATGGGCTTCAAGGTTGGGTTTAGGGATCGCCGAAGTTCGCCGGGGGCTCTGGGGGCCCTCCTGGTTCTCCCCCCCTGAATGCTCTACAGCCTCCCAAGGGGCACGGTTTCCTGCAGGCTGGCAGGTTTTGTCCTGCAATGGGCCTCAGGTGTCCCCAGTCCCTGGGGCTGCGGCACCGGGCCCCAGGGGAGGGGCCCTACCCAGCCAACCTAGGGTCAGGTCTAGGCCCCAGGAACCTGGCAGGCCTGATCTTCCGGCTCTGCGTCGAGCTCGGTGGCAAGCTGAAGGGAAGGCGTGGGGTGGGATGAGCGTGGGCCTCAGGGTTGGGGTGTAGGGGGCTGCCGAGAATCGCTGGGGCTCAGGGGGGCCCTACCAGTTCTCCTGCATGGGATGCCTGCGGCGCCCCAAGGGGCATGGTTTCCTGAGGGGTGGCAGGCTGAGTCCTGTGCTGGGGCTCAGGTGTACCCAATCCCTGGGTTTAAGGTACGGATTAGGGTACGGGTTAAGGTTAGGGTATGGGTTAGGGTTAGGGTATGGGTGAGTGTAGGGGTTAGGGTTAGGGTAAGGAGAGGGTACGGGTTAGGGTTGGGTTTAGGGGTTACAGGTTAGAGGTTAGAGGTTATGGGTTAGGGTACGGATGCGGGTTTAGGGTACGGGTTAGAGTTTAGGGTTTGGGTTTAGGGTTAGGGTTAGGGTTGGAGTACGGGTTAGGTTTAGGGTATGGGTTAGGGTTAGGGTATGGGTTAGGGTATGCATTAGGGTATGGTTTAGGGTACGGGTTAGGGTACTGTTTAGGGTAAGTGTTGGCGTACGGATTAGGGTACGCTTTAGGTTACGGGTTAGGGTTAGGGTAAGGGTTAGGGTTAGGGTACAGTTTTTGGGTTATGGTACAGGTTAGGTTATGGTTTAGGGTTAGGGTTAGGGTACGGGTTAGGGAACGGGTTTGGGATAAGGATAGGGTACGGTTTAGGGTTAGGGTATGGGTTAGGGTATGGGTTAGGGTACAGGTTAGGGTTAGGTATGGGTTAGGGTATGGTATAGGGTCCGGGTTAGAGATAGGGTATGGATTAGGGTATGGGTTAGGGTACGGGATAGGGTACGGGTTAAGGTTAAGGTAAGGGTACTGGTTAGGGTTAGGGTACGGGTTACGGTTTAGGGTTTAGGGTTATGGTTAGGGTACAGGTTCGGGTTAGGGTATGGGTAAGGTTAGGGTACAGGTTATGTTACGAGTTAGGGTATGGGTTAGGGTCAGGGTTTAGGGTTTAGGGTTAAGGTTAGGGTACGGGTTAGGGTACTTGTTAGGGCTACAGTTAGGTTTAGGGTATGGTTTAAGTTATGGGTTAGGGTACCGTTTATGGTTAGGGTAGGGTACGGGTTAGAGTATGGGTTAGAGTACGTGTTAGGGTTACGGTTAGGGTTAGGGTACATGTTAGAGTTAGTGTTAGGGTATGGGTTAGAGTTAGGGTTAGAGTATGGGTTAGTGTATGGGTTAGGGTTAGGTTTAGGGTTAGGTTACGGGTTAGGGGTAGGGTTAGCTGAAGGGGTAGGGATGGGGGTTAGGGGTATGGTAGGGGTCAGGGTAGGGTTAGGGTTTAGGGTTAGGGTTTGGGGTTTGGCGTTAGTGGTTAAGGTTAGGGTTTAGTGTTTAGGGTATCGGGTTTAGGGTTAGGGTTTAGGGTTTAGGGTTTAGGGTTAAGGTTAGGGTTTAGGGTTTAAGGATTAGGGTTTAGGGTTAGGTTTAGGGTAGGTATAGGGTTAGGGTAAGGTTTAGGGGTTAGGGTTAGGGTAGGGTTAGGGGTTAAGGTATAGGTTTTAAGGTTATGGGTTAGGGTTTAGGGTTAGGGTTACACCCCAGTATTCCAGCAGGACCATTCCACCAGCTGTGCGGTAGCGGAGGGCTGGGCCGAGGTGAAGGTGCTGGCAAGCTGGAGTGTGGGCCCAAGCATTTTGGCGCGGGGGGCCTTGAAAAGTCGCCAGGGGATCGGAGGGCCCTGCCGGTTCTCCCGCCCTGAATGGCCAGCTGTACCCCTAGCGGCCTGGGTGGCGGCGGGGCGGCACAGTGATTACGGCGCTGGGGCTCGGGGGTCCCCAGCGTTTCAGCCCCAGGCCCCTTGGGAGGGGCCCCTTGGGGGCCAACCTAGGGTAAAGGTTAGCTCCTGGAGGCCGGCAGGCACAATCCGCCGTCTGGGGCGAATGGAGGTGCAGTGAAGATCAGGGCGCTGGTGAGCAGGAGAGTGGGCCCCAGCGTTTTGGCGCTGGGAGCCTTCGAAGTCACCAGGGCAAGGACGGTCCTGCCCATTCTCCCGCCCTGAATGATCGGCTGTGCCCTAGCGGCCTGCGTATGGTCGGGGCGGAAGGGTGAGTCCAGCGTTGCGACTCAGGGGTCCCCAATCCCTGGCGTTCGGCGGCAGTCGCTTTGGGAGGGGCCCCTTGGGGGCTAACCTAGGGTTAGGGTTAGCCCTCGGGAGGCCGGCAGGCTCGATTCACTGGCTCTGCGGCGAATGGAGGGGTGGGCCAAGGTGAGGTCGCTGACGAGCGGAAGCGTGGGCCCCAACATTTTGGCTCAGTGGGCCTTCGAATGTCACAGGGGGCTCGGAGGGCCCTGCTTGTTCTCCCGCCATGAAGGACCGGCAATCCCCTAGCGCCCCGGGTGGCGGCGGAGTGGCAGGGTCAGTCCAGCAGTGTTGCTCGGTTTTCCCCAATCCCCAGCGTTGCAGCGCCAGGCCCCTTGGGAGGGGCCCCTCGGGGACTGTCCTAGGGTTAGGTTAACCCCCAGGAGGCCAGCAGTCCCGATTTGCCAGCTGTGCAGTGAGGGGAGGGATTGACCGTGGTAGGGCGCAGTCGAGCGGTAGCGTGGTACCCAGCATTTTGGCGTGTCGGGGGCCTTCGTATTTGACCGGAGGCTCGGAGGGCCCTACCGGTTATCCCGCCCTGAATGCCCAGTGGCACCGCTAGTGGCCCGCATGGCAGCGGGACGGCAGGGTGAGCCTGGCGCTGGGGCTTGCGGGTCCCCAATCCCTGCCATTGCAGCACCAAGCCTCTTGGGAGGGGCCACTCTGGGGCCCACCTAGGGTTATGGTTAGCCCCAAGGAGCCCGGGAGGCCGGATCCGCCAGCTGTGTGGCTAGAGGGGGGGTGGGCCGAGGTGAGGGCGCTGTAGAGCGGGAGCGTGGGCCTCAGCATTTTGGCGCAGGGGACCTACGAATGTCGCCTGGGGCTCGGAGGGCCCTGCCTGTTCCCCCACCCTGAATGACAGGTGACACCCCAAGTGGCTCGGGTGGCGGCGGAGGGGCAGGTTGAGTACATCGCTGGGGCTTGGGGGTCCCCAATCTCCGATGTCGTGGTGCCAGGCACTTTGGTAGGGCCCTTCGGGGGCCGACCTAGGGTTAGAGTTAGCCCCCAGGAGGCCGGCAGGCCCGATAAGATGGCTGTGGGGCGAGTGGAGGTGTGGGCCGAGGTAAGGGTGCTGGCTAGTGGAATCGTGGTACCCAACATTTTGGCATGGGGGGCCTCCGAAGGTCGCCAGGGGTCTGAGGATCCTGCCCTTTCTCCCGCCTTGAATGACTGGCGGCACCCTTAGCGGCCTGGGTGGTGACGGGGAGGCATGGTGACTCTGTCGCTGCGGCTCAGGAATCCCCAATCCCAGGCGTTGCAGCACCAGGCCCCTAGGATGGGCCCCTTGGGGCCGACCTAGGGTTAGGTTTAGCCCCTAGGAGGCCTGCAGGCCTGATTCACCGGCTGTTGGAGAAGCGGAGGGTGGACTGAGGTGAGGGCCCAGGTGAGTGGGAGCATGGGCCCCAGCGTTTTGGCATGGATGGCCTTCGAAAGTTTCTGGGTTCTTGAGAGCCCTGCCCGTTTTCCCACCCTGAATGACCTGCGATGCCCCAGTGGGTCCGGTGTCGGCGGGGTGGCAGGGTGAGTCCAGTGCTGCAGCTAGGGTGTCCCCAATCCCAGGCGTTGCTGCTCCAGTCCCCTTGAGAGTGGCCCCTTGGGGGCTGACCTAGGGTAGCATCAGCCCCCAGGAGGCCGGCAGGACCGATACGCCACTGTGGGGCAGCAGAGGGGCGGGCTGAGTTGAGGGTGCTGGTCAGTGGGAGCGTGGCCGCGGTGGTTTGGCTCGGGGGGGCCTTCGAATGTCCCGCGGCTCCGAAAGCCCTGCCCCTTCAACTGACCTGAATGACCGGCGGCGCCCCTAGTGGCCCGGGTGATGTGGGACGGCAGGGTGAGTCAGGCGTTAGGAATCGGGAGTCCCCAATCCCCGGCATTGCGGGATCAAGACCCTTAGGATAGGCCCCTCATGGGCCAATCTAGGGTTAGGGTTAGCTCCCAGGAGGCCGGCAGGCCTGATATGCCAGCTAGACTGCGAGAGGAGGGGCGGGCGGAAGTAAAGGTGCTGGCGAGCGGGAACATGGGCACCAGCGTTTTGACTTGGGGCTTTCAAAGGTCGCTGGGGTCTCGCGGGCCCTGCCCGTTCTCCCACCCTGAATGAACAGCGCCGCCCCAGCGTGCCTGGTGTCAGCAGGGAGGCAGAGTGAGTCTGGCGCTGGGGCTCGGGGGTCCCCAATCCCCGGCGTTGTGGCCCAGGCCCCTTGGGAAGCACCCCTCGTGTGCCGACCTAGGGTTAGGGATAGCCCCCAGGAGTCCTGCAGGCCTGATCCACCAGCTGTGTGGCAAACGGAGGGGGGGGGGTGGGCAGAGGTGAGGACGCTGGTGAGCGGGAGCGTGGGCACAAGCATTTTGGCGCGGGGGGCCTTCGAGTGTCACCGGGGGCTCGGAGGGCCATGCCCGTTCTCCCGCCCTGAATGACCGGCGGTGCCTCTAGCGGCCCGGGTGGTGGAGGGGCGGCAGGTGAATCCGGCGCTGGGGCTCAGGGGTCCCCAATCCACTGTTTTGCGGCGCCAGGCCCCTTGGGAGGGGCCCCTCAGGGAATGACCTAGGGTTAGGCTTAGCCCCCAGGACGCCGGCAGGCTCAATCCGCCAGCTGTGTAGCGAATTGAGGGGTGGGTCGAGGTGAGGTCTCTGTGGAGAGGGAGCGTGGGCTCAAGCGTTTTGGCACCGGGGGCCTTCGAATGTTTCCGGGGACTCGACAGGCCCTGCCCATTCTCCTCCCTGAGTGACCGGCAGCGCCCCTAGCAGCCCAGGTGGCGGCGGGGCGGCAGGGTGAGTCAGGCACTGTGGCTCGGGTATCCCCAATCCCTGGCATTGTGGCGCCAGGCCCCTTGGGAGGGGCCCCTCGGGGGCCAAACTAGGGTTAGGTTTAGCCCCTAGGAGGCCGGCAGGCCCTATTCCCCAGCTGTGTGGAGACTGGAGTGACGGAGCGAGGTTAGGGCGCTGGTGAGCAGGACTGTGGGCCCAGGTGTTGTGGCGCGGGGGGCCTTTGAAGGTCTCCGTGTCTCTGAGGGCCCTGCCCGTTCTCACGCCCTGAATAACGGCAGCACCCCAAGCCCCCGGGTGGCAGCTGGGGGGCAGGGTGAGTCCAGTGCTGAAGCTCGGGGGTCCACAATCCCTGGCGTTGTGGCGCCAGGCCCCTTGGAAGGGGCCCCTCGGGGGTCAATCTAGGGTTACGGTTAGCCCCCAGAAGGCCAGTGGACCCGATCAGTGGCTGTGCAACACGCTGAGGGTTGGGCCGAGGTGAGGGCACTGGCGAGACTGAGCATGAGCCCAAGTGTTTTAGCGCGGGGGGCCTTCAAAGGTCGGCGGGGGCTCGGAGGGCCCTGCTGGTTCTGTCGCCCTGAATGACCGGCGGTGCCCCTAGCGGCCCGGGTGGGGACAGTGCATCAGGGTGAGTCCGGCTCTGGGGCTCTGCGTCACCAATCCCCAGCGTTGCAGAGCCAGGCCCCTTGGGATGTGCCCCTCGGGCTCGACCTAGGGTTTCGGTAGGCCCCCAGGAGCCTGGCAGGCCCTATCCACCGGCTCTGAATCAAGCGGAGGCGTGGGCCAATGTGAGGGCACTGGCGAGCAGGAGCATGGGGCCAACGTTTTTGCGTGGGGGGCCTTCGAAGGTCAGCGGGGGCTTGGAAGGCCCTGCCTGTTCTCCCGCCCTGAATGACCGGCGGCGCCCCTGTGGCCCGGGTGGCGGTGGGACGGCTGGGTGAGTCCAGAGCTAGGGCTCGGGGGATCCCAAGCCCTGGCGTGGCGGCGCCAAGCCCTTTGGGAGGAGCCCCTTGGGCGCTTATGTAGGGTTTGGTTTAACCCCCAGGAGGCAGGTGGGCCTGATCCACCGGCTATGCGGTGTGTGGAAGGGCTCGCTGAGTTGAGGGCGCTGGTGAGTGGGAACGTGAACACAAGCGTTTTGGCGTGGGGTGCCTTCGAAGGTCACCGGGGGCTCAGAGGGCCCAGCAAGTTCTCCCGTCCTGAATGACCGCCGGTGCCCTAGCAGCCTGGGTGGCGGCGGGGCGGTAGGGTGAGCCCGGAGCTGGGGCTCGGGGATCCCCAATCCCCGGCGTGGCATCACCAGACCCCTTGGGAGGGGTCCCTCTCGGCTGACGTACGGTTATAATTAGCTCAAAGGAGGCCGGCAGGCCGGATCTGCCAGCTGTGCGGCGAGCAGCGTGGTGGGCCGAGGTGAGGGCGCTGGTGATCTGGAGCGTGGGCCCAAGCATTTTGGCGTGGGGGGCCTTCGAATGTCGCCAGGGGCTCGGAGGCCCTGCCCCTTCTCCCGCCCTGAGGGACCGGCGGTGCCCCTAGCAACCCAGTTGGCGGTGGTGTGGCAGTGTAAGTCCGGCGCTGGGGCTCGAGGGTCCCCAATCTCCGGCATGGCGGTGCCAGTCCCCTTGGGAGGGGCTCCTCAGGGGCCGAGCTAGGGTTAGGGTTAGACCCCAGGAGGCCAGCAGGCCCGATCCTGCGGTTGTGCAGCTTGCGGAGGGGCTGGCCGAGGGGAGGGCGCTGGTGAGCAGAAGCGTGGGCCAAAGCATTTTGGCGCGGGAGGCCTTGGAATGTCGCCGGAGGCTCGGAGGGCCCTGCCCATTCTCCAACCCAGATGACTGGTGGCGCCCCTAGCGGCCCGGGTGGCAGCGGGGTGCGAGGGTGCGTCCCGCAGTTTGCTCTGGGGGTCCCCAATCCCCAGTGGGGCAGCGCCAGGCCCCTTGGGATGGGCCCCTCAGGAGCTAACCTAGGGTTAGGGTTAGCCCCCAGGAGGCCGGCAGTCCCGATCTGCCAGCTGTGCGGCGAGCGGAGGGGTGGCCTGAGGAGAGGGTGCTGGTGAGCAGGAGCGTAGGCCCAAGCGTTTTGGCGTGGGGGGGCTTCGAAGGTCTCCAGGGGCTCGGAGGTCCCTGTCCGTTCTCCCGCCCTAAATGACCGGCGGCGCCCCTAGCTGCCCGGGTGGCGGCGGGGTGGCAGGGTAAGTCCTGCGCTGAGGCTCGAGGGTCCCCAATCATCAGCTTCGCGGTGCCAGGCCCCTTGGGAGGGGCCCCTCGTGAGCAGACCTAGGGTTAGGGTTAGTCCCCAGGAGGCCGAGAGGCCCAATCTGCCTGCCTGTGGTGAGCGGAGGGACGGGCCGAGGTGAGGGCATTGGTGAATGTGAGCTTGGGCCCAAGCGTTATGGCGTGGGGGGCCATGGAAGGTCGACAGGGGCTCGGAAGGCCCTGCCCGATCTCCCGCCCTGAATGAGGACGGCATCCCTAGCGGGCCAGGTCATGGCGGGGCGGCAGGGTGAGTTCGGTGCTGGTGCTTGGGGGTCCCCAATCCCCAGCGTGGCAACGCCAGGCACTTGGGAGTGGTCCCTCGGGGACCGACCTAGGGTTATGGTTAGCTCCAGGCGGCTGGCAGGCCCGATCCGCAGGCTGTGCAGCGAGCAGAGGGGTGGGCCGAGGTGGGGGCGCTGGGGAGTGGGAGCGTGGGCCCAAGTGTTTTGGTGTGGGGGGTCTTCAAAAGTCGGTGGGGGCTTGGAGGGCCCTGCCCGTTCTCCCGCCCTGAATAACCGGCGGCACCCCTAGAGCCCCGGGTTGCAGTGGGGCGGCCGTATGAGTCCACTGCTGGGGCTCGAGGGTCCCCAATCCCAGGCCTTGCAGCTCCAGGCTCCTTGGGAGGGGCCCATCAGGGGCCGACCTAGGTTTAGGGTTAGCCCCCAGGAAGCTGGCAGGCCCGATCCGCATGCTGTGTAGTGAGCAGAGGGGCAGGCCGAGGTGAGGGCGCTGTCAAGTGGGAGCGTGGGCCCAAGCGTTTTGGCGCGGGGGGCCTTCGAAAGTCATCGGGGGTTCGGAGGGCCCTTCCCGTTCTCACGCCCTGAATGACCGGCGGCTCCCTTAGCGGCCCGGGTGGCGGCAGGTTGGCAGGTTGAGTCCGGCGCAGGGGCTCAGGTGTCCTCAATCCCCGGCGTTGTGGCGCTAGGACCCTTGAAAGGGGTCCCTCCGGGGGGACCTGGTTTTAGGGTTAGCCCCAGGAGGCCAGCAGGCCCAATCCACAGGCTGTGCGGCATACGATGGGGCGGGCCTAGGTGAGGCCGCTGGCGAGTGGGAGCATGGCTCCAAGAATTTTTTAAAGTGGGCCTTCGAAGGTCGTCGAAGTCTCAGAGGGCCCTGCCCGTTCTACCGCCCTGAATAACCGGCAGCGCCCCTAGCACCCCGGGTGGCGGTGGGGCCCCGGGTGACTTCGGTGCTGGTGCTTGGGGGTCCCCAATCCCAGGCGTTGCTGCTCCAGGCCCCTTGGGATGGGCCCCTCGAGGACCGACCTAGGGTTACGGTTAGTCCCAGGTGGCCAGCAGGCCCGATCCGCCGGCTGTGTGGGGAGCGGAGGGGCGGGCCAAGTTGAGGGCGCTGGCAAGCGGGAACGTGAGCCCAAGCGTTTTGGCGTGGCGGGCCTTCGAAGGTCGCCGGGGGCTCGGAGGGCTATGCCCATTCTCCCGTCCTGAATGAGGATGGCGCCCCTATCGGGCAGGGTCGCGGCAGGGCGGCAGGGTGAATCCGGTGCTGGTGCTCAGGGGTCCCCAATCCCCGGCGTGGTGGTGCCAGGCCCCATGGGAAGGGCCCCTTGGGTGCCGAAGTAGGGTTTGGGTTAGCCCCAGGAGGCCGGCAGGCATACGGAGGTGCTGGCCGAGGTGAGGATGCTGACGAGCAGGAGCGTGGGCCCAAGAGTTTTCGCACGTGGGCCTTCGAAGTTCGCTGGGGGCTCGGAGGGCACTGCACGTTCTCCCGCCCTGAATGACCAGCGGTACCCCTAGCGGCCAGTGTGGCGGTGGGGTTGCAGGGTGATTCCGGCGCTGGGGTCGGGGGTCCCCAAACCCCGGCGTGTTTTGCGCCAGGCACCTTGGGAGGGGCCTTCGGGGGCCGAGCTAGTGTTAGGGTTAGACCAAAGGAGGTCGGCAGGCCCGATCTGCCGGGTGTGCGGCGAGCGGAGTGGTGGGCTGAGGTGAGGGCACTGGCGACAGGGATCGTGGGCCCAAGCGTTTTGGCACTGGGGGCCTTCGAAGGTCGCCAGGAGCTCTGAGGGCCCTGCCCGTTCTACCACCCTGAATGATCGGCGGCGCACCTAGCGGCCCGGGTGGTGGCGGGTCGGCAGGGTGAGTCTGGCGCTGGGGCTCTAGAGTCCCCAATCCCTGGCGTGGCAAAGCCAGACCCCTTTGGAGGGGCCCTCGGGGACCGACCTAGGGTTAGGGTTAGCCCTGAGGAGGCCGGCAGGCCAGATCCGTCAGCTGTGTGGGGAGTGGAGAGGTGGGCCGAGGTGAGGGCGCTGGGGAGCGGGTGCGTGGGCCCAAGCATTTTGGCGCTAGGGCCTTCGATGGTCGCTTGGGGATCGGAGGGCTCTGATCGTTCTCCCGCCCTGAATGACCATCGGCGCCCCTAGTGGCCCGGGTTGTGGCAGTACGGCAGGGGGAGTCCGGCCTTGTGGTTGAGGGGTCCCCAATCCCTGGGGTTGCTGCGCCAGGCCCCTTGGGAGGGGCCCCTTGGGGGATGACCTAGGGTTAGGGTTAACCCACAGGACGCCTGCAGGCCCTATCCCCCAGCTGTGCAATGTGCGGAGGGGCGGACCGAGGTGAGGGCGCTGGAGAGCGGAACATGGGCCCAAGCGTTTTGTCGAAGGGGGACTTCGAAGGTCATCGATGGCCCGGAGGGCCTTGCCTGTTCTCCCGCCCTGAATGACTGGAGGTGCCCCTAGCGGCCCGGGTGGTGGCGGGGCATCTGGGTGAGTCCGGCGCTGGGGCTCAGGGTTCCCCAATCCCCGGTGTTGCGGCTCTAGGCTCCTTGCTAGGGGCCCCTAGGGGACCGGCCTACGGTTAGATTTAGCCCCCAGGAGGCCGTCAGCCCGATCCGCCAGCTCTGTGGCGAGCGGAGGGCGGGCGGAGGTGAGGCCGCTGGCGAGCTGGAGCGTGGGCCCAGGCGTTTTGGCGCAGGGGTCCTTCAAAAGTCGCCGGGGGCTTTGAGGGCCCTGTAAGTTCTTCTGCACTGAATGATCGGTGGCTCCCCTAGCGGCCTGGATGGAGGAGGGGCGGTAGGGTGAGTCGGGCGCTGGGGCTTGGGGGTCCCCAATCCTCGGCGTTGGGGAGCCAGGCCCCTTTGGAAGGGCTCTAGGGGGCCGACCAAGCGTTACTGTTAGCCCACAGGAGGCCGGCAGACCCGATCTGCTGGCTGTGTGGCGAGCAGAGGGGTGGGTCGAGGTGAGGGCGCTGGCGACCGGGAGCGTGGGCCCAAGCATTTTGGCACAGGGGGCCTTCGAATGTCACCGGGGGCTCGGAAGGCCCTGCCCGTTCTCCCGCCTTGAAAGACCGGTGGCTCCCCTAGCGGCCGGTGTGGTGGTGGGCCAGCAGGGTGAGTCTGGAGCTGGGGCTCGGGGGTCCCCAATCCCCGGCGTGGCAGCGCCGGGCACTTGGGAGTGGTCCCTTGGGTGCCGACCTAGCGTTAGGGTTAGCTCAATGGAGGCCAGCAAGCCCCACCCACCGGCTGTGCGGATTATGGAGTGGCAGGCCAAGGTGAGGGCTCTGGCTAGCGGGAGCATGGGCCCAAGTGTTTTTGCACGGGGGGCCTTCCAAGGTCGCCGGGGGCTCAGAGGTCCCTGCCTGTTCTCCCGCCCTGAATGAGTGTCGGCGCCCCTAGCAGCCCGGGTGGCTGCAGGGCGGCAGGGTGAGTTCGGCGCTGGTGCTTGGGGGTCCCCAAGCAGGGGCATGGCGGTTCCACGCCCCTTGGGAGGGGCACCTCGGGGGCTGACATAGGGTTTGTGTTAGCCCCCAGGAGGCCGGCAGGCCCGATCTGCCAGCTGTGCGGCGTGCAGAGGGGCAGGCTGAGGTAAAGGTGCTGGAGAGCAGGAGCGTGGGCCCAGGCGTTTTGGCGTGGGGGCCTTCGAAGATCGAGGGTGGCTCGGAAGGCTCTGCACGTTCTCCAGGCGGGAATGACCGGCGGCGCCCCTAGCGGCCCTGGTGGCGGCGGGGCGGCAGGGTGCGTCTGGTGTTGCGGCTCAGGGGTCCCCAATCCCTGGCGTGGCAGTGCCAGGCCCCTTGGGACGGGCCCCTCTGGGGCCGACCTAGGGTTAGGGTTAGCCCCCAGGAGGATTGCAGGCCCGATCCGCCAGCTGTTCAGAGAGTGGAAGGGCTGGCCGACGTGAGGGCGCTGGTGAGTGGTAGCTTGGCCCAAGCGTTTTGGTGCGGGAGGCCTTGGATGTTCGCCAGGGGCTCGGAGGGCCTTGCCAGTTCTCCCACCCTGAATGACCGGCGGCGCCTCTAGCGGCCATGGTGGCAGCAGGGTGCAGGGTGAGTCTGGAGCTGGGGCACAGGGGTTCCCAATCCCCGGTGTGGCGGCTCCAGGCACTTGGGGGGGAACCTCAGGGGCTGACCTAGGGTTAGGGTTAGCTCAAAGGAGGCCGTCAGGCCCGATACACCAGCTGTGCAGTGAGGGGAGTGGCGGGCCGAGGTCAGGGCGCTGGCAAGCAGGAGCGTGGGCCCAAGCGTTTTGGCGAGGGGGCCTTCGAAGTTCGCCGGGGGCTCGGAAGGACCCTGCCCGTTCTCCCGCCCTGACTGACCTGCGGCGCCCCTAGCGGGCCGGGTGATGGCGGGGCTGCAGGGTGTGTTCAGAGTTGGGGCTCGGGGGTCCCCAATCTCTGTCGTTGTGGTGCCAGGCCCCTTGGGAGGGGCCCCTCGGGCGCCGACCTAGAGTTAGGGTTATCCCCCAGGGCACTGGCAGGCCCGATCCGCCGGCTGTGCGGCGACGGTGGTGCGGGCTGAGGTGAGGGCGCTGGTGAGTGGGAGCATGGGCCCAAGCGTTTTGGCGTGGGGGGCCTTCAAAAGTTGCCGGGGGCTCGGAGGGCCCTGCCCATTCTACCGCCCTGAGTAACCAGCTGCGCCCCTGGTGCCCTGGGTTGTGGTGGGGTGGCCGGGTGAGTCCGGTGCTGGGACTCGGGGGTCCCCAATCCCAGGCCTTGCAGCTCCAGGCTCCTTGGGAGGGGCCCATCGGGGACCAACCTAGGTTTAGGGTTAGCCCCCAGGAAGCTGGCAGGCCTCATCCGCTGGCTGTGCTGTGAGCAGAGCGGCGCGCCGAGGTGAGGGCGCTGGCGTACGGGGGCGTGGGCCCAGCCTTTTGGCACGGGGGGCCTTCGAAAGTCCCTGGAGGCTCGGAAGGCCTTGCCCGTTCTCCCGACCTGAATGACCGGCGATGCCCCTAGTGGCCCGGGTTGCGGTGGGGCGGCATGGTAAGTCCGGCGCTGGGGCACGGGGGTCCCCAATACTCGGCGTTGGGGCGCCAGGCCCCTTGGGAAGGGCCCTCGGGGTCCGAACCAGCGTTAGTGTTAGCCCCCAAGAGGACGGCAGACCTGATCCGCCAGCTGTGTAGCGAGCAGTGGGGCAGGCCGAGGTGAGGGCACTGTAGAGCGGGAGCGTGGGCCCAAGCGTTTTGGCGTGGGGGCATTCGAAAGTCACCGGGGGTTCAGAGTGCACTTCGGGTTCTACTGCGCTGAAAGCCCGATGGCGCACCTAGCGGCTCGGGTTGCAGAGGGGCGGCAGGGTGAGTCCAGTGCTGGGGCTCGGGAATCCCCAATCCCTGGCGTTTCGGCACCAGACCCCTTGGGAGGTGCCCCTCGGGCCTGACTTAGGGTTTGGGTTAGCCTCCAGGAGGCCAGCAGGCCGGATCTGCCAGCTGTGCAGCGAGTGGATGGTCGGGCAGAGGTGAGGTTGCTGGTGAGCGGGAGCATGGGCCCAAGCGTTTTTGCGTGGGGGGGGTTCAAAGGTCGCCGGGGACTCGGAGGGCCCTGCCCGATCTCCCGCCCTGAATGAGGACGTTGCCCCTAGCGGGCCGGGTCACAGTGAGGCGGTACGGTGAGTCCGGCACTGGGGCTCGGGAGTCCCCAATCCCTGGCATGGCGGTGCCAGGCCCCTTGGGAGGGGCCCCTTGGGTGCCGACCTAGGCTTAGAGTTATCCCCCCGGAGGCCAGCAGCCCCGATCTGCCCGCTGTACGGCGAGTGATGTGGCGGGCTGGAGTGAGGGTTCTGGCGAGCGGGAGCGTGGGCCCGAGTGTTTTCGCACGGGGGCCTTCGAAGGTCGCCGTTGGCTCGGAGGGCCCTGCCTGTTCTCCCGCCCTTAATGACCGGCGGGGACCCTGGTGGCCCGGGTGGCAGCGGGGCGGGAGGGTGAGTCTGGCAATGGGGCTCGGGGGACACGAAACCCCGGCGTTGTGGCGCCAGGCACCTTGGGAGAGGCCCCTCGGGGGCTGACTTAGGTTTAGGGTTAGCCCCCAGGAGGCCGGCAGGCCTGATCCGCTGGCTGTGCGGCGAGTGGAGGGGCGGGCCGAGGTGAGGGCATTGGCGAGCGGGAGCATGGGCCCAAGTATTTTGGCAAGGGTGGCCTTCGAAGGTCGCCGGGGGCTCGGAGGGCCCTGCCCGTTCTCACGCCCTGAATGACTGGCAGCACCCCTAACGGCCCGGGTGGAGGCGGGGCGGTAGGGTGGCTCCAGAGCTGGGGATCTGGGGTCCCCAATCCCCGGCGTGGCGGCGCCAGGCCCATTGGGAGGGGCCCCTCGGGGGCTGATGTAGGGTTTGGGTTAGCCCCCAGGAAGCTGGCAGGCCCGATCCGCCACATGTGCGGTGTGCGGAGGGGCTGGCCTAGGTGAGGGCGCTGGCGAGCTGGACCGTGGGCCCAAGCGTTTTGGCGCGGGGGTCTTCGAATGTCGCCCGGGGCTCTGAGGGCCCTGCCCGTTCTCCCACCTGAATGAGGACAGCGCCCCAAGTGTGCCAGGTCACGGCGCAGTGGCAGGGTGAGACTGCCGCGGGGGCTCGGGGGTCCCTGAGCCCCGGCATGGCAGAGCCAGGCCCCTTGGGAGGGGCCCCTCGGGCACCGACGTAGGGTTTGTGTTAGCTCCAGGAGGCCGGCAGGACCTATCCGTAGGCTGTACTGCGAGCCGAAGGACAGGTCGACGTGAATGCACTGGCGAGTGGGAGTGTGGGCCCAAGCGTTTTGGCGAGAGGGTTTCAAAGATTGCCGGGGGCTCGGAGAGCCCTGCCCGTTCTAACGCCCTGAATGAACGGCAGCGCCCCTAGCGGCCCGGGTGGCGGCGGGGCGGCAGGGTGATTCAGGCGAGGGGGCTTGGGGGACCCCAATCCCAGGCGTGGTGGCGCCAGGCACCTTGGGAGGGGCCCCTTGGGGGCCAACCTAGGTTTAGGGTTAGCCCCCAGGAGGCCGGCAGGCCCTTTCCGCCAGCTGTGTGACGAGCGGAGGATGGGCCGAGGTGAGGGCACTGGCGAACAGGAGCTTGGGCCCAATAGTTTTGGCGCGGGGGGCCTTCGAAGGTTGCCAGGGACTCGTAGGGCCCTGCCCGATCTCCCGCCCTGAATGAGGAAGGTGCCCCTAGCGGGCCGGGTCGCAGCGGGGCGGCAGGGTGAGTTCGGCCCTGGTGCTCGGGGGTCCCCAATCCCTGGCGTGGCAGCGCCAGGCCCCTTGGGAGGGGCCCCTCGTGAGCCGACCTGGGGTTAGGGTTAGCCCAAAGGAGGCCGGCAGGCCCCATCCACCGGCTGAGCGGATTACAGAGTGGTGGGCCAAGGTGAGGGCTCTGGCGAGCGGGAGCATGGTCCCAGGTGTTTTGGCACAGGGGCCTTCGAAGTTCGAGGGTGGCTCGGAAGGCTCTGCATGTTCTCCAGCCCCGAATGACCGGTGGCGCCCCTAGCGGCCCGGGTGGCGGCGGAGTGGCAGGGTGCATCTGGTTTTGTGGCTCGGGGGTCCCCAATCCCCGGCGTGGCAGTGCCAGACCCCTTGGGACGGTCCCCTCTGAGACCGACCTAGGGTTAGGGTTAGCCCCCAGGAGAATGGCAGGCCCGATCCACCAGCTGTGCAGAGAGTGGAGGGACGGTCCGAAGTGAGGGCGCTGGTGAGTGGTAGCGTTGGCCCAAGCGTTTTGGTGCAGGAGGCCTTGGACATTCGCCGGGGGCTCGGAGGGCCCTGCCCATTTTCACGCCCCATGAGGACATTGCTCCTAGCAGGCTGGGTCGTGGAGGGGCGGCAGGGTGAGCCCGCAACAAGTGCTCGCGGGTCCCCAAACCCCGGCATGGCAGCGCCAGGCGCTTGGGAGTGGTCTCTCGGGGGCCGACCTAGGGTAGGGTTAGCCTAAAGGATGCCAGCAGGCCCGATCTGCCGTATGTGCGGTGAGTGGAGGGGCTAGCCGAGGTGACGGCGGTGGCGAACAGGAGCGTGGGCCCAAGCGTTTTGGCGCAGATGGCCTTTGAAAGTCGCCGGGGGCTCGGAGGGCCCTGACCATTCTCCCGCCCTGAATGACCAGTGCCGCCCCAAGCAGCCCAGGTGGCGGAGGGGCGGTAGGTTGAGTTGGGCCCTGGGGCTCGGGGGTCCCCAATCCCCGACATTGAGGCACCAAGCCCCGTGGGAGGGGCCCCTCGGGTCCGACCTAGGGTTAGGGTTAGCCCCCAGGAGGCTGCCAGGCACAATCCGCCAGCTGTGTGGCAAGCGGAGGGACGGGCCGAGGGGCAGGCTCTGGAGAGCGGGAGCATAGTCCTAAGCGTTTTGGCGCGGGGGGCCTTCGAAGTTCGCCAGGGGCTCGGAGGGCCCTACCCATTCTCCCGCTCTGAATGACCTGTGGCACCCCTAGCGGCCCGGATGACGGCGGGGCAGCAGCGTGAGTTTGGCTCTGGGGCTCGGTGTCCCCAATCCCTGTATTGTGGCACCAGGCCCCTTGGGAGGGGCCCATCGGGGGCCGACCAAGGGTTAGGGTTAGCACCCAGGAGGCAGGCAGGCCCGATCCACCAGCTGTGTGACGAGTGGAGGGGCGGGCCGAGGTGAGGGCGCTGGCGAGCGGGAGCGTGGACCCAAGCATTTTGGTGCGGGGGTCCTTCGAAGGTCGCAGGTGGCTCGGAAGGGCTTGCCCGTTCTGCCACCCTGAATGACCGGCGGCACCCCTAGCAGCCCGGTGGCATCGCGGCGGCCGTGTGAGTCCGGCACTGGGGCTTGGGGGTCCCAATCCCTGGCGTTGGGCAGCCAGGCCCCTTGGGAGATTCCCTCGGGGGCCGACCTAGGGTTAGGGTTATCCCCCAAGAGCCTGTTAGGCCCAATCTGCCAGCTGTGCAGCGAGCGGAGGGGTGGGCTTAGGTGAGGGCATTGGTGAGCGGGAGCGTGGACCCAAGCATTTTGGCGCAGGTTGCCTTCGAAGATCGCCAGGGGATCGGAGGGCCCTGCCCGTTCTCGATCCCTGAATGACCGGCGGCACCCCTAGTGGCCCGGGTGGTGGCGGGGTGACACGGTGAGTCCGGTGGTGGGGCTCGGGGGTCCCCAATCCCAGGCATTGCGGTGCCAGGCCCGTTCGGACAGGCCCCTCAGGGGCCCACCTAGGGCATATGGGTAGTCCCCAGGAGGAGGGCAGGCTTCATCTGCCAGCTCTCCGGCAAGCGGAGGGTCAGGCCGAGGTGAGGGCGCTGAGGGGCGGGAGCGTGGGCTCAAGCGTTTTGGATGGGGAGGCCTTCGAATGTCGCCGCAGGCTCGGAGGGCCCTGTCCGTTCTCCCACCCTGAATGACCAGTGGCACCCCTAGCGGACTGGGTGTCAGTGGGGCGGCAGGGTGAGTCCAGCGCTGGGGCTCGGGGGTCCCCACTCCCCGGCATTGCAGCACCAGGCCCTTTGGGAGGGGCAGCTCCGGGCCCGTCCTAGGGTAAGGGTGAGCCCCCAGGAGGCCGGCAGTTCCGATCCAGCAGCTGTGAGGTGAGCGGAGGGGCGGGCCGAGGTAAGGGTGCTGGCAAGCGGGAGCGTGGGCCAAAGGGTTTTGGCGTGGGGTGCATTCGAAAGTCGCTGGGGACTTGGAGGGCCCTGCCCGTTCTCCCGCCGTGAATGACCGGCGGAGCCCCTAGCGGCTCGGGTGGCAGTTGAGCCGCAGGGTGAGTCCGGCGCTGGGGCTCGGGGGTTCGAATCCCTGATGTTGTGGGCCAGGCCCCTTGGGAAGGGCCCCTCAGGGGCCGACCTAGTGTTAGGGTTAGTCCCAAATATGCTGGCAGGCCTGATCCCCCGGCTGCGTGGCGATCGGAGGGGCGGGCCGAGGTGAAGCGTTGGCGAGCCGGAGCGTGGGCCCAAGCGTTTTGGCGCGGGGAGACTTTGAAGTTTGCCAGGGGCTTGGAGGGACCTACCCATTCTCCTGCCCTGAATGACCGGCGGCGCCCCTAGCGGGCCGGGTGGCGGCGGGGCGGCATGGTGTGTTCTGAGCTCGGGTTCGGGGGTTCGCAATCCCTGCGTTGCGAGGCCAGGCCCCTTGGGAGGGGCTCCTTGGGGGCCAACCTAGGGTTAGGGTTAGCCCCCTGGAGGCCGGCAGCCCAGATCCTCCATCTGTGCAGCGAGTGGAGGGGCAGGCCGAGCTGAGGGCACAGGCAAGCGTGATCGTGGGCCCAAGCGTTTTGGCGCGGGGTGCCTTCAAAGGCCATCCGGGGCTTAGAAGGCCCTGCCTGTTCTCACACCCTGAATGATCAGTGGCGCCGCTAGTGGCCTGGGTGTTGGCGGGGCGGCAAGGTGAGTCTGGCGCTGCGGCTCGGGGGTCAGCAATCAGACACGTTGTGGCGCCAGGCCCCATCGTACGAGCCCCTCCGGGGCCAACCTAGGGTTAGGGTTAGCCCCCAGGAGGCCGGCAGGCCCGATCTGCCGGCTGTGGGGCGAGGGGAGGGGCGGGCCGAAGTGAGGGCACTGGCGAATGGGACCGTGGGCCCAAGCATTTTGGCACGGGGCTCCTTCGAATGTCGTCGTGGGCTAGGAGAGCCCCGCTTGTTCTCCCGCTCTGAATGACCGGCGGTGCCCCTAGCGGTCCAGGTGGCAGCGGGACAGCAAGGTGAGTCCTGGCTGGGGCTCGGGGGTCCCAATCTCCGGCTTTGCCATGCCAGACCCCTTGGGAGGGGCCCCTCGGGAGCCGACCTAGGGTTAGTGTCAGCCCCCAGGAGGCCATCAGGCCCGATCCGCCAGTTGTGCGGCGAGCGGAGGGGCGCGGAGGTGAAGGCGCTGGCGAGCCGGAGCGTGGGCCCAAGCGTTTTGGCTTGGTGGGCCTTCGAAGGAAGACAGGGACTCCGAGGGCCCTGTCCCTTCTCCCACACTGAATATCCTGCGGCGCCCCTAGCAGCCGGGTGGCGGCGGGGCGGCAGGATGAGTCCGGCGCTGGGGCTCGGGGGTTCGCAATCCCCGGTGTTGCGCTGCCAGGCTCCTTGGAATGGACCACTCGGGGGCCGACCTAGGGTTAGGGTTAGCCCCCAGGAAGCCGGCAGGCCCGATCTGCCAGCTGTGCGGCGAGCAGAGGGGCGGGCCGAAGTGAGGGCACTGACTAGCGGGAGCGTGGGCCCAAGTGTTTTGGCGCGGGGGGCCTTCGAAGGTCTCCGGTGGCTCGGAGGGCCCTTCACATTCCTCCGCCCTGAATGACCGGCAGCGCCCCTACTGGCCCGGGTGGCGGCGGGGGTGGCAGGTTGAGTCCAACACTGGGGCTCTGGGGTCCCCAATCCCCGGTGTTGTGGCGCCAGGCCCCTTGGGAGGTGCCCCTCGGGGGCCGACCTAGGCTTAGGGTTAACCCCCAGGAGGCCGGTAGGCCCGATCCGCTGGCTGTGTGGCGAACGGAGGGATGGGCCGATGTGAGGGCGCTGGAGAGAGTGAGCCCGGGCCCAAGCGTTTTGGTGCGGGGGACCTTCGAAAGTCGCCAGGGGCTCGGAGGGCCCTGCCCGTTCTCCCGCCCTGAGTGACCAGTGGCGCCCATAGTGGCCCGGGTGGCGGCGGTCCGGCAGGGTGAGTCTGACACTGGGGCTCAGGGGTCCCCAATCCCCGGCGTTGCGGCTCTAGGCCCCTTGGGAGGGGCTCCTCGGGGGCTGACCTAGGATTAGGATTAGCCCCCAGGAGGCCGGCAGGCCCGATCTGCCAGTTGTGTGGCGAGTGGAGGGACGGGCCGAGGTGAGGGCGCTGGCGAGCGGGAGTGTGGGCTGAAGCATTTTGGCGGAGGTACCTTTGAAGGTCGTCTGGGGCTTGGAGGGCCCTGCCCGTTCTCACGCCCTGAATGACCGGCGGCGCCGCTAGCGGCCCGGGTGTCGGTGGGGCAGCACAGTGAGTCTGGCGCTGCAGCTCGGGGTTCAGCAATCAGAGACGTGGCGCCAGGCCCCATCGGATGAGCCCCTCGAGGGCCGACCTAGGTTTAGGGTTAGCCCCCAGGGGGCCAGAGGCCCGATCCGCCGGCTGTGCAGCGAGCGGAGGGGCAGGCCGAGGTGTGGGCGCTGGAGAGCGGGAGCGTGTGCCCAAGCGTTTTGGCGTGGGGGGCCTTCAAAGGTGGCCGGGGGCTCGAAAGGCCCTTCCCATTCTTCCGCCCTGAATGACCGGCGGCGCCCCTAGCGGCCCGGGTAGTGGCAGGGCGGCAGGTTGAATCTAACGCTGGGGCTCTGTGGTCCCAAATCCCCGGCTTTGCGGTGCCAGGCCCCTTGGGAGGGGCCCCTCGGGGGCCGCCCTAGTGATCGTGTTAGCCCACAGGAGGCCGGCAGGCCTGATCAGCCGGCTGTCAGGCGAGCGGAGGGGCAGGCCAAGATGAGGGCGCTGGTGAGAAGGAGTGTGGGCCCAAGCGTTTTGGCATGGGGGGCTTCAAAGGTCGCAGAAGGCTCGGAGGGCCCTGCCCATTCTCCTGCCCTGAATGACGCACGGCGCCCCTAGCAAACTGGGTGGCCGGGTGGTGGCAAGTTGAGTCTGGTGCAGGGGCTCGGGGGCACCCCATCCCTGGCGTTGCGGTACCCGGCCTCTTCGGCGCCGCCCTAGGGTTAGGGTTAGCGCACAGGAGGCTGGCAGGCTTGCTCCACCAGCTGTGGGGCGAGTGGAGGGGCAGGCCGAGGTGAGGGCGCTGGCGAGCGGGAGCGTGGGCCAGAGCATTTTGGCTTTGGCTCGGGGTGCCTTCGAAGGTCACAGGTGACTCGGAGGGTCCTGCCCGTTCTGTTGCCCTGAAGGACTGGCAAAGCCCCTAGTGCCCCACGTGGTGGTGGGGCGGCAGGGTGCGTCCGGCACTGGGAGTTGGGGGTCCCCAATCCCTGGCATGCGGCGCCAGGCCACTTGGGAGGGGCCATTTGAGGGCGACCAAGGGATAGGGTTAGCCCCCAGGAAGCCAGCAGGCCTGATCCGCCAGCTCTGCAGCGAGCTTAGGGGTGGGCCGAGGTTAGGGTGCTGGCGAGCAGGAGAGTGGGAGCCAGAGTTTTTGCATGGGGGGCCTTTGAAGGTCGCAGGCAGATCAGAGGGCCCTGCCCGTTCTCCCTTCCTGAATGACTGGCAACGACCCTAGCGCCCTGGGAGCTTGGGGGTGGCAGAGTGAGTCCAGCACTGGGGCTCGGGGTTCCCAAATCCCCGGCATTGAGGTGCCAGGCTCCTTGGGAGGGGCACCTCAGGGACCGACCTAGGGTAAGTGTTAGCCCCCAGGAGTGCAGCAGGCCCGTTCCCCCAGCTCTGCGGCAGGCGTAGGGGCAGGCCGAGGTGAGGGCACTGGCGAGAGGGAATGTGGACCAAAGCATTTTGGCGCGGGGGGACTTCAAAAGTCGCTGGGGGCTTGGAGGGCCCTGCCCGTTCTCTCGCCCTGAAAGACTGGCGGCCCCCCTAGCAACCCGGGTTGCTGTGGGGTGGCAGGGTGACTCCGGCGCTGGGCTCGGGGATCCCCAATCCCTGGCGTTGTGGTGCCAGGCCCCTTGGGAGAGGCCACTCGGGGGCCGACCTACGGTTAGGGTTCGTCCCCAGGAGGCCGGCAAGCCCGCGCTAAGTGGTTCTGGCAATGTAACAAAAATGCCATACACTTATCTGTAAGAAATAACAGTGTACAGGAACGCTCTTAGCCCTAACATCATCCTTTCTGAATATGGAAGCCAGCCCCAAGGTGGTCGTGGAAGTCTGACGAAAGGGCTAAGCACTTTTCTCTGAGTCACCACACTATACAGGGAAAGACAATGTACATCATCTTTCACAAGTAGGAAGCATTAATGAAAAGGTTCTGGAATTTCGAGGACTCTGACCCATCCTTATTGGTAATAAACCACCGTGTACAGGAAAACACCTTCAACTCTCATCAGCCTCCTCAATCCTGATTCCGATTCAACTTTGGGTGTGTAGGACTAGGGAAATGTCCACATCTTATTGCTAAGAAAGAATGATGTCAGAGTAATGCCCGACAAGTCACATCAGCCTTCCTGAAGACGGCAGCAGGAATCAAGGTGGTTATGTTACCATGAGGTAAGGAAGATGAGCATATAAGTGAGAAACAACAGTGGGCAGGACCTCTCTTCCAACGAACAGTATCTTTGCTTAATGTTGAATCCCTATGGTAAGTGGTTGTAGGCATTTGTGAGGTCAAAATCTTAAGTGTTTTGTAAAACCTCTTGGCCATTCACAGATGATACTAAGGTAGTTGGGGACTCCTAGGCAGTGATTTGTCCACTGTCGAAAATATGAAAAGATAAAAGAGACAGATGAGGTCTCCTCAGGCATTGTCCTTTATCCTCATCCTCCGTGAGGATGGCCATCTCTGGACAGCTCAGTGGCAGGGTCTCATTCACAGTGGGGGCATCTGTTCCTCACAGACATCAGGCAGGGAAATGGATTTGGTTCTCTGTGCCAGCCCAGCCACAGCTGAGTGTCACAGCACCCTCTCGTGGGCTCATAAGGGTTTCACTGTCACCAGGCAGGTCACTGTATTTGATAAACCACTGTAAGAGTTTGCAATTGCCTTCATCTGCAACCTCCTAAAAGCAAATGCAGGTCTCTGGTATCATGTGAAGTCATGTGAAGGCATTGTGAGAAAGTGTCCTTTTGCTTAAGAAAAACATGGAGCTGGGGCTCCTGGCTGGCTCAGCCAGTTAAGTATGTGCCTTTGGCTCAGGTTATGATCCCAGGGTTCTGGGATCGAGCCGAGGCTCCCTGCTCAGCAGGAAAGGAGGTAGGGAAATAGCTTAGAACCCACAGAGAATGTGAATAAAGGGGAGTGAAATGGAACTTGGTCTGTGTTTTGCTTTAGGGATTGGAAGTTAGTTTTTTCTCAATTGTGATTGTTCTTGAAACAGAGAAGCTGTATTGGTTTTTTTTTTACCTTTAATTTTTTTCTAATAATAATTTTTTATTATGATATGTTAGTCACTATACAGTATTTCCTTAGATTTTGATGTAGTGTTCCGTGATTCATTATTTGCATATAACACCCAGTGCTCCATGCAATATGTACCTTCCTTAATACCCATCACTGGACCATCCCAATCCCCCACCCCTCTCCCCTCTGAAGCCCTCAGTTTGTTTCCCAGAGTCCATAGTCGCTCGTGGTTCATTCCCCCTTCTGTTTAGGGTCCATTGTCTAAAGGGACAGACAGTAGAAGTTCACCAAATATAAGATCAAAATTTCATTGTTCATTATAGATGCCGCCAAGTAGTTCCCAGACATTTCATTCTACTGTAGTAATTCATTATACCTGTGCAGGTGCACGTGGAAGACAATTGATGCATGTATAGTGGTAATAAAACACGCCCCTCAGTAGTAGAATAAGAGAGGATACATATGTGTAAAATTATTCGACTACAGCTTCCATGCTTTCCCTTTGGTTCCTTATTATCTATGAAATTGGACAATTTTTGTTCTCTAGGCTTAAAACTCATTGTCAAGTATTCAGAGTTTTTCAATGCTGATCTTCTCCTGTAAAAGTTACCAAAAATCTAAAATATGTATGATCTTTAAAAAATGCTATATTGAAAATTACAGCAGGGAAGTTTCATTTTGTGAATATTGTGTCAATGGATCTCTATTTTGACATCAGTGTTCATTAGAAATGATGACATTTCATGTGAGTATAAATATCAATGTGTAAAAGAAAAGGTAGGAAGAACCTTGAATGTTTAAGTAATTGGTGAAATGACAGGTGTGTGTGTGTGTGTGTGTGTGTGTGTGTGTGTGTGTGTGTGTAATTGATTTTCAGTGAATGGTTCAGCTTCTTGTAGGGCCTTCGAGAGAGCCCAGGTGAACCTTTCAATGAGTTGGTATCTGTTTTCAGAACATGGGAATCTCTTAGTCCAATAGTCAATCAGGCAAGCTTTGAGGTCTTGAAGTCCTCAGGGATGGTGTTGCAGATCCTTGTGAGCAAGCCCTAGTGTATGGTCAGAGCCCTCATTAGCTGGTACCAAGGTGTGACGATTTCAGACAGCATTTCCCAAAGAAGTACCTCTTGAGTCTCTGTCCTTGTCAGTTCCCTACACTTCCTTACACTAGTTATGTGATCAGTGTGTTTCAGGATAATCCCCACATGTGATTTTTGCTATTTCCTACTAGTCCTATCTGTTTCTCATCTTCTTCTTTTATGGTAGGGGTTGGGAAGCAACCTGTGTGGTGGAGGAAGGGGTGTGGTAGTTGTCTGCCTTCAGAGGAACAAATGATGCCTAGAAATTGTACTGTAGTTTGAGGTCAATTGTCCATCCTCTGAGTGTCAGGAATCCCATCACTTTACTTTGATGCTAGTCTGTTCTTCAAGCTGTCCTCAGAAATAAGGACGTCATCCATCTAGGGAATACTGGTTTGTTTGTATGTTTTCATTTTAGGAAAGGCTTTGCTGTTCCTGAAAATAATACTGTAGAGCACCCTTTCCTGTTCTTATTGGCCATCAGTCAATCTTTTGTGAAGTATTCGTTTATAAATAGACTCTATGGTTGATGAGTAGGAATTATTTATTGACAAGTTTTTGTCAGTGTGTGTATTGCAAATCTTTACTTCCCAGCCTGCGGTTCACTTTTTCATTTTCTTATGGTCATAAGATACGGAGAAATGTCACATTTTTATGAAGTCCCACTGAATTCTTTTAAATGGTTAGTGCACCCTATGTCCTACCCCAAGATTGACAGGTTCTACGTTTTCTTTCAGAAACTGTCCAATGGGAAGCTACAATCCATTTTCTCGGTCCATTTATTGCTTACAAATGTCACATTTTTATGAAGTCCCACTGAATTCTTTTAAATGGTTAGTGCACCCTATGTCATACCCCAAGATTGACAGGTTCTACGTTTTCTTCAGAAACTGTCCAATGGGAAGCTACAATCCAATTTCTCTGCCCATTTATTGCTTACAAATGTATTTTGACCATCTGTTTCCCAGGAAACCTCTTTTATTATTATTATTATTATTATTATTATTATTATTATTATTATTTTAAATTGCATTTTTAATTCTAATATGATATTTAAACACTGTTTTTGATTTTCTATGTACACAATCGTATTATCTGTGAATAGTCACAATTATCCCCTCAATTCTTATCCTTTTTGTTTCTCTTGCCTTAAAACACTGGTACATTCTCCGATGTCACAATAAATAGAGCATCATTGTTTGAAGATTTTAATATACCTTTCTCAATATCTGAAAGAAAAAGCAGACAAAACATTGGTAACAAATGTGACCTAATTGACATATAGGGAACATTCCATAATAAGTGCAGAATACATTATTTTCAAGTGGTCATAGATCTTTACCCAAATAGATGATAGGTGGGGCCAAGAATCAAGTCTACAAATGTTAAACCCTGAAATTAACTAGATTCTATTCTTAGACCACAGGGGAATTGAGCCACAGTCATAGCGAAAAGAAAATCAAGAAGTCCTTCAGTGTTTAAAATTAAATGGAACTTTGCTACATATCCTAAAGGTCAGAGAGGGAATCTCAATGGAAATTCTGAACCTTTTCTACATGAGGGCTCACACACAATGGCACTTTCTTTGTGAAGAGCATTATAATAACCTAGACAGGAGTTGAGCCTTAAGTCAGAGTTCTGCCTACCCCAGCCACACCTGGCAGGCTTGGCCTGTGGTCCCCCTCAGCTGTCCTTTCTGGTGGTCCTGAGCTAAGGGGGTCAACATGGCCATATGGAAATGGGAAGCTGCCCACTCATAATGATGACGGTGCCCACTACCCAGCTGCCCTCTCTGGTGGCTTTGAGCTAAGGGGGTCAACATGGCCGTATGGAAATTAGAAGCTCCCCACTCTTAGTGATGACGTTGCTATCGTATCATCCTCACCAGTCCAACAACATGATTTCTGAGTGAAATATGACACAAGAGTGACTTCTTGGCATTCCTTCAGGTTTGAAAATCATCTGGTCAGTCATCTATTCGAAATATGGATTCAACATGTGTACTTTATTCTGGAAAAGCAATAGACCCAATAGCAATTATGGCTTCCTGAGATCTTGTTCTTGAGAGACATCATACTGGCTCTTTGTAGCATTCTGCCTCTTAAACTTCCCAACTAGGGTGTAGATATTTTTAGGCACATTTTCAGACGGTTAGAAAGGGACTCGGATGATATGAGTCACAGAGGATTTTAGTGTCAGAAACCTAAGTGGGATCCCCAAACTGACTCCAAATCGCTTGTTGTTCCATACAGGGTACTATTTCCCTCTTATCTCTGGTCTTCTCGATCTGGAAACCTATCAAGTATCAGGATTTTCTTGTCATGTGGAAAACTGGAACGAATTCAGCGGGCCTTTTCACATCTGCCCATGGTGATCATTAAGATCATTATCTCAGTGGAGGACCTCTGGGTAAGATACTCAAAGATCCTTAGGAATAGAGACAGTATAATATTTTTCTGGTATTAAAGTTACTGAAACCAACTATCTTTTTTAGTCCATTCAGGCTCTGGTATGTTCAGAAGGTGCTGTAAAACAGGTCTGAAATAGTATTTAAAAACACTCAGCTCAGCCTCTTCTACAAAGTGAGCCAATGCTTATAAATATGGCTAAAATATTCCCTTACCTACGATTACTTCCCAGCCATCATAGTGTTTATATGGTATGACTGTCACTTACATTAGTCAACATTTGCAGAGAAAGAACTTAGTGCATCCAGGGGGCACTTCGTGTTGAAATTAGTTTGTGACAACGAGCTATTGTGTTTTATTCTGCAGTCCAAGGGAATGGTGCCAGACATCTCTAAGGTGTCTAGCAGTTCTACAATTCTGATTTTAAGTGGTCTGTGTGCTTCATAGATTTGGGCAGGAGAAGGGCAGGAGTCCAGAGACTGTGAACACTTCTGTTACCTGTGCTGACCATGGAGCAGGTAGCCTTCTGTGGGCATCATTTTGATTTCTTGGTACTCTTGTGAAAGGTGCTTTTGTCTCAAATTCCTCCATTTAGGAGTAATTATAATGATGAAAGTAATTTTTATCTTATATCATCTGTGGACCCTGATCCTGGGCTCCCAGGGAAGCTATCCTTTAACATTTTACCCGGCTCAAATTGATTGGGCAAAACCTGAAAGCATGGGCCCTATTTCTGCCCCAATCACATGTTGTACATCTGCTTCGAGAAGAAAACAATAACCAAAAATGCCAACATAAAGATAAGAAAAAATAAAGAACCTCTTTGGCTCCCATAAGATTAAAGTCATACTGACATGTACATACTGAAAACATAAGAAAGAGTCTGTCACTTTCTAGAATCTAAGAATATCCTCATTGTGGTGTGTAACTCTGTACTTAAAAGAAAACAGAAAAAAATATATAAGCCTGCCCCAAATGTTCCTTCCCCGGAGCACTCCCTTCTTGGTGAAGATTGTGTCTCCCAGGAAGCTGTCCTGACTTGGGTTTGAATAAAGGTCTCTTCCTTTCTCTCTAAAATGTTTTTAAAGTTCATTCACGCAATGTCGATAATAACAGTGTTTTCTATTTAAGTGAGAAATAAAGGTTCCACTCTAGTTTTATTGGGAATAGACGAATTGAGGGTTTCTTTAGAAGAGTAAGCCTGCTTTCCAGAAAAGGCAAGGTCATTGGTCTATTGAGAATGAAGATAATTACTGCTAAACAACAAGTATGTGTTACCCCTTCGCCCAGAAACCGAAGCAGGTGTGCAGGCTTTAGGTCAGAGGTGACTTCTTGTCCCCAGGTGACAACACTTCTCTGGTCTGGCTCCAAGACCCCCGAGGTTTTGAACGTCAGCATCGGAGTCAGCGAGGCAGCTTGTCACAGGACGCCAGTGTTCAGAGAAAGCACAGGTATGTTTGGCAAAATGTCCTATCTATGTCAGGGCTGGAGGTAAAACCTCTCATTATCCCAAAACCTCCTGGGCTTTTCTCTTTTCTCTAGTTGAGCCACAAAGTAAAATTGAAGTAGCTGTCAGCATTCTGGGTTTGGTGCAAGAATTACTTAGTTTCCCTGCAGGTAGAACTTTGCAGGGGATCACAATTTGTCTGTCCATTTATTGCTTACAAATGTATTTTGACCATCTGTTTCCTAGGAACCATCTTTTATTAGAAAGGGGAGGTGAGATTCACTCTGTGCCTGTTTGTAACATCTAATTTGTTCCTTCATCTAACAGTGTTTATTCAATTGGGCCTAAGATATGGTTGAGTGGCAAGCATCAAGAGTTAGGTGGCTTTTTTTCATCTGATACAGACTTGGATGATGTCATTTGACAAAGGTGATGTTTCATCATTGATTAGTTTATTCATCAGAAGAGTTAAAATTAGGTTGGAGGGAAAATTAAAAATTATCCAAAGCGGCCTGTTCCTGTTTAAAAGTTGAGCTTGACTTTCTAGTTTTACTAAATGTATTATCTCGATATTTTGAGGTGCCATATTCTCTCTGTAGTTTCTTTGGTGGTGGAGTCAGAAGGAGAGTCTGGGAATTCTTTTGGATAGTGGCATGCTGGTGGCTTCAAGGGGCTTGGCGTCAGGAGCCTTGGGGTGAAGTCTGCAACTGCTTGCCTGACCCTGGGTGCATCTCACAGAGGTTTTGCTTCATCTTATGAAATTGCCAGCAGATAATGTTCTGCTTAAAGGGGAACACTCCCATCCTGTTGGTGGCAATGCAAAGTGGTGCAGCCAGTCTAGGAAACAGTGTGGGGGTTCCTCAAAAAGTTAAACATTGAACAACCCCATGATCCAGCAATTGCTCTCCTAGGTATTTACCCAAAGGATACAAAAATGCAGATTCAAAGGGGGTACATGCACCATGATGTTTATAGCAGCAATGTCCACAGTAGCCAAACTATGGAGAGAATCCCAAAGTCTATGCACTGATGAATGGATAAAGCAGAAGTGGGATACATATATATAATGGAATATGACCCAGCTTCAAAAAGAATGAAATCTTACCCTTTGCAAGGATGTGGATGGACCTAGAGTGTATCAAGCTAAGCAAAATATTTGAGGAAAGAGAAATATCCTATGCTCCCACGCTTGTGGAATTTCAGAAAGAAAACAGATGAACAGAGTGGAGGGGTGAAGAGAGAGGCAAACAAGGAAATAGACTCAAACTTGGAGAACAAACTGAGTGTTGCTGCAGGACAGGGGCATGGGGGGAAGAGTTAAATGGGTGAGGGGTATTAAGGAGGGCACTTGTGATGAGCACCGGGTACTGTATGCAGGTGAGGAATCACTAAATCCTACCCCTGAAGCGAATATTCCATGGCATGTGAACTACCTGGAATTTAAGTAAAAGAAGAAAGGAAAAAGTGTTCTGCTTCATGAAGAGTGAGGTAAAATTGTAGTGATTTGGGCTGTACTATTCTATAGATGAGAGATGTGAAACACCCTGTTGTAGGATACACTAGTTTCTTATCACATAAGGAGTCCTCAGAAAGCTGCAATGAAAGATTCAGGTCTCAGAGCATGTTCATGTTCCAATGATATTTTACAGTTTGCACAGGTAGGAAAGAAGGTGGAGAGAGAGGCAACAGAAGGGGAAAGCAGGTGTGAACCTTTCATTTGTTAGCATTATAGCTTTCTCATGAAAGCTTTATGTCAGTGTGATTTTGGAAGCAGAGGGGGAATCCGGGAGCTTTGCAGGAGACAGGGGAGTTCCAGGTCTGGGTAAAGCTGACAGGGGTCCCAGAGGAGAGCTGAATGCATTCTGCAGCAGGGTGTGTTCAGGGTGGGCTCCAGGGGTGGCTGTGGGTCTCCTGGGTGAGAGTTGTGACAGGTGAGGGCTGTGTGCAAGTCCCTGGCTGAGGACAAGTGAGGCACTGGCTGAGAGCTGGCAGAGAACCTTCTTCTGGGCCGCCATCCTCACCCAACACACAGCCTCATCTTCTGTTCCTGTCACTCCAATTCAGACTTCTCCGAAGTTGAGTGAGAACACATCAAGAGCATTCTTAACAGAAGGGAAAGCATGTGCAAAGGCTCTGGGGCAGGAGAATTTCAGGTATGTCCAGGAGCAGCAAGAAGGCCCTGTGGCCACAGGAGACAGCTTAGGACATGACCTCAGAGAGGTGTCAGAAAGCCATTCCAGGGCTATAACCCCATGAGACCCTGTTTCACTGGGCCATCCTGGCTGCAGTGTTGAGAACAGATGACAGAGGGTTGAAGATGGCAAGGGAGGTCAATGACGAATCTTTTCCAGGATCTCAGGCACTGTGGACCAGACAGGCGCCCTTGGATGGAGTGGTTAGACCTATTCTGGGTCCATTTTGAAGATGGAGCTCGCAGGATTTGCTGATGGGTTAGCTATTAGGAGCTGGAGAACGGAGGAATTGGGGTAAATCCCATCTGTTGTGGGTTTTCCTGATCGAGGGGAAGGAGAGGTTTTCTCAGGGGGTAGGAGGTAGTCCGTGTTCTGCATGCTGAGGAAAGTGCCTTTCCCGGTGGATCTGCTGAGGTTTGTGTCTGGGAGTACCTTTCACATCTCCTCCCTCAGCAATGCTCAAGTACAAGTATCCCCCACTTTTTAAACGTTCACAGTAAGACACTGGGCTTTCTTGAAAGAACTATGTTATTACCCAGCTTCAGTAAGAGGAAGAGACCTGAAGAGGATTTCCCTCTTATGAAAAAAGGTGAACAGTGAGAATAGCGTTCAGCATCTGTTTTGGGGAGAAGCACGACAGAGGCGGCGTGCACCCCAACCAGGTCCTTCCGCTGGGATCCGCTCTCCGCATCCAGCCACCAGCATTTTGAATGGTGTCTGTGAGCCTCTGCTTCTGCTATATCTTCATTTATGCTGGGCCTCCGTTAGAAACTTGTGTCCTGAGGCCTAAGAAAAGCCAAAGAGAGGAATTTTGGAGTCTGAGCACACTGTCTAATTATTCCGTGTAAATTAATGGTCATTCCTTCTTGACACCATTTCTGCTGTGCAAGGTTTCTCAGAAGCCCTGTACTTTCAAAGAGCAGGGAAACCTATACCCCATGCTGCAGGGTTAGTTTTAGTCTCCATGCTGGACAGAACATTTCATGACTGTCGGATTTTCTCACTCAAACATTGAGACTTTGACCACCTTCACCCGTTTCTAGCACCCCATCTCCGAATCTGGCACCTACCAATCTGCTCTCAGTATCTATGCGTTCAGTATTTGTTTATTCCTCGTGGAATGTACATGAGAGCATCTGGTATTGGTCTTTCTGTGTCTGAGTTACTTGGCATAAGGACCCCAAGGTCTGTGTTTCCATGTCTGGTTCTTGTGAATAATGCTGCAGTGAACGTGGGAGTGCATCTGTCTTTTTGAGGCAGTATTTTTGTGTTCTCCAAATCAATACTCTGTAGAGCCATTACTGGGTCATGTGGCAGTTGTATTTATTTTTTCAGGAACCTCCATACCGTTTGTCACAATGGCTGCACCAATTTCCATTCCCACCAACAGTGCACAGTGTCTCCTTGTCTGCACACCCTTGAACCCACCTGGTGTCTGTCTCTGGGAAAATTGCTGTTCCAACAATTGTGAGGGGATAGCCGATTGTGGGTTTGATGATGTTTCCCTGTCGATATTAAGTGATGTCGAATAACTTTCTCTGTCTGTTGGCACCTGTGTGCCATCTTTGGAAAGTATCTATTCACATATTCTCCCATTTTTTAATACAGATTTTTTTTGTTTTGATTTGTACGAGTGTTGTGTGTATTTTGGATATTAGCCTCTTCTCACACATATGATTCGCAGATATTTTTTCTTATTGGGTCAGTGGCCTTTTAAGTTTTTGCTGGTTTCTTTTGCCAAGTGGAAGATTTCAGTTTGAAGTTGTTCCACTTGTTTATTTTTGCTTTTGTTTCTTTGCGTTTGGTGTCGGATCTGAAGACTCTTTGCCAAAACCTATGTCGAGAGACTTAGTACCTGTGTCTTGGAGGTTTATGGATTCAGGTCTTATGTTCAAATCATTCATCCATTAAAAATTTTGGTGGTGTAAGAAATTGACCCAGTTATATTCTTCTGCCTTTAGTGTCCAGTTTGCCTGTTACCGCTCACTGTAGACACAGTCCTTCCCTCATGGCATATCTTCTGCTGCTGTGTCATAAGTTAGGATCATCTACCTGTGGGTAAGTTTCTGAGCTTTCTGTTCTGTTCCACTGACCTTGGGTCTGTGTTTATGCCAGTACCATCCTGTTTTGATGACAACATCTTTGTAATCTAGCTTGAAATCCAGGAGTGTGTTGACTGCACCTTTCTTTCTTCAGGTTGCTTTGCGTTTTTGGGGCCTTTTGTGATTCCATACAAGTTTGAGGACTGTTATCTATTTCCTTGAATAATGCCACTGGAATTCAGATAGGGATTTCATCACATCTGTCGATTGCTTTGGGTACGATGGACATGTTCACATAATTAACTCTTCCAGTTAAGGAGCATGGCGTATGCTTCCATTTGTTTGTGTTGCCTTCCAAATCTTTGAACCACACATTCTGCCCCCCTCGACACACATGTTTTTCATTTCTTTTCTGCCATGTGTTGAGTGTACTATGTCTTTCGCATTTTTGGTTACTTTTATTCCTAGATTTTTTTTGATGCAATTGTAAATGGCATTGCTTTTTTAATTTCTCTTTGCGAAAGTGTGTCATCAGTATACAGAAATGCAAGAAGTTGGGTCATCTGGGTGGCCCCATAGGTGACGTGTCTGCCTTCAGCTCAGGTCATGATCCCAGAGTTCTGGGATTGAGCCCCGTGTAGGGCTCCCCGCTTATCGAGGGTCTGCTTCTCCCTCTTTCTGACACTACCCCTGCATGTGCTTTTTCTCTTCCTCTCAAATAAATAAATAAAATCTGAAAAAAAGTAAAGACAACAGGTCTCTGTATATTGACTTTATATCCTGCAGCTTTCTTGAATTTGTTTAAATTAACAGTTTTTTTTTTTTTTGTGGAATCTTTCGGGATTTCATGTCATTTGCAAATAGTGACAGTTTTCCTGTATGGATTTCATATCTTTCTCCTTTTTTAAAATGATGTTAGTCACCCTACAGTACTTCATTTGTTTTTGATGAAGTGTTCCATGATTCATTGCTTGCATATAACCCCTAGTGCTCATTATGACACGTGCCCTCCTTAATACCCATCACCAGGATTACCCATTCCCCTACCCTCCCTTTCTGCAACCTTCATTTTGTTTCCCAGTGTCAATAGTCTCTCATGGTTCATGTCCCCCTCTCATTCCCCCCCCTTCACTTTTCCCTTCCTTCTTCTAATGTTACATGCTATTCCTTCCATTCCACATCGGAGTCAAACCTTATGATAATTGTCTTTCTCTGCTTGACTTAATTTCACTTAGCATAATCCCCTCCTGGTCCATCCACCTTGGTGCAAATGGTGGGTATTCATCCTTTCTGATGACTGAGTAATATTCCATTGTATAGATGAACCACATCTTCTTCGTCCATTCATTTGCTGAAGGACATCGTGGCTCCTTCCACAGTTTGGCTATTATGGACATTGTTGCTATGAACTTTGGGATACAGGTGTCCCTTCTTTTCATTACTCTGTGTCTATAGGGTAAATACCCAGTAGTGCAATTGGTGGGTCATAGGATAGCTCTGTGTTTAATGTCTTGAGGAACCCCCATATTGTTCAAAAGTGCCTATACCAGCTTGAATTCTCACGAGTAGTGTAAGAGGGCTCCCCTTTCTCCATATCCTCTCTGACTTTTTGTAATTTCCTGTCTTGTTAATTTGTTTTTCAAGATTTTATTTATTTATTCCACAGAGATAGAGATGGCCAGCGAGAGAGGGAACACAAGCAGGGGGAGTGGGAGAGGAAGAAGCAGGCTCATAGCGGAGGAGCCTGATGTGGGGCTCGATCCCGTAATGCCAGGATTACGCCCTTAGCCGAAGACAGACGCTTAACTTCTGTACTACCCAGGTGCCCCCTGTGTTGTTAATTTTAACCATTCTAACTGGTATAAGGTGGTATCTCATTGTCGTTTTGATTTGTATTTGCCTGATGGCAAGTGATGTGGAGCATTTTTTCATGTGTCTGTTGGCCATTGTATGTCTTCTTTGGAGAAGTATCCCTTTGTGTCTTCTGCCCATTTTTTGGGTGTCAAGTTTGAGGAGTTCTTTATAGACTTGGATACAAGCCCTTTATCTGTAATATCATTTGCAGATATCTTCTTCGATTCCATAGGTTGACTTTTTGTTTTGTTGATCATTTGCTTTGCCCTGCAGAAGCTTTTTATCTTGGTGAAGTGCCAATAGTTCCTTTTTTGCTTTTATTTCCTTTGCCTTTAGAGACGTGGCTTGCAAGAAGTTGTTGTGTCCAAGTTTGAAGAGTTCTTTTGATTTTGATATGAGACAGGAATCCATTATCTTTCTTTCCTGATTGTATTCGAGTCCTCTGTCTTTCTTGGTGAGTCTAGCTAAGTTTGTCAGTTTTGTTTATCTTTCCAAAAAAGGCAGCTTTCATTTTCATTGTTTTTTTTTTTTGTCTTTTTAGTCTCCGTTGGATTTATTTATGCATTCCTTTTTGTTATTTCCTTATTTCTACTAATTTGGGGCTTTGTTTGTTGTTTTATTTTCTACTTCTTTACCACATAAATCAAGTTGTTTATTGGAGACCATTCTCATGGATTGATGAAAACTTGAGTTTCTATGAATGTCCCCCGTAAAGCTACTTTTGCTGCATCCCTTATGTTTTTGTAAGTTGTCTTTTTCATCAGTGTCAAGGTACTTCTAAAATCTTTTTTGATTTCTTCTTTGACTGTTGGTTGTTCAGTAGCTTGTTGTTAAATCTCCACGTATTTTTTTAAGATTATTTAGGTATCTGACAGAGAGTGAGACAGTGAAAGAGGGAATGGAAGCAGGGGGGTGGGAGAGGGAGAAGCGGGCTTCCCGCTGAGCAAGGAGCCTGATTCCAGGCTAAATCCCAGGATCCTGGGATCAGGACCTGAGCTGAAGGCAGATCCTTAACAACTGATCCACGCAGGCCCCCCAATCTCCACCTATTTTTGACTGTCCCATTTTTTTCTTGAGACTGATTTCTAGTTTCATATCATTGTGGTTGGACAAGATTTGAAGCAGAAGGTGAAGAGAGCATTCAGATAAAGGTTTGTTTCCTGAAGGGTTTTCTGAGGGCAGAGCATGAGTTCCGTGGGATGGAGGAAGGTTTTGTGAGACGGGGGTGGGGTTAACCCTTGTTAGAATTACTGACTACTACCATGCAGGCTGTGTGCTACCATTCACACCATAGTCCTGATGGACTTGTACTTCATTAAATATTTTCTAGGAGGTGTAGGCATAGCCTTTACTTAAAGAAAGGTGCCATGTGGGTTCATGGCATTACCCCAGGTCAGCAACCAGGATGTATGGTATTGTGGGGGATCAGAAGCAGGCTTTCTGTGGGAAGCGACAGAAATAGGGTATGGTGAGCTCCATGACCATAGGTGAGGTCCCTAGTGACCCACTGGGTGTTGGGTTCTGTGGATCTGTCTCATCAGGTGCTGTGGAATTCAGGGACACCCTCCTGTCTGTGGATTTGTGTGGAGACAGGTAGACATCAGTGTCTGGCCAGGCATGAGGGTCGCACTGGACCACCACCAGAGGTGCAGCGTGCAGGGGAGCCACTGCTTGGTTTCCACGAAAGCTGCCCAGCGTCTGTGACTGTGATTCCTAGCAGCAGCAAGGGGAGAGGAGGCCGGGGGTGGTGCACACTTCCTAGACTTGTGGTCAGGTCTAGTCTGGAGCCCACTGAAGTCAGCCACACCTGGCCAGGAGGCACCCAGTCAGTGTAGCTTTGGGCACTGCTCCCATGGTACTTCGTGCCAGCTCCATGCTGCCACCTCCTGCTTTTCATCATCATCTTCAAGGTCATGTGACTCTGCTCTTGCCCCATGGCCTCCGGGGTATTGTCCGTCCTCCATCTGGCCCTCGTCCCTGGTGCCCTGTGCAGTCTGATGCCAGGGTAGCCTTCTCGAGACAAACATCTGGCCCTGATGGAACACTTCCATGGATCTCGTGTGATGCGAGGATGACGCCCTGCCCTGGAAGGGGGCTGCAGGTCCCCAATTAGGAGAGCCATGTCTCCCTTTTCAGCATGGCCTGCCCTCCCCTCAGTCTTCTTCAGGGAATCTCTCCCCACTTTCTGAGCGGACAGCTCTGAACTTAAAAATGAATATTATTTTACATATCTCTATGCCTTAGTTCATCCATGGCATGTCTTTCAGCCCCGTTAGTGGGGTTTTTTTTTTTAGCAGTTCTGAAGGGCTGTCTGCTCATGGAGGGGATGACCTGGGTGGGACAGCTTTCCCTCTCATCTCCCTCAGCATGTCTCTGAGCCCTGAGGCCAGCTGTCCCACTGAGGATTGAGGGACCCGAGCCAGCCCATCCTGAGCTCAGGCTGTGTCAGTTGTGTAGACTGATGTGTTTTGGAGCGGTGGGCAGCCGGCATGGGCCAGGGGCAGGCAGTGTCTCCTTCTCATTCCTTCCCTCCCTTCCTCCCAGAGGTAGCTCAGAGCAGCCTTCAACCCCTGCATCTCCAGATCCCTTGACTTATGCCTTCTGTGTTCAGCTGGTGACCTTGGAGTTTCGCATGGATTCTACCTCCCGTACCCTCTCCTGTAGCAGTTCCTGGATCAGGGGAGGGGTTGGACCCTTGTCTGTTTTTGATCTTCTTCCTGTCCCGCACCAAGCCCACCCACCGTTGCATCTTCCATGTATGTGCTTGGAAGCAAGCCCATCCACAGGCAACCTATTAGCCAAATGGATCCAGGCAATGAACATTGAAGTAGAGATCCAGGATCCATAATAAACCTGCTCTGAAACCTGTCCCAAAGTCTGTGACTCTCTCACACTGAAACAGAAACAATAATAGCTTTCTGGACTGTGAAGTGACATGTCTCTCTAATTCCAATCTTGAATGCATAGGTGCTGAACCTGGACAGAAAAGGACCATGGCTCCCGTGGGCTGGGATCCATAGTAAGAACTCAGTGAAATCTGAATTCGAGTCATAGAGTAAATAATTATTGTAGAGCGAATCCTCCCAAGTAGGGCTTATGCACAGTGCACAGGAAAAGCTTTTTTAAAGAGGTTCCTGAAAGAAAAATCTTTTTTAAAAATTTATTTTAATTCCAGTAGAGCTAACATACAGTGTTACATTCGTTTCAGGTGTACAATAGAGTGATTCAGTAATTCTATATATTACTCAGTGGTCATCAAGAAAAGTGTCCTCTTAATCCGCTTCATCTATTTCACTCATCCCTCTATCCACCTCCTCTCTGGTAACCATCCATTTGTTCTCTATTGTTAAGAGTTTGTATTTTCCCATGCCCATACTCAGGCAACCCTGTTTGGGTAGAGTTTCCGTGTCCCCTGCAAGGGTGAATGGGGGTGGGCATGCTCTGGACCAGTATTTCCAGGCTTTTGTTCCCTGGCGGCTTTCTCTGGTGATCTGCTGTGCCTTTTCTGAGAGTCAGAGCAGCAGAGGCTGAATTGTCACAGAACAGAGGGAATGCGGCCCGTTCTCCACCCTTGTTCTGGCCACTTTAACTCCATTACTGTTGGTGCTGCTCAACCCTGTAGCATCCTGGGATGTGCACCCCACACCTGGTGTCCCTGGCCTCAATTCTGGGGCTAGTGCATCTCTGTCCTTTGTGTTTCTAATGCTGCCAGCCACCAGAAGACCTGATCTCTCTCTGGAAGCTCCTGGTCTCAGTCTGGATCCCCTGAGCACACCGGGATTCCAGAGTTCCATGAGAAGCCTGGTGGCTCTGGCACCTGGTTCAGGGTCTCAGTCTGCTGTTTCGCAGGTGCCTACCACAAGTCCACCAGATCCCCTGTGCAGGTGGCCTGCCAGCCGCCAGCCGCCCCGTGGGCTCCCGGGTCTCCTGGTCTCAGTCTATGCCTGGTGAGCACACCGGGATTCCGGTGTTCCAGGAGAAGCCTGGTGGCGCACGCTCTAGGCTCACCGGTCTCAGTCCACTCTCTCCGGTGTGCCATCCATGAGTCCGCCCGCTCCCTGGTGCAGGTGGTTGCTGCTTCCGGACGCCAGAACATGGCGGCTCCCCCCCTTCCGTTTATCTTCTGATATCTGTGCCCGGTTTCAAGGCTCCCCGCTTCATAACTCAATACTCAGCGCTGGAGATGTTCATTTGTAGAGATCCAGATGTATCTTCCTGCCTCTCAGGCTGATTCCGTGGTTGTTTAGGCTGGTCTGGTACCTATCCAGCTCAACTCAGGGGACCTGCTGAAAAAGGGGTCTCCTACTCCTCCGCCATCTTAACTCCTCTCTTGTACCTGAAATAGTATTTAAAAACACTCAGCTCAGCCTCTTCTACAAAGTGAGCCAATGCTTATAAACATGGCTAAAATATTCCCTTACCTACGATGACTTCCCAGCCATCGTAGTTTTTAAATGGTATGACTGTGACTTACATTAGTCAACATTTGCAGAGAAAGAACTTAGTGCATCCAGGGGGCACTTCATGTTGAAATTAGTTTGTGACAACGAGCTATTGTGTTTTCTTCTGCAGTCCAAGGGAATGGTGCCAGACATCTCTAAGGTGTCTAGCAGTTCTACAATTCCGATTTTAAGTGGTCTGTGTGCTTTAGAGATTTGGGCAAGAGAAGGGCAGGAGTCCAGAGACTGTGAACACTTCTGTTACCTGTGCTGACCATGGAGCAGGTAGCCTTCTGTGGGCATCATTTTGATTTCTTGGTACTCTTGTGAAGGTGCTTTTGTCTCAAATTCCTCCATTTAGGAGTAATTATAATGATGAAAGTAATTTTTATCTTATATCATCTGTGGGCCCTGATCCTGGGCTCCCAGGGAAGCTATCCTTTAACATTTTACCCGGCTCAAAATGACTGGGCAAAACCTCAAAGCATGGGCCCTATTTCTGCCCCAAGCACATGTTGTACATCTGCTTCGAGAAGAAAACAATAACCAAAAATGCCAACATAAAGATAAGAAAAAATAAAGAACCTCTTTGGCTCCCATAAGATTAAAGTCATACTGACATGTACATACTGAAAATGCATAAAAACATTGCATTTCCTAAAGCCCAAGCCTTGGAGGGTCTGAGAGACTTGCCCAAAACCAGGCACACCCCAGCAGGGAGGGCTGGTGCAGAAAGGGAAGGGGCAGGACTCTGAGGGTGGTCTGCAGCTAGAGGGGTCCCTGGAAGGGGCCAGGTGTGTGGGGGGACCCCGGCCCACGACCCCACCCATGCCTGTGCTGGGTGTTGGGTCGAGCAGGCGCTTCTTGGGCCCCCTGCACTTTCAGGGTTCCAGGGGCTTGAGGGCGGGTTGCCCAGCATCCAAGGGGCTCAGGCACCACCCTCACCAACCATTCACCGCTTGGGGGTGGAGCTATGTCTCTGTGGGCAGTCCCAGACTTGCAGTGGGTTGCAGACTTGGGGCAAAGAAGGGGCACTGAGAGAGAGAGAGAGTTGCCCTGTGGAGATCCCTGCTGGTGAGTGAGCAGCGTGCACTGGGGTGGGGGTCCGGGGGTAGGGTGCGCCCCAGGTAGGAGGCAGGGTTCTGGAAGGGCATGTGGAGAGGGTTCCTTGTGGGGACTCAGGTGAGTTTTCTTTTTCCCTTTAAAGTCTCTTCTGCCCCATGTCCTCAACTGACTTTATTCCCCATAAACGTGAACTCCAGGACACCCACTCACCTGAGCTTTTGTGGGATGGGTTGCAGAATTTCAAGGTTTCCCCTGTTCCCCTGGAAGAGTGCGGGTAAGGACTTCACACAATCCCCACCTTCAGTTCTCTGACACAGTGCAGGTGATGCATCTTGAGCAGTACCCTGAGTTCAGCAGGGTGTGCCCTGGTCCCCAGGCACAGGTGTGGCAGTAGCATGCCCCAGAGCCGTCCCCCAACTTCAGCATTATGCCCCGTGTGCCCCCGGGTTAGTGGTAATTGGCTATTAGAATCATGCAGGAAAATCCTCCAGGTGGGGGCCTGGAGGCGGGCATAAACCAGACCCCACTCTAGTTGCATTGGGAATAGACGAATTGAGGGTTTCTTTAGAAGAGTAAGTCTGCTTTCCAGAAAAGACAAGGTCATTGGTCTATTGAGAATGAAGATAATTACTGCTAAACAACAAGTATGTGTTGCCCCTTCGCCCAGAAACCGAAGCAGGTGTGCAGGCTTTAGGTCAGAGGTGCCTTCTTCTCCCCAGCTGACGGCACTTCGCTGCTCTGGCTCCAAGACACACGAGGTTTTGAACGTCAGCATCGGAGTCAGTGAGGCAGCTTGTCACAGGACACCAGTGCTCAGAGAAAGCACAGGTATGTTTGGCAAAATGTCCTATCTATGTCAGGGCTGGAGGTAAAACCTCTCTTTATCCCAAAACCTCCTGGGCTTTTCTCTTTTCTCTAGTTGAGCCACAAAGTAAAATTGAAGTAGCTGTCAGCATTCTGGGTTTGGTACAAGAATTACTTAGTTTCCCTGCAGGTAGAACTTTGCAGGGGATCACAATTTCTCTGTCCATTTATTGCTTACAAATGTATTTACCCATCTGTTTCCTAGCAACCCTCTTTTATTAGAAAGGGAAGGTGAGATTCACTCTGTGCCTGTTTGTAACATCTAATTTGTTCCTTCATCTAACAGTGTTTATTCAATTGGGCCTAAGATATGGTTGAGTGACCAGCATCTAGAGTTAGGTGGCTTATTTTCATCTGATACAGACTTGGATGATGTCATTTGGCAAAGGTGATGTTTCATCATTGATTAGTTTATTCATCAGAAGCGTTAAAATTAGGGTGGAGGGAAAATTAAAAATTATCCAAAGTGGCCTGTTCCTGTTTAAAAGTTGAGCTTGACTTTCTAGTTTTACTAAATGTATTATCTCGATATTTTGAGGTGCCATATTCTCTCTGTAGTTTCTTTGGTGGTGGAGTCAGAAGGAGAGTCTGGGAATTCTTTTGGATAGTGGCATGCTGGTGACTTCAAGGGGCTTGGCGTCAGGAGCCTTGGGGTGAATTCTGCAACTGCTTGCCTGACCCTGGGTGCATCTCCCAGAGGTTTTGTTTCCTCTTATGAAATTGCCAGCAGATAATGTTCTGCTTAAAGGGGAACCCTCCCATCCTGTTGGTGGCAATGCAAAGTGGTGCAGCCAGTCTGGGAAACAGTGTGGGGGTTCCTCAAAAAGTTAAACATTGAACAACCACATGATCCAGCAATTGCTCTCCTAGGTATTTACCCAAAGGATACAAAAATGCAGATTCAAAGGGGGTACATGCACCATGATGTTTATAGCAGCAATGTCCACAGTAGCCAAACTATGGAGAGAATCCCAAAGTCCATGCACTGATGAATGGATAAAGCAGATGTGGGATACATATATATAATGGAATATGACCCAGCTTCAAAAAGAATGAAATCTTACCATTTGCAAGGATGCGGATGGACCTAGAGTGTATTGAGCTAAGCAAAATCATTGAGGAAAGAGAAATATCCTATGCTCTCATGCTTGTGGAATTTCAGAAAGAAAACAGATGAACAGAGTGGAGGGGTGATGAGAGAGGCAAACAAGGAAATAGACTCAACCTTGGAGAACAAACTGAGTGTTGCTGCAGGACAGGGGCGTGGGGGGAAGAGTTAAATGGGTGAGGGGTATTAAGGAGGGCACTTGTGATGAGCACCGGGTACTGTATGCAGGTGAGGAATCACTAAATCCTACCCCTGAAGCGAATATTCCATGGCATGTGAACTAACTGGAATTTAAGTAAAAGAAGAAAGGAAAAAGTGTTCTGCTTCATGAAGAGTGAGGTAAAATTGTAGTGATTTGGGCTGTACTATTCTATAGATGAGAGATGTGAAACACCCTGTTGTAGGATACACTAGTTTCTTATCACATAAGGAGTCCTCAGAAAGCTGCAATGAAAGATTCAGGTCTCAGAGCATGTTCATGTTCCACTGATATGTTACAATTTGCACAGGTAGGAAAGAAGGTGGAGAGAGAGGCAACAGAATGGGAAAGCAGGTGCGAAACTTTCAATACTTAGCATTATAGCTTTCTCATGAAAGCCTTGCGATTTTGGAAGCAGAGGGGGAATCCGGGAGCTTTGCAGGAGACAGGGGAGTTCCAGGACTGGGTAAAGCTGACAGGGGTCCCAGAGGAGAGCTGAATGCATTCTGCAGCAGGGTGTGGGAAGGGGTGGCTGTGGGTCTCCTGGGTGAGAGTTGTGACAGGTGAGGGCTGTGTGCAAGTTCCTGGCTGAGGGCAAGGGAGGCACAGGCGGCGAGCTGGCAGAGAACCTTCTTCTGGGCCACCAGCCTCACCCAACACACAGCCTCATCTTCTGTTCCTGTCACTCCAATTCAGACTTCTCCGAAGGTGAGTGAGAACACATCAAGAGCATTCTTACCAGAAGGGAAAGCATGTGCAAAGGCTCTGGGGCAGGAGAATTTCAGGTATGTCCAGGAGCAGCAAGAAGGCCCTGTGGCCACAGGAGACACCTTAGGACATGACCTCAGAGAGGTGACAGAAAAAACCATTCCAGGGCTATAACCCCATGAGACCCTGTTTCACTGGGCCATCCTGGCTACAGTGTTGAGAACAGATGACAGAGGGTTGAAGATGGCAAGGCAGGTCAATGACAAAGCTTTTCCAGGAACTCAGGCACTGTGGACCAGACAGGTGGCCTTGGATGGAGTGGTTAGACCTATTCTGGGTCCATTTTGAAGATGGAGCTCACAGGATTTGCTGATGGGTTAGCTATTAGGAGCAGGAGAACGGGGGAGTTGGGGTAACTCCCAGTTGTTGTGGGTTGTCCTGATCGAGGGGAAAGAGAGGGTTTCTGGGGGTAGGAAGTAGTCCGTGTTCTGCATGCTGAGGAATGTGCCTTTCCTGGTGGATCTGCTGAGGTTTGTGTCTGGGAGAACCTTTCACATCTCCTCCCTCAGCAATGCTCAAGTACAAGTATTCCCCACTTTTTAAACGTTCACAGTAAGACATTGGGCTTTCTTGAAAGAACTACGTTATTACCCAGCTTCAGTAAGAGGAAGAGACCTGAAGAGGATTTCCCTCTTATGAAAAAAGGTGAACAGTGAGAATCGCGGTCAGCATCTGTTTTGGGGAGAAGCATGACAGAGGCGGCGTGCACCCCAACCAGCTCCTTCCGCTGGGAACCGCTCTCTGCATCCAGCCACCAGCACTTTGAATTGTGTCTGTGAGCCTCTGCTGTGCTTTATCTTCATTTATGCTGGGCCTCCGTCAGAAACTTGTTTCCTGAGGCCTAAGAAAAGCCAAAGAGAAGGAATTTTGGAGTCTGAGGACACTATCTAATTGTTCCGTGTAAATTAATGGCCATTCCTTCTTGACACCATTTCTGCTGTGCAACGTTTCTCAGAAGCCCTGTACTTTCAAAGAGCAGGGAAACCTATACCCCATGCTGCGGGGTTAGTTTTAGTCTCCATGCTGGACAGAACATTTCATGACTGTCGGATTTTCTCACTCAAACATTGAGACTTTGACCACCTTCACCCGTTTCTAGCACCCCATCTCCGAATCTAGCACCTACCAATCTGCTCTCAGTATCTATGTGTTCAGTATTTGTTTATTCCACATTGAATGTACATGAGAGCATCTGGTATTGGTCTTTCTGTGTCTGAGTTACTTGGCATAAGGCCCCCAAGGTCTGTGTTTCCATGTCTGGTTCTTGTGAATAATGCTGCAGTGAACGTGGGAGTGCATCTGTCTTTTTGAGGCAGTATTTTTGTGTTCTCCAAATCAATACTCAGTAGAGCCATTACTTGTCCATGTGGTAGTTGCATTTATTTTTTCAGGAACCTCCATACCGTTTGTCACAGTGGCTGCACCAATTTCCATTCCCACCAACAGTGCACAGAGTCTCCTCATCTGCACACCCTTGACCCCACCTGGTGTCTGTCTCTGGGACAATTGCTGTTCCAACAGTTGTGAGGGGATAACCGATTGTGGGTTTGATGATGTTTCCCTGACCATATTAAGTGATGTCGAACAACTTTCTCTGTCTGTTGGCACATGTGTGCCATCTTTGGAAAGTATCTATTCACATATTCCCCCCATTTTTTATACATTTTTTTTTGTTTTGATTTGTATGAGTGTTGTGTGTATTTTGGATATTAGCCTCTTCTCACACATATGATTCGCAGATATTTTTTTTCTTATTGGGTCAGTGGCCTTTTTAGTTTTTGCTGGTTTCTTTTGCCGTGTGGAAGATTTCAGTTTGAAGTTGTTCCACTTGTTTATTTTTGCTTTTGTTGCCTTTGCATTTGGTGTCCGATCTGAAGACTCTTTGCCAAAACTAATGTCGAGAGACTTAGTACCTGTGTCTTCTTGGAGGTTTATGGATTCAGGTCTTATGTTCAAATCGTTCATCCATTAAAAATTTTGTGTGTGGTGTAAGAAAGTGACCCAGTTATATTCTTCTGCATTTAGTGTCCAGTTTGCCTGTTACCGCTCACTGAAGATACAGTCCTTCCTTCATGGTGTATCTTCTGCTGCTGTGTCGTAAGTTAGGATCATCTACGTGTGGGTAAGTTTGTGAGCTTTCTGTTCTGTTCCACTGACCTGGTGTCTGTGTTTATGCCAGTTCCATCCTGTTTTGAAGACAACAGCTTTGTAATCTAGCTTGAAATCCAGGAGTGTGTTGACTGCACCTTTCTTTCTCCATGTTACTTTGGGTATTTGGGGTCTTTTGTGATTCCATACAAGTTTGAGGACTGTTATCTATTTCCTCGAATAGTGCCGCTAGAATTCAGATAGGGATTTCATCACATCTGTCGATTGCTTTGGGTACAATGTACATGTTCACATAATTAACTCTTCCAGTTAAGGAGCATGGCGTAAGTTTCCATTTGTTTGTGTTGCCTTCCAAATCTTTGACCCATACATCCTGCGCCCCTTGACACACGTGTTTTTCATTTCCTTTCTGCCATGTGTTGAGTGTACTGTCTTTCTCATTTTTGGTTACTTTTATTCCTAGATTTTTTTTGATGCAATTGTAAATGGCATTGCTTTTTTAACTTCTCTTTGCGAAAGTGTGTCATCAGTATACAGAAATGCAAGAAGTTGGGTCATCTGGGTGGCCCCATAGGTGAAGCGTCTGCCTTCAGCTCAGGTCATGAACCCAGAGATCTGGGATCGAGCCCCCTGTTGGGCTCCCCGCTTATCGAGGGTCTGCTTCTCCCTCTTTCTGTCACTCCCCCTGCTCGTACTTTTTCTCTTCCTATCAAATAAATAAACAAAATCTGAAAAAAAAGACAACAGGTCTCTGTATATTGACTTTATATCCTGCAGCTTTCTTGAATTTGTTTATTCTAACAGATTTTTTGTGTGTGTGTGGAATCTTTCGGGATTTCATGTCCTTTGCAAATATTGATAGTATTCCTGTAAGGATTTCATATCTTTCTCTTTTTTTAAAATGATGTTAGTCACCCTACAGTACTTCATTTGTTTTTGATGTAGTGTTCCATGATTCATTGTTTGCATATAACACCTAGTGCTCATTATGACACGTGCCCTCCTTTTTTTTAAAAGAATTTACTTATTTATTCGACAGATATAGAGACAGCCAGCGAGAGAGGGAACACAAGCAGGGGGAGTGGGAGAGGAAGAAGCAGGCTCATGACGGAGGAGCCTGTTGTGGGGCTCGATCCCATAACGCCGGGATCACGCCCTGAGCCGAAGGCAGACGCTTAACCGCTGTGCCACCCAGGCGCCCCAACACGTGCCCTCCTTAATACCCATCACCAGGATTACCAATTCCCCTTCCTCTCCCTTTCTGCAACCTTCAGTTTGTTTCCCAGTGTTAGTAGTCTCTCATGGTTCATCTCCCCCTCTCATTCCCCCCTTCACTTTTCCCTTCCTTCTCCTAATGTCCTCCATGCTATTCCTTCCATTCCACATAGGAGTCAAACCATATGATAATTGTCTTTCTCTGCTTGACTTAATTTCACTTAGCATAATCCCCTCCTGATCCATCCACGTTGGTGCAAATGGTGGGTATTCATCCTTTCTGATGACTGAGTAATAGTCCATTGTATAGATGAACCACATCTTCTTTGTCCATTCATCTGCTGAAGGACATCTTGGCTCCTTCCACAGTTTGGATATTATGGACACTGCTGCTATGAACATTGGGATACAGGTGCCCCTTCTTTTCATTACTCTGTGTCTATGGGGTAAATACCCAGTAGTGCAATTGGTGGGTCGTAGGATAGCTCTGTGTTTAACGTATTGAGGAACCTCCATATTGGTTTCAAAAGTGGCTGTACCAGCTTGAATTCTCACGAGTAGTGTAAGAGGGCTCCCCTTTCTTCACATCCTCTCTGACTTTTTTTTTTATTTCTGTCTTATTAATTTTTTTTCAAGATTTTATTGATTTATTCTACAGAGATAGAGACAGCCAGCGAGAGAGGGAACACAAGCAGGGGGAGTGGGAGAGGAAGAAGCAGGCTCATAGCGGAGGAGCCTGATGTGGGGCTCGATCCCATAAGGCCAGGATCACGCCCTGAGCCGAAGGCAGACGCTTAACCAATTTGACACCCAGGTGCCCCCTGCCTTGTTAATTTTAACCATTCTAACTGGTGTAAGGTGGTATCTCATTGTAGTTTTGATTTGTATTTGCCTGATGGCAATTGATGTGGAGCATTTTTTCATGTGTCGGCCATTTGTATGTCTTCTCTGGAGAAGTATCTCTTTGTGTCTTCTGCCCATTTTTTGGGTGTCGAGTTTGAGGAGTTCTTTATAGATCTTGGATACCAGCCCTTTATCTGTAAAATCATTTGCAGATATCTTCTTCAATTCCATAGGTTGCCTTTTTGTTTTTTGATCATTTGCTTTGCCAAGCAGAAGCTTTTTATCCTGATGAAGTGCCCATAGTTCATTTTTGCTTTTATTTCTTTGCCTTTAGAGACGTGACTTGCAAGAAGTTGTTGTGTTCAAAGTTGAAGAGTTCTTTTGATTTTGATATGAGACAGGAATCCATTATCTTATTTTCCTGATTGTATTCGAGTCCTCTGTCTTTCTTGGTGAGTCTAGCTAAGTTTGTCAGTTTTGTTTATCGTTCCAAAAAAGGCCGCTCTCATTTTCATTGTTTTTTTTTTTTTTTGTCTTTTTAGTCTCCGTTGGATTTATTTATGCATTCCTTTTTGTTATTTCCTTATTTCTACTAATTTGGGGCTTTGATTGTTGTTTTATTTTCTACTTCTTTACCACATAAATCAGGTTGTTTATTGGAGAGCATTCTCATGGATTGATGAAGACTTGAATTTCTATGAATGTCCCCCATAAAGTTACTTTTGCTGCATCCCATAAGTTTTTGTAGGTTGTCTTTTTATCAGTGTCAAGGTACTTCTAAAAAAATTTTGATTTCTTCTTTGACTGTTGGTTGTTCAGTAGCTTGTTGTTAAATCTCCACATATTTTTTTAAGATTATTTAGGTATCTGACAGAGAGTGAGACAGCAAGAGAGGGAACGCAAGCTGGGTGGTGGGAGAGGGAGAAGCAGGCTTCTGAATGAGCAACGAGCCTGATTTGGAGCTAGATCCCAGAATCCTGGGATCAAGACCCGAGCTGAAAGGAGATCCTTAATGACTGAGCCACCCAGGCCTCAAAAATCTCCACCTATTTTTGACTGTCCCATTTTTTTCTTGAGACTGATTTCTAGTTTCATATCATTGTGGATGGACAAGATTTGAAGCAGAAGGTGAAGAGAGCATTCAGATGAAAGGTTTTTTTCCTGGAGGGTTTTCTGAGGGCAGACCATGAGTTCCCTGGGGACGGAGGAAGGTTTTGTGAGACGGGGGTGGGGTTAACCCTTGTTAGAATTACTGACTACTACCATGCAGGCTGTGTGCTACCGTTCACACCGTAGTCCTGATGGACGTGTACTTCATTAGAAATATTTTCTAGGAGGTGTAGGCATAGCCTTCACTTAAAGAAAGATGGCATGTGGGTTCATGGCATGACCCCAGGTCACCAACCAGGATGTATGGTATTGTGGGTGATCAGAAACAGGCTTTCTGTAGGAAGTGACAGAAATAAGGTATGGTGAGCTCCATGACCATAGGTGAGGTCCCGAGTGACGCACTGGGTGTTGGGTTCTGTGGATCTGTCTCATCATGTTCTGTGCAATTCAGGGACACCCTCCTGTCTGTGGATTTGTGTGGAGACAGGTAGACATCAGTGTCTGGCCAGGCACGAGGGTCGCACTGGCCCACCACCAGAGGTGCAGCGTGCGGGGGAGCCACTGCTTGGTTTCCACGAAAGCTGACCAGGGTCTGTGACCGTGATTCCTAGCAGCCGCAAGGGGAGAGGAGGCCGGGGGTGGTGCACACTTCCTAGACTTGTGGTCAGGACTAGTCTGGATCCCACTGAAGTCAGCCACACCGGGCACAGAAGGTACCCAGTCAGTGTAGCTGTGGGCACTGCTCCCATGGTACTTTTGGGCCGGCTCCATGCTGCCACCTCCTGCTTTTCATCATCATCTTCAAAGTCATGTGCCTCTGCTCTTGCCCCATGGCCTCCAGGGTATTGTCCGTCCTCCATCTGGCCCTCGTCCCTGGTGCCCTGTGCAGTCCGATGCCAGGGTAGCCTTCTCGAGACAAACATCCGGCCCTGATGGAACACTTCCATGGATCTCGGGTGATGCGAGGATGATGCCCTGCCCTGGAAGGGGGCTGCAGGTCCCCAATCAGGACAGCCATGTCTCCCTTTTCAGCATGGCCTGCCCTCCCCTCAGTCTTCTTCAGGGAAGCTCTCCCCACTTTCTGAGATGGCAGCTCTGAACTTAAAAATGAATGTTATTTTACATATCTCTATGCCTTAGTTCATCCATGCCATGTCTTTCAACCCCGTTAGTGGGGTTTTTTAGCAGTTCTGAAGGGCTGTCTGCTCAAGGAGGGGACGACCTGGGTGGGGCAGCTTTCCCTCTCATCTCCCTCAGCATGTCTCTGAGCCCTGAGGCCAGCTGTCCCACTGAAGATTGAGGGACTAGAGCCAGCCCATCCTGAGCTCAGGCTGTGTCAGCTCATAGACTGATGCGTGTCGGAGCGGTGGGAAGCTGGCATGGGTCAGGGGCAGGCAGTGTCTCCTTCTCATTCCTTCCCTCCCTTCCTCCCAGAGGTAGCTCAGAGCAGCCTTCAACCCCTGCATCTCCAGATCCCTTGACCTGTGCCTCCTGTGTTCAGCTGGTGACCTTGGAGTTTCGCATGGATTCTACCTCCCGTACCCTCTCCCATAGCAGTTCCTGGATCAGGGGAGGGTCGGACCCTTGTCTGTTTTTGGTCTTCTTCCTTTCCCACACCAAGCCCACCCACCTTTGCATCTTCCATGTATGTGCTTGGAAGCAAGCCCATCCACAGGGAACCTATTAGCCAAATGGATCCAGGCAATGAACATTGAAGTAGAGATCCAGGATCCATAATAAACCTGCTCTGAAACCTGTCCCAAAGTCTGTGACTCTCTCACACTGAAACAGAAACAATAATAGCTTTCTGGACTGTGAAGTGATATGTCTTTCTACTTCCAATCTTGAATGCAAAGGTGCTGAGCCTGGACTGAAAAGGACCATGGCTCGCGTGGGCTGGGATCCACGGGAAGAACTCAGTGAAATCTGAATTTGAGGCATGGAGTGAATAATTATTGTAGAGTGAATCCTCCCAAGTAGGGCTTATGCACATTGCACAGGAAAAGCTTTTTCAAAGAGCTTCCTGAAAGAAAAATCTTTTTTTTAAAATTTATTTTAATTCCACTAGAGCTAACATACAATGTTACATTAGTTTCAGGTATACAATAGAGTGATTCAATAATTCTACATATTACTCAGTGGTCATCAAGAAAAGTGTCCTCTTAATCCCCTTCATCTATTTCACTCATCCCTCTATCCACCTCCTCTCTGGTAACCTTCCGTTTGTTCTCTCTTGTTAAGAGTTTGTATTTTGGTGTGTCTCCTTTTTCTCTTTTATTTATTTATTTTTGTTTGTTTCTTAAATTCCCCATTAGAGTGACATCGTATGGGATTTGTCTTTCTCTGACTGACTGATTTTAGTTAGGATAATACTCTCTAGCTCCATCCATATGGCTGCAAATGGCAAGGTTTCATTCTTTTTCAAGCCGAGTAATACTCCATTGTGTGTGTGTGTGTGTGTGTGTGTGTGTGTGAATACACACATCTATCATCTCATTTGTCAATTTTTCTACAGACACTTGGGTTGCTTCCATATTGTGATATTGTAAATAATGGTGCAAGAAACATAGGGGTGCACGTATCCTTTTACGTTTCTGTTTTCCTATTCTTTGTGTAAATATGAGTAGTGTGAATGTTGGATCATAGGGTAGTTCTATATATAATTTTTTGAGGAACCTTCATACTGTTTTCCACAGTGGCCACCACAGTTTGCATTCCCACCCACAGTTCAGGAGGATTCCCCTTTATCCACATCCTCCCAACAGCTTCTCTTTGTTGTGCTTTTGATGTTAGCCATTCTGACAGGTTTGAGGTATTACCTCATTGTCCTTTGGATTTACATTTTCCTGATGATGGGTGATGTTGAACATCTTTTCACGGGACTGTTGGCCATTTGTATTTCTTCTTTGGAGAAATGTCTGTCCATGTCTTCTGCCTATTTTTTAATTGGATTATTTGTTTTTTGGGGGTTGAGTAGTATCAGTTGTATATGTTTTGGACACTATCCCTTTATTGCATATGATCTTTGCAAATATCTTCTCCCTTTGAGTAGGTTGTCTTATTATTTTTACGTTTTCATTGTTCTTCTGCTGTGTGGAAACTTTTTATTTTGCTGTATTCCCAATAGTTTATTTTTGCTTTCATTTCCTTTGTCTCAGGAGACAGTCCAGAAAAACGTTGGTATGGTCCATGTCAAGAAGTTACTGTCTTCCCTCCTGTAGGATTTTTATGGATTCAGGTCTCTTATTGAGGTCTTGAAACTGTTTTGTGTTTGTCTTTATTGTGTAAGAAAGCAGTCTAATTTCATTCTTTTGTGTGTAGCTGTCTAGTTTTCCCAACACCATTTGTTGTAGAGACTGTCCTTTTCCCTTTTGATATCGTTGCTTGCTTTGTGGAAGATTCATGGACCACATAATTGTGGGTTTCTGTCTGAACTTGTATCCTGTTCCTTTGGTCGCTGTGTCTATTTTTGTGCCGTACTGTCTTGTTAGGATGACTGCAGCTTTGTAGTATAACCTGAAATCTGAAATTGTGAGTCCTCCACCTTTGTTTTTCTTTTCCACATTGCACTGGCTGTTCGGAATCTTTAGTGGTTCCATACAAATGTTTAGGATTGTTTATTCGAGGTCTTTTGTTCTTTAATTTAAATTCAATTAGCCAACTTACAGTACATCATTCGTTTCAGATGTAGTCTTCAATAAATTTTCAGTCTTGTGTATCACCCAGTGCTCATTGTATCGTGTGACCTCCTTAATGCTACTCACCCAGTTACCCCCCCCCAACTTCTCCTCCAGCAATCATCAGTTTCTTGCGATAGTTAAGAGTCCATCATGGGTTTTCTCCCTCTCTGATGACTTCCCATTCTATTTTCCCTTCCTTCCCCTATGGTCTTCTTCCTTGTTTCTGATATTCCACATAGGAGTGAAAGCATATGATCATTGTCTTTCTTTCATTGACTTATTCCACTCAGCATAATACCCTCCAGCTCCACCCAGGTTGGTGTGATGGTAAGTATTCATCCTGTCTGATGGCTGAGTAATATCCCATTATATATATGATCCACATCTTCTTTATCCATTCATCTATCCATGGTCATCTGCGCTCTTTCCGCAGCTTGTCTATTATGGATATTGTTGCTATGAACACTGGTGTGCATGTGTCCTGTCTTCAATACCTCTGTCTCTGGGGGTAAATACCCAGTAGTGCAATTGCTGGGACATAGGGTAGCTTTATTTATAACTTCTTGAGGAAATTCTGTACCATTTTCAAGAGTGGCTGTACCGGACTGCATTCGTACAGGGGTGTAAGAGGGTTCCCGTTTCTCCATATCCTCTCCAACATATATAGTTTCATGTCTTCTTATTTTTAGATATTCGGCCTCGTGTGATATGGCATCTATAGGGGTTTACATTTGTATTTCCCTGAAGCCAAGTGATATGAAGCATTTATGCATGTATCTTTTGATCACCAGTACGTCGTTATCAGTGAAATGACTTCCCATTTTAATCTATCTCAAGACCTAAAGCTGGGGAAGGCACTGAAGCTGGATGATGCCATTGGTTGGAAGTGTGGAGAATTTCAAAAGATCTCCGTGGAGAGCAAGTTTAAAGGTCAGTGTGAAGCTACTAATTGGATCCGGGGAGATCTCTGAAAGTGGGGGTTGCCTGGGATGGGCTGAGGGGGGCCCTCCGATTTTCCTATGAATCCTTGCTGCAGCCCCAAATGGACAGTTTCCTGCTGTGGGGCAGGCTGAGTCCTCTAGTCTTGCAGAGGTGAGCCCAATGCCTGGTGCCTTGGAGGCAGGCAAACGGGGAGGGACCCTCAGCAGAAGACCCAGGGTTAGGTTAGGCCTCAAGAGACAGCAGGTCCGAACTGCCCAGTGCTCAGAGAACTCCCAGGCTGAGTGAGATGAGGGCACAAGGGCGGGTGAGTGTGAGCCTTGGGGTTTCATCTGGAAGGGCCCACAAAAGTCGGGGTTCACCAGAAGGGGCTCTCAGGGGGTGCCCCAATTCTCTTGCCCTGAATGCTCTGTTGTGCCCCCAAACGGTACAGTTTCCTGTGGGCTGCAGGCTGAGTCCTACAGTGGGGCTTCGATGTCCCCAATCCCCCGGAGTGAGGTGCCAGGGCCCTGGGGAGGGGCCCCTCTGTGGCCAACCTAGGGTAAGGGTTAGGGTCCAGGAGCCCGGCAGGGACTATCTGCAAGCTGTGCGGCGAGCTCTGTGGAGGGCTGAGAGGAGGCCATGGGGGAGGGTGAGAATGGGCCTCAGGGTTGGGGCATGGGAGGCTGCCAAAGGATGGGGATGGGCTCCGGGGGCCTCCCCAAGTTCTCGTGCCCTGTAGGCTCCGTAGAGCCCCAAGGGGCACGGTTTCCTGTCAGGTGGCAAGCTGAGTCCTGCAGTGGGGCACAGGTATCCCAATTCCCCCGGGCTGCGGTGTAAGGCTCCTGGGGAGGCCCCCACACCCACAGCCGACCTAGGGCTAGGTTTAGGCCCAGGAGCCCCGCAGGCCCGATCTGCTGGCTGTATGGCTAGTTACAGGGGCTGAGGTGAGGGTGTGGGGGAGGGTGAGCGTGGGCCTCAGGGTTGGGGTGCGGGAGGCCACCGAAGTTCGCTGGTGTCTCAGGAAGGCCCTACTGGTTCTCCTGCCCTGAATGCTCTATGGCCTCCCAGGGTGCACGGTTTCCTGCGGGGTGGCAGACTGAGTCCTGCTGTGGGGCTCAGGTGTCCCGAATCCCCGCGGCTGCAGCTCCAGGCTCCTGGGGAGGGGCCCCTCCACAGATGAACTAGGGTTAGGGTTGGGGCCCAGGAACCCCGCAGGCCAGATCTGCCCAGTATGTGGCGAGCTCCGCTGCGGCCTGAGGTGAGGGTGCGGGATGGGGTGAGCATGGGCTTCAATGGTGGGTTTAGGGATCGCCGAAGTTCGCCGGGGGCTCTGGGGGCCCTCCTGGTTCTCCCGCCCTGAATGCTCTACAGCCTCCCAAGGGGCACGGTTTCCTGCGGGCTGGCAGGCTTTGTCCTGCAGTGGGGCTCAGGTGTCCCCAGGCCCTGGTGCTGCGGCACTGGGCCCCAGGGGAGGGGCCCTACCCAGCGGACCTAGGGTCAGGTCTAGGCCTCAGGAACCTGGCAGGCCTGATCTGCCGGCTCTGCGTCGAGGTCGGTGGCAAGCTGAAGGGAAGGCGTGGGGCGGGATGAGCATGGGCCTCAGGGTTGGGGTGTAGGGGGCTGCCGAGGATCGCTGGTGGCTCAGGGGGGCCCTACCAGTTCTTCTGCACAGGATGCTCTGCGGCACCCCAAGGGGCATGGTTTCATGAGGGGTGGCAGGCTTAGTCCCGTGGTGGGGCTCAGGTGTACCCAATCCCCAGGGTTAGGGTACGGATTAGGGTATGGGTTAAGGTTAGGGTATGGGTTACGGTTAGGGTATGGGTGAGGGTAGGGGTTAGGGTTAGGGTAAGGAGAGGGTACGGGTTAGGGTTGGGTTTAGGGGTTACAGGTTAGAGGTTATGGGTTAGGGTACAGATTAGGGTTTAGGGTACGGGTTAGGGTTTAGGGTTTGGGTTTAGGGTTAGGGTTTGGGTTGGAGTACGGGTTAGGTTTAGGGTACGGGTCAGGGTTAGGGTATGGGTTAGTGTACGCATTAGGGTACGGTTTAGGGTACGGGTTAGGGTACGGTTTAGGGTAAGTGTTTGCGTACGGATTTGGGTACGGCTTAGGGTACGGGTTATGGTTAGGGTACGGGTTAGGGAACGGGTTAGGGATAGGGATTGGGTACGGTTTAGGGTTAGGGTATGGGTTAGGGTACGGGTTAGGGTACAGGTTAGGGTTAGGTATGGGTTAGGCTATGGGTTAGGGTCCGGGTTAGAGATAGGGTACGGGTTAGGGTATGGGTTAGGGTACGGGTTAGGGTATGGGTTAACGTTAAGGTAAGGGTATGGGTTAAGGTTAAGGTAAGGGTACTGGTTAGGGTTAGGGTACAGGTAGGGTTAGGGTACGGGTCATGGTACGAGTTACGATATGGGTTAGGGTCAGGGTTTAGGGTTTAGTGTTAAAGTAAGGGTATGGGTTAGGGTACTTGTTAGGGTTACGGTTAGGTTTAGGGTATGGTTTAAATTACGGGTTAGGGTATAGTTTAGGGTTAGGGTTAGGGTACGGGTTAGAGTACGTGTTAGGGTTTCGGTTAGGGTTAGGGTATAGGTTAGGGTTAGGGTTAGGGTACGGGTTAGGGTTAGGTTTAGGTTACGGTTTAGGGGTAGGGTTAGCTGAAGGGGTAGGGTTAGGGGTAGGGTTAGGGGTATGGTAGGGGTCGGGGTTGGGTTAGGGTTTAGGGTTAGGTTTTGGGGTTAGTGGTTAAGGTTAGTGTTTAGTGTTTAGGGTTTCGGGATTAGGGTTAGGGGTTAGGGTTTAGGGTTTAGTGTTAATGTTAGGGTTTAGGGTTTAAGGATTAGGGTTTAGGGTTAGGTTTAGGGTAGGGTTAGGGTTAGGGTAAGTGTTAGGGGTTAGGGTTAGGATTAGGGGTTAAGGTTTAGGGTTTAAGGTTAGGGCTTAGGTTTTAGGGTTAGGGTTAGACCCCAGTAGGCCAGCAGGACCGATGCGCCGGCTGTGCGGCGAGTGGAGGAGTGGGACGATTGAGGGTGCTGGCGAGCTGGAGTATGGTATCCCGCGTTTTGGCGCAGGGGACCTTTGAACACCACTCCTGGCTCGGAGGGCCCTGCCCATTCTCCCGCCCTGAATGACCGGCGGCGCCCCTAGCGGCCTGGGTCGTGGCGGGGTGGCAGTGTGAGTCTGGCACTGCGGTTTGGGGTTCCCCAATGCCATGCGTTGCAGCGCAAGGGCCCTTGGGAGGGGCCCCTGGGGCCGTCCTAGGGTTACTGTTAGCACCCAGGAGTCCGGTAGACATGATCCACCAGCTGTGCAGTAGCGGAGGGCCAGGCCAAGGTGAGGGCGCTGGCGAGCTGGGGCTTGGGCCCATGCAGTTTGGCGCGGGGGCCTTGGAAGGTCGCCTGGGGATTGGATGGCCCTGCTGGTTCTCCCGCCCTGAATGACTGGCGGTACCCTAGCGGCCCGGGTGTGGTCGGGGCGGAACGGTGAGTCCAGCGTTGCGACTCGGGGGTCTCCAATCCCTGGCGTTCGGCGGCAGTCCCTTTGGGAGGGGCACCTTGGGGGCCGACCTAGGGTTAGGGTTAGCCCCCAGGAGGCCGGCAGGCTCAATCCACCGGCTCTGTGGTGAATGGGGGGGTGGACCAAGGTGAGGTCGCTGGCGAACGGAAGCGTGGGCCCCAACATTTTGGCTCGGTGGGCTTTCAAATGTAGCAGGGGGCTCGGAGGGCCCTGCTCCTTCTCCCGCCATGAAGGACCGGCGACGCCCCTAGCTCCCCGGGTGGCAGCGGGGTGGCAGGGTCAGTCCTGCACTGGTGCTTGGGTTTCCCAATCCCCAGCGTTGCGGCGCCAGGCCCCTTGGGAGGGGCCCCTCTGGGACTGTCCTAGGGTTAGGTTAACCGCCAGGAGGCCAGCAGTCCGGATCCGCAGGCTGTGCAGTGAGCGGAGGAGGGATTGACCGTGGTAGGGCGCAGTTGAGCAGTAGCGTGGTACCCAGTGTTTTGGCGTGGGGGGCCTTCTTATTTCACCGGAGGCTCAGAGGGCCCTGCCGGTTATCCCGCCCTGAATGCCCGGAGTCGCTCCTAGAGGCCCGCGTGGCGGCAGGGCGGCAGGGTGGCCCAGCGCTGGGCCTTGCGGGTCCCCAATCCCTGCCGTTGTGGCACCAAGCCTATTGGGAGGGGCCACTCTGGGGCCCATCTAGGGTTACAATTAGCCCTGAGGAGCCCGGGAGGCCAGATCCACCAGCTGTGTGGCTAGAGCGGGGGTGGGTTGAGGTGAGAGCGCTGTAGAGCGGGAGCATGGGCTTCAGCGTTTTGGCGCAGGGGACCTATAAATGTCGCTGGGGGCTCGGAGGGCCCTGCGCGTTCCCCCACCCTGAATGACCGGTGGCGCCCCAAGTGGCCCGGGTGGTGGCGGAGGGACAGGTTGAGTACATCATTGGGGCTTGGGGGTCCTCAATCTCCAGCATCGTGGCGCCAGGCCCTTTGGGAGGGGCCCCTGGGTGGCCGACCTGGGGTAAGGGTTAGCACCCGGGAGGCCGGCAGGCGGGATCCGCCCGCTGTGCGTGGAGCGGAGGGGCGGGCCGAGGTGAGGGCGCTGGCGAGCAAGAGCCTGGGCCCAAGCGTTTTGGCACCGGGGGCCTTCGAATGTCTCCGGGGACTCGGCGGGCCCTGCCCATTCTCCTCCCTGAATGACCGGCGGCGCCCCTAGCAGCCCAGGTGGCGGCGGGGCGGCATGTAAGTCCGGGCATAGGGCTCGGGGGTCCCCAGTCCACCGCGTTGCGGCGCCAGGCCCCTTGGGAGGGGCCCCTCGGAGGCTGACCTAGGGTGAGGTTTAGCCCCTAGGATGCCGGCAGGCCCTATTCGCCAGCCGTGTGGAGACTGGAGTGGCGGACCGAGGTGAGGGCACTGGTGAGCGGGAGCGTGGGCCCGGGTGTTTTGGCGCGGGGGGCCTTTGAAGGTCGCCGTGTCTTGGAGGGCCCTGCCCGTGCTCCCGCCCTGAATGAACGGCACCACCCCAAGCCCCCGGGTGGCGGCTGGGTGGCAGGGTGAGTCCAGTGCTGAGGCTCGGGGGTCCCCAATCCCCAGCGTTGCGGCGCCAGATCCCTTGGGAGGGGCCCCTCGGGGGTCGATCTAGGGTTGCGGTTAGCCCCCAGGAGGCCGGTGGACCCGATCAGCGGCTGTGCGGCACGCGGAGGGTTGGGCCGAGGTGAGGGCGCTGGCGAGACTGAGCATGAGCCCAAGCGTTTTAGTGCGGGGGGCCTTCGAAGGTCAGTGGGGGCTCGGAGGGACCTGCCCGTTCTCCCGCTCTGAATGACCGGCGGGGCCCCGAGAGGCTCCGGTGCCTGAAGGGCAGCAGGGTGAGACCGGCACTTGGGTTGGGGTCCCCATTCCCGGCGTTGTGGCGCCAGGCCACTTGGGAAGGGTCCCTCCGTGGCCGACCTACAGTTAGGGTTAGCCCCCAGGAGGCCAGCAGGCCGGATACACCGCCTGTGCGTCGAGCGGAGAGTTGGGCCGAGGTGAGGGTGCTGGTGAACATGAGCCCGGGCCCAAGCGTTTTGGTTCGGGGCGCCTTCGAAGGTCGGCGGGGGTTCGAAGGGCCCTGCCCGTTCTCCCACCCTGAATGAATGGCGACGCCCCTAGTGGCATGTGTGGGGCAGGGTGGCAGGGTGCATCCAGCGCTGGGGCTTGGGGGTTCCCAATCCCCGGCGTTGCGGCACCAGGCCCCTTAGGAAGCGACCCTCGGGGCCGTCCTAGGGTTAGGGTTAGCGCCCAGGAGGCCGGCAGGCCCGATCCGCCGGCTGTGCGAGGAGTGGAGATGCAGGCCGAGTTGAGGGCGATGGCGAATGGGAGCTGGGCCCCAGCGATTTGGCATCCTGGGCCTTTGAATGTTGCCATGGCTCGGAGGGCCCTGCCCTTTCTCCTGCCCTGAAGAACCAGCAAGGCCCCTAGCGGCTCCGTTGGCAGTGGGGCGGCAGGGTGAATCCCAGGCTGCGGTTCGGGGATCCCCAATCCCCGGCGTTGTGTTGCCAGGCCCCTTGGGAGGGGCTCCTCGTGGGCCGACCCAGGGTTAGAGTTAGCCCCCATAAGGCCGGCAGGCCAGATCCTCTGGCTGGGCGGTGAGAGGTGGGCGGGCCGAGGTAAAGGCGCTAGAGTGCGGGATTGTGGGCCCCTGCATTTTGGGGTGGGAGGCTTCAAATGTCGCCGGTTTCTCCAGGGCCCTGTCAGTTCTCCCGCCCTGAATGACCAGCGGTGCCCCTCGCGGCCCGGGGGGCAGTGTTGTGGGAGGGTGAGTCTGGCTTTGGGGCTTGGGGTTCCAGATCCCTGGCGTAGTGGCACCAAAACCCTTGGGAGGGGCCCCTGGGGGGCCGACCTAGGGTTAGGGTTAGCCCCCAGGAGACCGTCAGGCCCAACCGCACACTGTGCGGCGAGCTGAGGTGCGGCCCGAGGTGAAGGCGCTGGGGAGCGGGAGCATGGGCACCAGCGTTTTGGCACAGGGAGCCTTTGAAGGTCACCGGGGACTCAGAAGGCCCTGCCCTTCTCTCGCCCTCTATGACCCGCGGCGCCCCTAGCGGCCCAGGTGGGGACAGTGCGGCAGGGTGAGTCAGGCTCTGGGGCTCTGAGTCACCAATCCCCAGCATTGCAGAGCCAGGCCGCTTGGGATGTCCCCTCAGGGCCGACCTAGGGTTTTGGTTAGCTGCCAGGAGCCCGGCAGGCCCTATCCACCGGCTCTCAAGCAAGCGGTGGGGTGGGCCTAGGTGAGGGCGCTGGCGAGCAGGATCCTGGGAGCCAACGTTTTTGCGCGGGGAGCCTTCAAAGGTCAGCGTGGGCTCGGAGGGCCCTGCCCGATCTCTTGCCCTGATTGACCGGCGGGGCCTCTAGCGGCTCGGGTGGCTGAAGGGCAGCAGGGTGAGTGCGGCACATGAGCTCGGGGTCCCCATCCCCAGCGTTGCGACGCCAGGCCCCTTGGGAAGTGCCCCTCGGTGGCCGACCTATGGTTAGGGTTAGCCTCCAGGAGCCCCGCAGGCCCGATACACCACCTGTGCGTCGAGCGGAGAGTTGGGCCGAGGTGAGGGTGCTGGTGAACATGAGCCTGGGCCCAAGCGTTTTGGTTCGGTGCGCCTCTGAAGGTCGGCAGGGGTTCGGAGGGCCCTGCCAGTTCTCCCACCCTGAATGAATGGCGGCGCCCCTAGCGGCCTGTGTGGGTTGGGGTGGCAGCATGCATCGGGCGCTGGGGCTTGGGGGCCCCCAATCCCTGGCGTTGCGGCGCCAGGCCCCTTAGGAAGGGACCTTCAGGGGCTGTCCTAGGGTTAGGGTGAGCTCCCAGGAGGCCGGCAGGCCCGAGTCGCTGGCTCTGCGAAGAGCGGAGGTGCGGGCCGAGTTGAGGGTGATGCAGAGCGGGAGCGTGGTCCCCAGCGTTTTGGCGCCCTGGGCCTTGGACTGTTGCCATGGCTCAAAGGGCCCTGCCCGTTCTCCTGCCCTGAAGAACCAGCGGCGCCCTTAGCAGCTCCCTTGGCGTTGGAGCAGCAGGGTGAGTCCATGCTGCGGCTCGTGGATCCCCAATCCCCAGCGTTGTGGGGCCAGGCCTCTTGGGAGGGGCTCCTCGTGGGCGGACCTAGGTTTAGAGTTAGCACCCAGGAGGCCAGCAGGCCCAATCCTCTGGCTGGGCGGCGAGAGGTGGGTGGCCCGAGGTAAAGGCGCTGGCGATCGGGAGCGTGGGCCCCTGCATTTTGGCGCAGGAGGCTTCAAATATCGCCGGTTTCTCCAGGGCCCTGTCCCTTCTCCCGCCCTGAATGACGGGCGGCGCCACTAGCAGCCCGGGTGGCGACGTGGCAGCAGGGTGAGTCTGGCTCTGGGTCTTGGGGTCCCTGATCCCCAGTGTAGCGGCACCAGGACCCTTGGGAGGGGCCCCTGGGTGGCTGACCTAGGGTTAGGGTTAGCCCCCAGGAGGCCGGCAGGTGGGATCCGGCCACTGTCCGGGGAGCGGAGGGCGGGGCCGAGGTGAGGGCGTTGGGGAGCGGGAGCGTGGGCACCAGCGGTTTGGCACGGGGAGCCTTTGAAGGCCACCGGGGGCTCGGAAGGCCCTGCCCCTTCTCTCGCCCTGAATGACCCGCAGTGCTCCTAGCGGCCCGGGTGGCGGCGTTGCGGTAGGGTGAGTGTGGCTCTGGGGCTTGAGGTTCCCGATCCCCTGCGAAGCGGCACCAGGACCCTTGGGAGGGGCCCCTGGGTGGCCGACCTAGGGTTAGAGTTAGCACCCGGGAGGCCGGCAGGCGGGATCCGCCCGCTGTGCGTGGAGCGGAGGGGCGGGCCGAGGTGAGGGCGCTGGCGAGCAAGAGCCTGGGCCCAAGCGTTTTGGCACCGGGGGCCTTCGAATGTCTCCGGGGACTCGGCGGGCCCTGCCCATTCTCCTCCCTGAATGACCGGCGGCGCCCCTAGCAGCCCAGGTGGCGGCGGGGCGGCATGTAAGTCCGGGCATAGGGCTCGGGGGTCCCCAGTCCACCGCGTTGCGGCGCCAGGCCCCTTGGGAGGGGCCCCTCGGAGGCTGACCTAGGGTGAGGTTTAGCCCCTAGGATGCCGGCAGGCCCTATTCGCCAGCCGTGTGGAGACTGGAGTGGCGGACCGAGGTGAGGGCACTGGTGAGCGGGAGCGTGGGCCCGGGTGTTTTGGCGCGGGGGGCCTTTGAAGGTCGCCGTGTCTTGGAGGGCCCTGCCCGTGCTCCCGCCCTGAATGAACGGCACCACCCCAAGCCCCCGGGTGGCGGCTGGGTGGCAGGGTGAGTCCAGTGCTGAGGCTCGGGGGTCCCCAATCCCCAGCGTTGCGGCGCCAGATCCCTTGGGAGGGGCCCCTCGGGGGTCGATCTAGGGTTGCGGTTAGCCCCCAGGAGGCCGGTGGACCCGATCAGCGGCTGTGCGGCACGCGGAGGGTTGGGCCGAGGTGAGGGCGCTGGCGAGACTGAGCATGAGCCCAAGCGTTTTAGTGCGGGGGGCCTTCGAAGGTCAGTGGGGGCTCGGAGGGACCTGCCCGTTCTCCCGCTCTGAATGACCGGCGGGGCCCCGAGAGGCTCCGGTGCCTGAAGGGCAGCAGGGTGAGACCGGCACTTGGGTTGGGGTCCCCATTCCCGGCGTTGTGGCGCCAGGCCACTTGGGAAGGGTCCCTCCGTGGCCGACCTACAGTTAGGGTTAGCCCCCAGGAGGCCAGCAGGCCGGATACACCGCCTGTGCGTCGAGCGGAGAGTTGGGCCGAGGTGAGGGTGCTGGTGAACATGAGCCCGGGCCCAAGCGTTTTGGTTCGGGGCGCCTTCGAAGGTCGGCGGGGGTTCGAAGGGCCCTGCCCGTTCTCCCACCCTGAATGAATGGCGACGCCCCTAGTGGCATGTGTGGGGCAGGGTGGCAGGGTGCATCCAGCGCTGGGGCTTGGGGGTTCCCAATCCCCGGCGTTGCGGCACCAGGCCCCTTAGGAAGCGACCCTCGGGGCCGTCCTAGGGTTAGGGTTAGCGCCCAGGAGGCCGGCAGGCCCGATCCGCCGGCTGTGCGAGGAGTGGAGATGCAGGCCGAGTTGAGGGCGATGGCGAATGGGAGCTGGGCCCCAGCGTTTTGGCGTCCTGGGCCTTTGAATGTTGCCATGGCTCCGAAGGCCCTGCCCTTTCTCCTGCCCTGAAGAACCAGCAAGGCCCCTAGCGGCTCTGTTGGCGGTGGGGCGGCAGGGTGAATCCCAGGCTGCGGCTCAGGGATCCCCAATCCCCGGCGTTGTGGTGCCAGGCCCCTTGGGAGGGGCTCCTCGTGGGCCGACCCAGGGTTAGAGTTAGCCCCCATAAGGCCGGCAGCTCAGATCCTCTGGCTGGGCGGTGAGAGGTGGGCAGGCCGAGGTAAAGGCGCTGGAGTGCGGGATTGTGGGCCCCTGCATTTTGGGGTGGGAGGCTTCAAATGACGCCGGTTTCTCCAGGGCCCTGTCAGTTCTCCCGCCCTGAATGACCGGCGGCGCCCCTCGCGGCCCGGGTGGCAGCGTTGTGGGAGGGTGAGTCTGGCTTTGGGGCTTGGGGTTCCAGATCCCTGGCATAGTGGCACCAAAACCCTTGGGAGGGGCCCCTGGGGGACCGACCTAGAGTTAGGGTTAGCCCCCAGGAGACCGTCAGGCCCAACCGCACACTGTGCGGCGAGCTGAGGTGCGGCCCGAGGTGAAGGCGCTGGGGAGCAGGAGCGTGGGCACCAGCGTTTTGGCACAGGGAGCCTTTGAAGGTCACCGGGGACTCAGAAGGCCCTGCCCTTCTCTCGCCCTCTATGACCCGCGGCGCCCCTAGCGGCCCAGGTGGGGACAGTGCGGCAGGGTGAGTCCGGCTCTGGGGCTCTGAGTCACCAATCCCCAGCATTGCAGAGCCAGGCCGCTTGGGTTGTCCCCTCAGGGCCGACCTAGGGTTTTGGTTAGCTGCCAGGAGCCCGGCAGGCCCTATCCACCGGCTCTCAAGCAAGCGGTGGGGTGGGCCTAGGTGAGGGCGCTGGCGAGCAGGATCCTGGGAGCCAACGTTTTTGCGCGGGGAGCCTTCAAAGGTCAGCGTGGGCTCGGAGGGCCCTGCCCGATCTCTTGCCCTGATTGACCGGCGGGGCCTCTAGCGGCTCGGGTGGCTGAAGGGCAGCAGGGTGAGTGCGGCACATGAGCTCGGGGTCCCCATCCCCAGCGTTGCGACGCCAGGCCCCTTGGGAAGTGCCCCTCGGTGGCCGACCTATGCTTAGGGTTAGCCTCCAGGAGCCCCGCAGGCCCGATACACCACCTGTGCGTCGTGCGGAGAGTTGGGCCGAGGTGAGGGTGCTGGTGAACATGAGCCTGGGCCCAAGCGTTTTGGTTCGGTGCGCCTCTGAAGGTCGGCAGGGGTTCGGAGGGCCCTGCCAGTTCTCCCACCCTGAATGAATGGCGGCGCCCCTAGCGGCCTGTGTGGGTTGGGGTGGCAGCGTGCATCCCGCGCTGGGGCTTGGGGGCCCCCAATCCCTGGCGTTGCGGCACCAGGCCCCTTAGGAAGGGACCTTCAGGGGCTGTCCTAGGGTTAGGGTGAGCTCCCAGGAGGCCGGCAGGCCCGAGTCGCTGGCTCTGTGAAGAGCGGGGGTGCGGGCCGAGTTGAGGGTGATGCAGAGCGGGAGCGTGGTCCCCAGCGTTTTGACGCCCTGGGCCCTCGACTGTTGCCATGGCTCAAAGGGCCCTGCCCGTTCTCCTGCCCTGAATAACCAGCGGCGCCCTTAGCAGCTCCCTTGGCGGTGGAGCAGCAGGGTGAGTCCATGCTGCGGCACGGGGATCCCCAATCCCCAGCGTTGTGGGGCCAGGCTTCTTGGGAGGGGCTCCTCTTGGGCGGACCTAGGTTTAGAGTTAGCACCCGGGAGGCCAGCAGGCCCAATCCTCTGGCTGGGCGGCGAGAGGTGGGCGGCCCGAGGTAAAGGCGCTGGCGATCGGGAGCGTGGGCCCCTGCATTTTGGCTCAGGAGGCTTCAAATGTCACTCGTTTCTCCAAGGCCCTGTCCATTCTCCCTCCCTGAATGAGCGGCGGCGCCCCAAGCGGCCTAGGTTGCGATGGTGCTGCAGGGTGAGTCTGGCTCTGGGGCTCTGAATCACCAATCCCCAGCGTTGCAGAGCCAGGCCCCTTGGGTTGTGCCCCACGATGCCTACCTAGGATTTCAGTTAGCCCCCACGACCCTTGCAGGTACTATCCACTGGCTCTGCAGCAAGCGGAGGGGCGGGCCAGGCTGAGGGCGCTGGGGAGCAGGAGGAATGGAGCCAATGTTTTTGCGCGGGGCGCCTTTGAAGGTCAGCGGGGACTCCGGGGGCCCTGCCCATTCTCCCACCCTGATTGACCAGTGGTCTCTAGCGGCTCGGGTGGCTGAAGGGCAGCAGGGTGAGACCGGCACTTGGGCTCGGGGTCCCCATCCGCAGCGTTGTCATGCCAGGCCCCTGGGAAGTGCCCCTCGGGGGCCGAACTATGGTTAGGGGTAGCCCCCAGGAGGCCGGCAGGCCCGATACACCACCTGGGCATCGAGCAGAGAGTTGGGCTGAGGTGAGGGTGCTGGTGAATATGAGCCTGGGCCCAAGTGTTTTGATTCGGGGCGCCTTCGAAAATTGGCGGGGATTCGGAGGGCCCTGTCCATCCTTCCAAGGTGAATGAACAGCGGCGCCCCTAGCGGCCCAGGTGGGGAGGGGCGGCAGGGTGCATGGGGCGCTGGGGCTTGGGGGTCCCCAATCCCTGGTGTTGCGGCACCAGGCCCCTTGGGAGGGGCCCTTCGGGGGCCAACCTAGAGTTAGGTTTAGCCCCTAAGAGGCCAGCAGGCCCTATTCGCCAGCTGTGTGGAGAGCAGAGTGGCAGACCTAGGTGAGGGCGCTGGTGAGTGGGAGGGTTGGCCTGGGCGTTTTGGCGTGCGGGGCCTTTGAAGGTCGCCATATCTCTGAGGGCCCTACCCCTTCTCCTGCCCTGAATGAACGGCAGCACCCCAAGCCCCCGAGTGGCGGCTGGGCGGCAGGTGAGTCAGGTGCTGAGTCTTGGGGTCCCCAATCCCTGGCATTGTGGCGTCAGGCCCCTTGGGAGGGGCCCCTCGGGTCCGACCTAGGGTTAGGGTTAGCCCCCAGGTGGCTGGCAGGCCCGATCCGCCTGCTGTGCGGGGAGCGGAGGGGCAGGCCGAGGTGAGGGCGCTGGGGAGTGGAAGCATGGGCACCAGCGTTTTGGCTCCAGGAGCCTTTGAAGGTCACCGGGAACTCGGAAGGACCTGCCACTTCTCTCACCCTGAATGACCGGCGGCGCCCCTAGCTGCCCAGGTGGCGACAGTGTGGAAGGGCGAGTCCGGCTCTGGGGCTCTGAGTCACCAATCCCAAGCATAGCAGAGCCAGACCCCTTGGGATGTGCCCCACGGGGCCGACCTAGGTTTTCAGTTAGCCCCCAGGAGCCCGGCAGGCACTATCCACTGGCTCTGCAGCAAACGGAGGGGCGGGTCGAGGTGAGGGCGCTGGGGAGCGGGAGCGTGGGCACCAGCATTTTGGCGTGGTGAGCCTTTGAAGGTCACTGGGGACTCCGAAGGCCCTGCCCTTCTCTCGCCCTGAATGACCGGCGGTGCCCCTAGAGGCCCGGGTGGCAACAGTGCAGCAGGGTGAGTCTGGCTCTGGGGTCTGAGTCACCAATCCCCAGCGTTGCAGAGCCAGGCCCCTTGGGATGTGCCCCACGGGGCCGACCTAGGGTTTTCATTAGAACCAAGAGCCCGGCAGGCCCTATCCAATGGGTCTGAATCAAGGGGAGAGTTGGGCCAAGGTGAGGATGCTGGTGATCATGAGCCTGGGCCCAAGCGTTTTGGTTCAGAACTCCTTCAAAGGTCAGCAGGGGTTCGAAGGGCTCTGCCCATTCTCCCACCCTGCAGGAATGGCGGCGCCCCTAGCGGCCCGGGTCCTGAGGGGTGGCAGGGTGAGTAAGGCCCTGCGGCTCAGGTATCTCCAATCCCCAGCGATGAGGCGCCAGGCCCCTTGGGAGGGGCCCCTTGGATGCAACTTAGGTTTTGGTTTAGCCCCTAGGAACTCGGCAGGTCCTATTCGCCAGCTGTGTGGAGAGTGGAGTGGCGGACCGAGGTGAGTTCACTGGTGTTTGGGAGCGTGGGCTCGGGCGTTTTGGCGCGGGGGGGATTCGAAAGTCACCGTGTCTCGGAGGGCCCTGCCCGTTCTCCCGCCCTGAATGAATGGCAGCACCCCAAGCCCCTGGGTGGCGGCTGGGCGGCAGGGTGAGTCAGGTGCTGAGGCTCAGGGTCCCCAATCCCTGGCGTTGCGGCGCCAGGCCCCTTGGGATGGGCCTCTCGGTGGTCGATCTAGGGTTACAGTTAGCCCCCCGGAGACCGGTGGACCAGATCAGCGTCTGTGCAGCACGTGGCAGGGTGGGCCGAGGTGCGGGCGCTGGCGAGCCTGAGCATGAGCCCAAGCGTTGTAGCGTGGGGGGCCTTCGAAGCTTGGTGGTGGCTGGAGGGACCTGCCCATTCTCCCGCTCTGAATGACCAGCGGGGCCCCTAGTGGCTCAGGTGGCTGAAGGGCAGCAGGGTGAGTCCGGCACTTGGGCTCGGTTGCCCCATTCCCGGCGTTGGGGCACCAGGCCACTTGAGAAGGGCCCCTCGGGCGCCGACCTACAGTTACGGTTAGCACCCAGGAGGCTGGCAGGCCCTATACACTGCCTGTGCGTGGAGCGGAGAGTTGGGCCGAGGTGAGGATGCTGGTGAACATGAGCCTGGGCACAAGCATTTTGGTTCTGGGCGCCATTGAAGGTGGGCGGGGGTTCGGAGGCCCCTGCCAGTTCTCCCACCCAGAATGAATGGCAGTGCCCCTAGCGGGCCGTGTGGGGCAGGGCGGCAGGGTGCACTCGGCCCTGGGGCTTGGGGGTCGCCAATCCCCGGCTTTGCGCAGCAAGGCTCCTTAGGAAGGGACCCTCAGGGGCCGTCCTAGGGTTAGGGTTAGCACCCAGGAGGCCGGCAGGCCCGATCCGCCGGCTGTGCGAGGAGTGGAGGTGTGGGCCGAGTTGAGGGGGATGCAGAGCGGGAGCGTGGGCCCCAGCGTTTTGGCACCCTGGGCCTTCGAATGTTGCCATGTCTCCAAGGGCCCTGCCCATTCTCCTGCCCTGAATAACCAGCGGCGCCCCTAGTGGCTCCGTTGGTGGTGGGGCTGCAGGGTGAGTCCTGAGCTGCGGCTCAGGGATCCCCAATCCCCAGCATTGTAGGGCCAGGCCTCTTGGGAGGGGCTCCTCGTGGGCCGACCTAGGGTTAGAGTTAGCACCCAGGAGGCCGGCAGGCCCAATCCTCTGGCTGGGCTGCGAGAGGTGGGCGGGTCGAGGTAAAGGCGCTGGTGAGCGGGAGCGTGGGCCCCTGCATTTTGGCGCGGGAGGCTTCAAATGTCACCGGTTTCTCCAGGGCCCTGTCCGTTCTCCCGCCCTGCATGAGCGGCGGCGCCCCTAGTGGCCTGGGTGGCGGCGTTGTGGCAGCATGAGTCTGGTTCTGGGGCTTGGGGTCCCAGATCCCTGGCGTATAGGCAACAGAATCCTTGGGAGGGACCCTGGAGGGCCGACCTAAGGTTAGGGTTAGCCCACACAAGGCCGGCATGCCGGATCCGCCCTCTGTGCAGGGAGCAGTGGGGCGGGCTGAGGTGAGGGCGCTGGGGAGCGGGAGCGTGGGCACCCGGGTTTTGGCACGGAGAGCCTTCGAAGGTCGCCAGTGGCTCGGAAGACCCTGTCCATTCTTGTGCCCTGAATGACCAGCGGCGCCCCTAGTGGCCGGAGTGGCAGCAGGGAGGCAGGGTGAGTCTGGCGATGGGGCCTATGGTCCTAGTCTCAGGCTTGGTGGCGCCAGGCCCCTTGGGAGGGGCCCCTCTGGGTCCTGCCTAGCTTTAGGGTTATCCCCAGGAGTCCGGCGGCCTGATCCGCTGGCTGTGCATGGAGCGGAAGGGCGGGCTGACGTGAATGCGCTGGCGAGCGGGAGTGAGGGCCCAAGCGTTTTGGCACGGGGAGCCTTCGAAGGTCACCGGAGGCTCAGAGGGCCCTGCCTATTCTCTCGCCCTGTGAGGACGTTGCCCCTAGTGGGCCGGGTCATGGCGGGGCGGCAGGGTGAGTCTGGAGCTAGGGCTCGTGGGTCCCCAATCCCCAGCGTGGTGTCGCCAGGCACTTGGGAGTGATACCTTGGGGGCCTACCTAGGGTTAGGGTTAGCCCAAAGGAGGCCGGCAGCCCCATTCTGTCGGATGTGCGGCGAGAGGAGTGGTGGGCAGAGGTGAGGGCGCTGGCGAGCGGGAGCGTGGGCCCAAGCGTTTTGGCGTGGGGGGCCTTCGAAAGTCACCGGGGGCTCAGAGATCCATGCCCCTTCTCCCGCCCTGAATGAGTGGTGGCGCCCCTAGAAGCCCGGGTGGCGGCGGGGCGGCTGGGTGAGTCTGGTGCTCATGCTCATGTGTCCCCAATCCCCGGCGTGGCGGAGCCAGTCCCCTTGGGAGGGGCTCCTCAGGGGCTGAACTAGGGTTAGGGTTAACCCCCAGGAGGCTGGCAGGCCCGATCTGACGGCTGTGTGGCGAGCGGAGGGTGGGTCCCAGGTGAGGGCAATGGTGAGCGGGAGCGTGGGCCCTAGCGTTTTGGCGTGGGTTGCCTTCGAAGGTCGCAGGGGGCACGGAGGGCCCTGCAAGTTCTCCCACTCTGAATGAGGATGGCGACCCTAGCAGGCCGGGTCTCGGCAGGGCAGCAGGGTGAGTCCGGCGATGGTGCTCGGGGGTCCCCAATCCCCGGCGTGTTGGTGCCAGACCCCTTTGGAGGGGCCCCTCGACAGCCAACCTAGGGTGAGGGTTAGACCCCAGTAGGCTGCCAGGCCCGATCCGCTGGTTGTGCGGCTTGCGGAGGGGCTGGCCGAGGTGTGGGCACTGGTGAGCAGAAGCGTGGGCCGAAGCATTTTGGCACGGGGGGCCTTCAAATGTCACCGGTGGCTCGGAGGGCCCTGCCCATTCTCCCGCCCTGAATGACCGGCGGTGCCCCTAGTGACCCGGGTGGCAGTGGGGGGCATGGTGAGTCCGGTGCTGGGGCTCAGGAGTCCCCTTTCCCCATCGTTGCGGCACCAGGCCCCTTGGGAGGGGCCACTAGGGGGCCGACATAGGTTTAGGGTTAGCCCCCAGAAGGCCCACAGACCCGATCCGCCAGCTGTGCGGCGAGTGGAGGGGAGGGCCGAGGTAAGGGCGCTGGCCAGCGGGAGCGTGGGGCCAAGCGTTTTGGTGCGGGGGGCCTTCGAAGGTTGCAGGTTGCTCGGAGGGCCCTGCCTGTTCTCCCTCCCTGAATGAACGGCGGCGCCCCTAGCGGCCCAGGTGGCGGTAGGGCGGGAGGGTGAGTCAGGCGCTTGGGCTCGGGAGTCCCCAATCCCTGGTGTTGCGGCAATAGGAACCTGGGATGGGCCCCTCCGGGGCCCACCAATGGTTAGGGTAACACCCAGGAGGCCTGCAGTCCAGATCCACTGGCTCTACAGCGAGCGGAGGGGCGGACCGAGGTGAGGGCGCAGGCGAGTGGGAGCATGGGCCCAAGCGTTTTGGCACAGGGGGGCCTTCGAATGTCATCAGGGGCTCGGAGGAATCTGCCCGTTCTCCCTCCCTGAATGACCGACGGTGCTCCTAGCGGCCTGGGTGGCGGGGGGGGCGACACGGTGAGTCCGGCGCTGGGGCTCGGGGGTCCCCAATCCCAGGCATTGCGGTGCCAGGCCCCTTCGGAGGGGCACCTCAGGGGACAACCTAGGGTTCTGCGTAGCCCCCAGGAGGAGTGCAGGCCTCATCCGCCGGCTCTGTGGCGAGCGGAGGGGCGGGCCGAGGTGAGGGCGCTGAGGAGCAGGAGCGTGGGCTCAAGCATTTTGGATGGGGGGGCCTTCGAAGTTCGCCATGGGCTCAGAGGGCCCTGCCCGTTCTACCGCCCTGAATGACCAGCGGCACCCCTAGCGGCCCGGGTGGTGATGGGGCGGCAGGGAGACTCTGGCGCTGGGGATTGGGGCTCCCTAATACCCGGGGTTGCGGCCTCAGGCCCCTTGGGACGGGCCCCTCGGTGGCAGACCTAGGGTTAGGGTTAGCCCCCAGGAGGCTGGCAGGCTTGTTCCGCCCATGTGCGGTGAATGGAGGTGTGGGTTGAGGTGAGGTAGCTGGCGAGTGGGGGCGTGGGCCAGAGCATTTACGCTTTGGCTTGGGGTGCCTTCGAAGGTCACAGGAGGCTTGCAGGGTCCTGCCCGTTCTGTCGCCCTGAAGGACTGGTGACGCCCCTAGTGCCCCATGTGGCGGCAGGGCGGCACGGTGCGTCCGGCGGTGGGACTTGGGGGTCCCCAATCCCTGGCATGCAGCGTCAGGCCACTTGGGAGGGGCCCTTCGGGGGCGACATGGCATAGGGTTAGCCCCCAGGAATCCCGCAGGCCCGATCTGCCAGCTCTGCCACGAGAGGACGGGTGGGCCGAGGTTAGGGCGCTGGGAAGCAGGAGCGAGGGAGCCAGAGTTTTTGCACGGGGGGCCTTTGAAGGTCACAGGGGAATCGGAGGGCCTTGCCCGTTCTCCCTTCTTGAATGAGTGGCAACGCCCGTAGCACCCTGGGTGCTTGCGGGGTGGCAGAGTCCAGCACTGGGGCTCGGGGGTCCCAAAACCCTGGCATTGTGGTGCCAGGCTCCTTGGGAGGGGCCCCTCGGGGGCCGACCTCGGGTTAGGGTTCTTCCCCAGGAGGCTGGCAAGCCCGGCGCTAAGTGGCTCTGGCAATGTAACAAAAATGCCATACACTTATCTGAAAGAAATAACAGTGTACAGGAACCCTCTTAGCCCTAACATCATCCTTTCTGAATATGGAAGCCAGCCCCAAATTGCTCGTGGAAGTCTGACGAAAGGGCTAAGCACTTTTCTCTGAGTCACCACACTGTACAGGGAAAGACCAATGTACATCATCTTTCACGAGTAGGAAGCATTAATGAAAAGGTTCTGGAATTTCGAGGACTCTGACCCATCCTAATTGGTAATAAACCATCGTGTACAGGAAAACACCTTCAACTCTCATCAGCCTCCTCAATCCTGATTCCGATTCAACTTTGGGTGTGTAGGACTAGGGAAATGTCCACATCTTATTGCTAAGAAAAACGATGTCAGGGTAATGCCCTTCAAGTCACCTCAGCCTTCCTGAAGACGGAAGCAGGAATCAAGGTGGTTATGTTACCATGAGGTAAGGAAGATGAGCATATAAGTGAGAAACAACAGTGGGCAGGACCTCTCTTCCAAGGAACAGTATCTTTGCTTAATGTTGAATCCCTATGGTAAGTGGTTGTGGGCATTTGTGAGGTCAAAATCTTAAGTGTTTTGTAAAACCTCTTGGTCATTCACAGATGAGACTAAGGTAGTTGGGGACTTCTAGGCAGTGATTTGTCCACTGTCGAAAATATGAAAAGATAAAAGAGACAGATGAGGTCTCCTCAGGCATTGTCCTTTATCCTCATCCTCCGTGAGGATGGCCATCTCTGGACAGCTCAATGGCAGGGTCTCATTCACAGTGGATGCATCTGTTCCTCACAGACATCAGGCAGGGAAATGGATTTGGTTCTCTGTGCCAGCCCAGCCACAGCTGAGTGTCACAGCACCCTCTCGTGGGCTCATAAGAGTTCCGCTGACACCAGGCAGGTCATTGTATTTGATAAACCACTGTGAGAGTTTGCAATTGCCTTCATCTGCAACCTCCTAGAGGCAAATGCAGGTGTCTGGTACCATGTGAAGTCATGTGAAGGCATTGTGAGAAAGTGTCCTTTTGCTTAAGAAAAACATGGCTGGGGCTCCTGGCTGGCTCAGCCAGTTAAGAATGTGCCTTTGGCTCAGGTTATGATCCCAGGGTTCTGGGATCGAGCCGAGGCTCCCTGTTCAGCAGGAAATAAGGTAGGGAAATAGCTTAGAACCCACAGAGAATGTGAATGAAGGGGAGTGAAATGGAATTTGGTCTGTGTTTTGCTTTAGGGATTGGAAGTTAGTTTTTTCTCAATTCTGATTGTTCTTGAGACAGAAAAGCTGTATTGGTTTTTTTTTACCTTTAATTTTTTTTCTAATAATTTTTTATTATGATATGTTAGTCACTATACAGTATTTCCTTAGTTTTTGATGTAGTGTTCCGTGATTCATTATTTGCATATAACACCCAGTGCTCCATGCAATATGTACCTTCCTTAATACCCATCACTGGCCCATCCCAATCCCCCACCCTTCTCCCCTCTGAAGCCCTCAGTTTGTTAACCAGAGTCCATAGTCTCTCGTGGTTCATTCCCCCTTCTGTTTAGGGTCCATTGTCTAAAGGGACAGACAGTGGAAGTTCACCAAATATAAGATCGAAATTTCATTGTTCATTATAGATGCCGCCAAGTAGTTCCCAGACATTTCATTCTACTGTAGTAATTCATTATACCTGTGCAGGTGCACGTGGAAGATAAATGATGAATGTATACTGGTAATAAAACACGCCCCTCAGTAGTAGAATAATAGAGGATGAACATGTGTAAAATTATTCGACTACAGCATCCATGCTTTCCCTTTGGTTCCTTATTACTATGAATTTGGACAATTTTTGTTCTCTAGGCTTAAACCTCATTGTCAGTATTCAGAGTTTTTCAATGCTGATCTTCTCCTGTATAAATTACCAAAAACCTAAAATATGTATAAACTTTAAAAAATGCTATATTGAAAATTATAGCAGGGAAGTTCCATTTTGTGAATATTGTGTCAATGGATCTCTATTTTGACATCAGTGTTCATTAGAAATGATGACATTTCATGTGAGTATAAATATCAATGTGAAAAAGGAAAGGTAGGAAGAACCTTGAATGTTTAAGTAATTGGAGAAATGACAGGAGTGTGTGTGTGTGTGTGTGTGTGTGTGTGTGTGTGTGTGTGTGTGTAATTGATTTTCAGTGAATGGTTCAGCTTCTTGTAGGGCCTCCGAGAGAGCCCAGGTGAACCTTTCAATTAGTTGGTATCTGTTCTCAGAACATGGGAATCTCTTAGTCCAAACAGGCAAGCTTTGAGGTCTTGAAGAGTTTCAGTCCTCAGCGATGGTGTTGCAGACCCTTGTGTGCAAACCCTAGGGTATGCTCAGAGCCCTCATTAGCAGGTACCAACTTGTGAGGATTTCAGACAGCATTTCCCAAAGAAGTACCTCTTGAGTCTCTGTCCTTGTCAGTCCCCTACACGTCCTTACACTAGTTATGTGATCAGTGTGTTTCAGGATAATCCCCACATGTGATTTTTGCTATTTCCTACTAGTCCTATCTGTTTCTCATCTTGTTCTTTTATGGTAGGGGTTGGGAAGCAACCTGTGTGGTGTAGGAGGGGGTGTGGAAGTTGTCTGCCTTCAGAGGACCCAATGATGCCTAGAAATTGTACTGTAGTTTGAGGTCAATTATCCATCCTCTGAGTGTCAGGAATTCCATCACTTTACTTTGATGCTAGTCTGTTCTTCAAGCTGTCCTCAGAAATAAGGACGTCATCCATCTAGGGAATACTGGTTTGTGTGTATGTTTTCATTTTAGGAAAGGCCTTGCTGTTCCTGAAAATAATACTGTAGAGCACCCTTTCCTGTTCTTATTGGCCATCAGTCAATCTTTTTTGAAGTATTCGTTTGTACATAGACTTTTTATGGTTGATGAGCAGGAATTCTTTATTGACAAGTCTTTGTCAGTGTGTGTATTGCAAATCTTTACTTCCCAGACTGTGGTTCACTTTTTCATTTTCTTATGGTCATAAGATAAGGAGAAATGTCACATTTTTATGAAGTCCCACTGAATTCTTTTAAATGGTTAGTGCACACTATATCCTACCCCAAGATTGACAGGTTCTGCATTTTCTTTCAGAAACTGTCCAATGGGAAGCTACAATCCATCTCAAATTTATAAATTGCATTTTAATTCTAATAGGGTATTTATAGACAGTTTTGGATTTTCTATGTACACAATCGTATTATCTGTGAATAGTCACAATTATCCCCTCAATTCTTATACTTTTTGTTTCTCTTGCCATAAAACACTTGTAGATTCTCTGATGCCACGTTGAATAGAGCAGCATTGTTTGAAGATTTAATATACCTTTCTCAATATCTAACAGAAAAAGCAGACAAAACATTGGTAACAAATGTGACCTAATTGACATATAGGGAACATTCCATAATAAGTGCAGAATACATTATTTTCAAGTGGTCATAGACTCTTTACCCAAATAGATGATAGGTGGGGCCACGAATCAAGTCTACAAATGTTAAACCCTGAAATTAACTAGATTCTATTCTTAGACCACAGGGGAATTGAGCCACAGTCATAGCGAAAAGAAAACCAGGAAGTCCTTCAATGTTTAAAATTAAATGGAAGTTTGCTACATATCCTAAAGGTCAGAGAGGGAATCTCAATGGAAATTCTGAACCTTTTCTACATGAGGGCTCACACACAATGGCACTTTCTTTGTGAAGAGCATTATAATAACCTAGACAGGAGTTGAGCCTTAAGTCAGAGTTCTGCCTACCCCAGCCACACCTGGCAGCCTTGGCCTGTGGTACCCCTCAGCTGTCCTTTCTGGAGGCCCTGAGCTAAGGGGGTCAACATTGCCATATGGAAATGGGAAGCTCCCCACTCATAGTGATGATGGTGCCCCCTCCCCAGCTGCCCATTCTGGTGGCTCTGAGCTAAGGGGGTCAACATGGCCGTATGGAAATTAGAAGCTCCCCACTCTTAGTGATGACGTTGCTATCGTATCATCCTCACCAGTCCAACAATATGATTTCTGAGTGAAATATGACACAAGAGCGATTTCTTGGCCTTCCTTCAGGTTTGAAAATCATCTGGTGAGTCATCTATTAGGAATGTGGATTCAACATGTGTTCTTTCTTCTGGAAAAGAAATAGACCCAATAGCAATTAGGGCTTCCTGAGCACCTGTTCTTGAGAGACATCATACTGGCTCTTTGTAGCATTCTGCCTCTTAAACTTCTCAACTAGGGTGTAGATATTTTTAGGCACATTTTCAGACGGTTAGAAAGGGACTCAGATGATATGAGTCTCAGAGGATTTTAGTGTCAGAAACCTAAATGGGATCCCCAAATTGACTCCAAATCGCTTGTTGTTCCATACAGGGTACTATTTCCCTCTTATCTCTGGTCTTCTCGATCTGGAAACCTATCAAGTATCAGGATTTTCTTGTCATGTGGACAACTGGAATGAATTCAGCGGGCCTTTTCACGTCTGCCCATGGTGATCATTAAGATCATTATCTCAGTAGAGGACCTCTGGGTAAGATACTCAAAGATCCTAAGGAATACAGACAGTATAATATTTTCCTGGTATTAAAGTTACTGAAACCAACTATCTTTTTTAGTAGATTCAGGCTCTGGTATGTTCAGAGGGTACTGTAAAACAACTCTGAAATAGTATTTAAAAACACTCAGCTCAGCCTCTTCTACAAAGTGAGCCAATGCTTATAAACATGGCTAAAATATTCCCTTACCTACGATGACTTCCCAGCCATCCTAGTGTTTATATGGTATGACTGTGACTTGCATTAGTCAACATTTGTAGAGAAAGAACTTAGTGCATCCAGGGGTCACTTCATGTTGAAATTAGTTTGTGACAATGAGCTACTGTGTTTTATTCTGCAGTCCAAGGGAATGGTGCCAGACATCTCTAAGGTGTCTAGCAGTTCTACAATTCTGATTTTAAGTGGTCTGTGTGCTTCAGAGATTTGGTCAGGAGAAGGGCAGGAGTCCAGAGACTGTGAACACTTCTGTTACATGTGCTGACCATGGAGCACGCAGGATTCCGTGGGCATCATTTTGATTTCTTGGTACTCTTGTGAAAGGTGCTTTTGTCTCAAATTCCTCTATTTAGGAGTAATTATAATGATAAAAGGAATTTTTATTGTATATCATCTGTGGGCCCTGATCCTGAGCTCCCAGGGAAGCTATCCTTTAACAATTACCCAGCTCAAAATGACTGGGCAAAACCTCAAAGCATGGGCCTTGTTTCTGCCCCAAGCACATGTTGTACATCTGCTTCGAGAAGAAAACAATAACCAAAAAATGCCAACATAAATATAAGAAAAAATAAAGTACCTCTTTGGCTCCCATAAGATTAAAGACATACTGACATGTACACACTGAAAACATAAGAAAGAGTCTGTCACTTTCTGGAATCTAAGAAGATCCTCATTGTGGTGTGTAACTCTGTACGTAAAACAAAACAGAAAAAAATATATAAGCCTGCCCCAAATGTTCCTTCTCCGGAGCACTCACTTCTTGGTGAAGATTGTGTCTCTGAGGCAGCTGTCCTGACTTGGGTTTGAATAAAGGTCCCTTCCTTTCTCTCTAAAATGTTTTTAAAAGTTCAGTCACGCAGTGTCGACAGTAACAGTGTTTTCTATTTAAGTGAGAAATAAATGTTCCACTCTATTTGCATTGGGAATAGACGAATTGAGGGTTTCTTTAGAAGAGTAAGTCTGCTTTCCAGAAAAGGCAAGGACATTGGTCTATTGAGAATGAAGATAATTACTGCTAAACAACAAGTATGTGTTGCCCCTTTGCCCAGAAACCGAAGCAGGTGTGCAGGCTTTAGGTCAGAGGTGCCTTCTTCTCCCCAGCTGACGGCACTTCTCTGCTCTGGCTCCAAGACACCCGAGGTTTTGAACGTCAGCATCGGAGTCAGCGAGGCAGCTTGTCACAGGACGCCAGTGTTCAGAGAAAGCACAGGTATGTTTGGCAAAATGTCCTATCTATGTCAGGGCTGGAGGTAAAACCTCTCATTATCCCAAAACCTCCTGGGCTTTTCTCTTTTCTCTAGTTGAGCCACAAAGTAAAATTGAAGTAGCTGCCAGCATTCTGGGTTTGGTGCAAGAATTACTTAGTTTCCCTGCAGGTAGAACTTTGCAGGGGATCACAATTTGTCTGTCCATTTATTGCTTACAAATGTATTTTGACCATCTGTTTCCTAGGAACCCTCTTTAATTAGAAAGGGAAGGTGAGATTCACTCTGTGCCTGTTTGTAACATCTAATTTGTTCCTTCATCTAACAGTGTTTATTCAATTGGGCCTAAGATATGGTTGAGTGGCCAGCATCTAGATTTAGGTGGTTTTTTTTCATCTGATACAGACTTGGATGATGTCATTTGACAAAGGTGATGTTTCATCATTGATTAGTTTATTCATCAGAAGAGTTAAAATTAGGGTGGAGGGGAAATTGAAAATTATCCAAAGCGGCCTGTTCCTGTTTAAAAGTTGAGCTTGACTTTCTAGTTTTACTAAATGTATTATCTCAATATTTTGAGGTGCCATATTCTCTCTGTAGTTTCTTTGGTGGTGGAGTCAGAAGGAGAGTCTGGGAGTTCTTTTGGATAGTGGCATGCTGGTGGCTTCAAGGGGCTTGGCGTCAGGAGCCTTGGGGTGAAGTCTGCAACTGCTTGCCTGACCCTGGGTGCATCTCCCAGAGGTTTTGTTTCCTCTTATTAAATTGCCCGCAGATAATGTTCTGCTTAAAGGGGAACCCTCCCATCCTATTGGTGGGAATGCAAAGTGGTGCAGCCAGTCTGGGAAAAGTCTGGGGGTTCCTCAAAAAGTTAAACATTGAACAACCACATGATTCAGCAATTGCTCTCCTAGGTATTTACCCAAAGGATACAGAAATGCAGATTCGAAGGGGGTCCATGCACCATAATGTTCATGGCAGTAATGTCCGCAGTAGCCAAACTATGGAGAGAATCCCAATGTCCATGCACTGATGAATGGATAAAGCAGATGTGGGATACATATAAATAATGGAATATGACCCAGCTTCAAAAAGAATGAAATCTTACAATTTGCAAGGATGTGGATGGATCTAGAGTGTATTAAGCTAAGCAAAATCAGTGAGGAAAGACAAATATCCTATACTCTCACGCTTCTGGAATTTCAGAAAAAAAACAGATGAACAGAGTGGAGGGGTGATGAGAGAGGCAAACAAGGAAATAGACTCAACCGTGGAGAACAAACTGAGTGTTGCTGCAGGGCAAGGGTGTGGGGGGAAGTGTTAAATGGGTGAGGGGTATTAAGGAGGGCACTTGTGATGAGCACCGGGTACTGTATGCAGTGAGGAATCACTAAATCCTACTCCTGAAGCAAATATTCCATGGCATGTGAACTAACTGGAATTTAAGTAAAAGAAGAATGGAAAAAGTGTTCTGCTTCATGAAGAGTGAGGTAAAATTGTAGTGATTTGGGCTGTACTATTCTATAGAGGATAGATGTAAAACACCCTGTTGTAGGATACAATAGAGTCTTATCACATAAGGAGTCCTCAGAAAGCTGCAATGAAAGATTCAGATTTCAGAGCATGTTCGTGTTCCACTGATATGTTACAGTTTGCACAGGTAGGAAAGAAGGTGGAGAGAAAAGAAACAGAAGGGGAAAGTAGGTGTGAACCTTTCATTAGTTAGCGTTATAGCTCTCTCATGAAAAACTTGCACCAGTGTGATTTTGGAAGCAGCGGGGGAATCGGGAGCTTTGCAGGAGACAGGGGGGAGTTCCAGGTCTGGGTAAAGCTGACAGGGGTCCCAGAGGAGAGCTGAATGCATTCTGCAGCAGGGTGTGTTCAGGGTGGGCTCCAGGGGTGGCTGTGGGTCTCCTGGGTGAGAGTTGTGACAGGTGAGGGCTGTGTGCAAGTTCCTGGCTGAGGACAAGTGAGGCACAGGCGGAGAGCTGGCAGAGAACCTTCTTCTGAGCCACCAGCTTCACCCAACACACACAGCCTCATCTTCTGTCCCTGTCACTCCAATTCAGACTTCTCCGAAGGTGAGTGAGAACACATCAAGAGCATTCTGAACAGAAGGGAAAGCATGTGCAAAGGCTCTGGGGCAGGAGAATTCCAGGTATGTCCAGGAGCAGCAAGAAGGCCCTGTGGCCACAGGAGACAGCTTAGGACATGAGCTCAGAGAGGTGACAGAGGGTGACAGAAAGCTATTCCAGGGCTATAACCCCATGAGACGCTGTTTCACTGGGCCATCCTGGCTACAGTGTTGAGAACAGATGACAGAGGGTTGAAGATGGCAAGGCAGGTCAATGACGAAGCTTTTCCAGGAACTCAGACACTATGGACCAAACAGGTGGCCTTGGATGGAGTGGTTAGACCTATTCTGGGTCCATTTTGAAGATGGAGCTCACAGGATTTGCTGATGGGTTAGCTATTAGGAGCAGGAGAACAGAGGAATTGGGGTAACTCCCAGCTGTTGTGTGTTGTCCTGATGAAGGGGAAGGAGAGGGTTTCTCGGGGGGTAGGAGGTAGTCCGTGTTCTGCATGCTGAGGAAGGTGCCTTTCCGGTGGATCTGCTGAGGGTTGTGTCTGGGAGGACCTTTCACATCTACTCCCTCAGCAATGCTGAAGTACAAGTATCCCCCACTTTTTAAACGTTCACAAAGACACTGGGCTTCCTTGAAAGAACTACATTATTACCCAGGTTCAGTAAGAGGAAGAGACATGAAGAGGATTTCCCTCTTATGAAAAAAGGTGAACAGTGAGAATCGCGTTCAGCATCTGTTTTGGGAAGAAGCACAACGGAGGCAGCGTGCACCCCAACCAGCTCCTTCCTCTGGGAACCGCTCTCCGCATCCAGCCACCAGCACTTTGAATTGTGTCTGTGAGCCTCTGCTGTGCTTTATCTTCATTTATGCTGGGCCTCCATTGGAAACTTGTGTGCTGAGGCCTAAGAAAAGCCAAAGAGAAGGAATTTTGGAGTCTGAGCACACTGTCTAATTGTTCGTGTAAATTAATGGTCATTCCTTCTTGACACCATTTCTGGTGTGCATGGTTTCTCAGAAGCCCTGTACTTTCAAAGAGCAGGGAAACCTATACCCCATGCTGCATGGTTAGTTTAGTCTCCATGCTGGACAGAACATTTCATGACTGTCGGATTTTCTCACTCAAACATTGAGACTTTGACCGCCTTCACCCGTTTCTACCACCCCATCCCCGAATCTGGCACCTACCAATCTGCTCTCATTATCTATGCGTTCAGTATTTATTTATTCCACGTGGAATGTACATGAGAGCATCTGGTATTGGTCTTTCTGTGTCTGAGTTACTTGGCATAAGGCCCCCAAGGTCTGTGTTTCCATGTCTGGTTCTTGTGAATAATGCTGCAGTGAACGTGGGAGTGCATCTGTCTTTTTGAGGCAGCATTTTTGTGTTCTTCAAATCAATTCTCAGTAGAGCCACTACTGGGTCATGTGGTAGTTGCATTAAATTTTTCAGGAACCTCCATACCATTTGTCACAGAGGCTGCACCAATTTCCATTCCCACCAACAGTGCACAGTGTCTCCTCGTCTGCACACCCTTGACCCCACCTGGTGTCTGTCTCTGGCACAATTGCTGTTCCAACAGTTGAGAGAGGATAGCCGATTGGGGGTTTGACTGATGTTTCCCTGACGATGATTAGTGATGTCCAACAACTCCTTCTGTCTGTTGGCACCTGTGTGCCATCTTTGGAAGGTATCTATTCACATATTCCTCCCATTTTTTTTAATAGTTTTTTTGTTTTGATTTGTATGAGTGTTGTGTGTATTTTGGATATTAGCCTCTTCTCACACATATGATTCACAGATAATTTTTTCTTGTTGGGTCAGTGGCCTTTTAAGCTTTTGATGGTTTCTTTTGCTGTGTGGAAGATTTCAGTTTGATGTTGTTCCACTTGTTTATTTGTGCTTTTGTTGCCTTTGCATTTGGTGTCCGATCTGAAGACTCTTTGCCAAAACCAATGTCGAGAGACTTAGTACCTGTGTCTTCTTGGAAGTTTATGGATTCAGGTCTTATGTTCAAATCATTCATCATTAAAAATTTTGTGTGTGGTGTAAGAAAGTGACCCAGTTATATTCTTCTGCATTTAGTGTCCAGTTTGCCTGTTACCGCTCACTGAAGACACAGTCCTTCCCTCATGTCATATCTTCTGCTGCTGTGTCGTAAGTTAGGATCATCTACGTGTGGGTAAGTTTCTGAGCTTTCTGTTCTGTTCCACTGACCTGGTGTCTGTGTTTCTGCCAGTACCATCCTGTTTTGATGACAACAGCTTTGTAATCTACCTTGAAATCCAGGAGTGTGTTGACTGCACCTTTCTTTCTTCACGTTGCTTTGGGTATTTGGGGTCTTTTGTGATTCCATACAAGTTTGAGGACTGTTTTCTATTTCCTCGAGTAATGCCACTGGAATTCAGACAGGCATTTCATCACATCTGTCGATTGCTTTGGGTACGATGGACATGTTCACATAATTAACTCTTCCAGTTAAGGAGCATGGCGTATGCTACCATTTGTTTGTGTTGCCTTCCAAATCTTTGACCCATACATTCTGCCCCCCTGGACACACATATTTTTCATTTCTTTTCTGCCATGTGTTGAGTGTACTATGTCTTTCTCATTCTTGGTTACTTTTATTTCTAGATTTTTTGATGCAATTGTAAATGGCATTGTTTTTTTAATTTCTCTTGGCGAAAGTGTGTCATCAGTATACAGAAATGCAAGAAGTTGGGTCATCTGGGTGGCTCCATATGTGAAGCGTCTGCCTTCAGCTCAGGTCATGATCCCAGAGTTCTGGGATTGAGCCCCGTGTTGTGCTCCCCGCTTAGTGAGGGTCTGCTTCTCCCTCTTTCTGACACTCCCCCTGCTCGTGCTTTTTCTCTTCCTGTCAAATAAATAAATAAAATCTGAAATAAATAAAGACAACAGATCTTTGTATATTGACTTTATATCCTGCAGCTTTCTTGAATTTGTTTATTCTAACAGGTTTTTTTTTTTTTGAGGAATCTTTCCGGATTTCCTGTCATTTGCAAATTGTGACAGCTTCCTTATGGATTTCATATCTTTCCCTTTTTTAAAAATTGTTATTCACCCTACAGTACTTCATTTGTTTTTGATGTAGTGTTCCATGATTCATTGTTTGCATATAACACCTAGTGCTCATTATGACACGTTCCCTCCTTTTTTCTTTTAAAGAATTTATTTATTTATTCGACAGAGATGGAGACAGCCAGCAAGAGAAGGAACACAAGCAGGGGAGTGGGAGAGGTAGAAGCAGGCTCATAACGGAGGAGCCTGATGTGGGGCTCAATCCCATAATGCCAGGATCACGCCCTGAGTCGAAGGCAGATGCTTAACCACGGTGCCACCCAGGTGCCCCCTGCCTTGTTAAATTTAACCATTCTAACTGGTGTAAGGTGGTATCTCATTGTCGTTTTGATTTGTATTTGCCTGATGGCAAGTGATGTGGAGCATTTTTTCATATGTCTGTTGGCCATTTGTATCTCTTTGTGTCTTCTGCCCATTTTTTGGGTGTTGAGTTTGAGGAGTTCTTTATAGATCTTGGATACCAGCCCTTTATCTGTAATATGATTTGCAGATATCTTCTTCGATTTCATAGGTTGCCTTTTTGTTTTGTTGATCATTTGCTTTGCCGAGCAGAATCTTTTTATCCTTATGAAGTTCCAATACTTCATTTTTGCTTTTATTTCCTTTGCCTTTAGAGACGTGGCTTGCAAGAAGTTGTTGTGTCCAAGGTTCAAGAGTTCTTTTGATTTTGATATGAGACAGGAATCCATTATATTTCTTTCCTGATTGTATTCGAGCCCTCTGTCTTTCTTGGTGAGTCTACCTAAGTGTCAGTTTTGTTTCTCTTTCCAAAAAAGGCAGCTCTCATTTTCATTGTTTGTTTTTTTTTTTTTGTCTTTTTAGTCTCCGTTGGATTTATTTATGCATCCTTTTTGTTATTTCCTTATTTCTACTAATTTGGGGCTTTGTTTGTTGTTTTATTTTCTACTTCTTTACCAAATAAATCAGGTTGTTTTTTGGAGAGCATCATATGGATTGATGAAGACTTGAGTTTCTATGAATGTCCCCCATAAAGCTACTTTTGCTGCATCCCATAAGTTTTGTAGGTTGTCTTTTTCATCAGTGTCAAGGTACTTCTAAAATTTTTTGATTTCTTCTTTGACTGTTGGTTGTTCTGTAGCATGTTGTTAAATCTCCACATATTTATTTAAGATTCTTTAAGTATCTGACAGAGAGTGAGACAGCAAGAGAGGGAACGCAAGCACTGGGGTGGGAGAGGGAGAAGCGGGCTTCCCACTGAGCAAGGATCCTGGGATCACGACCTGAGCTGAAAGCAGATCCTTAACGACTGAGCCACCCAGGCCCCAAAAATCTCCACCTATTTTTGACTGTCTCATTTTTTTCTTGAGACTGATTTCTATTTTCATATCATTGTGGTTGGACAAGATTTGAAGCAGAAGGTGAAGAGAGCATTCAGATGAAAGGTTTGTTTCCTGGAGGGTTTTCTGCGGGCAGACCATTAGTTCTGTGGGACGGAGGAAGGTTTTGTGAGACGGGGGTGGGGTTAACCCTTGTTAGAATTACTGACTAGTACCATGCAGGCTGTATGCCAATGTTCACACCATAGTCCTGATGGACTTGTACTTCATTAGAAATATTTTCTAGGAGGTGTAGGCATAGCCTTCACTTAAAGAAAGGTGCCATGTGGGTTCATGGCATGACCCCAGGTCAGCAACAAGGATGTATGGTATTGTGGGTGATCAGAAACAGGCTTTCTGTGGGAAGTGACAGAAATAAGGTATGGTGAGCTCCATGACCATAGGTGAGGTCCCGAGTGACCCACTGGGTGTTGGGTTCTGTGGATCTGTCTCATCATGTGCTGTGGAATTCAGGGACACCCTCCTCTCTGTGGATTTGTGTGGAGACAGGTAGACATCAGTGTCTGGCCAGGCACGAGGGTTGCACTGGACCACCACCAGAGGTGCAGCGTGCAGGGGAGCCACTGCTTGGTTTCCACGAAAGCTGACCAGGGTCTGTGACCATGATTCCTAGCAGCTGCAAGGGGAGAGGAGGCCGGGGGTAGTGCACACTTCCTAGACTTGTGTTCAGGACTAGTCTGGAGCACACTGAAGTCAACCACACCGAGCACAGAAGGCATCCAGTCAGTGTAGCTGTGGGCACTGCTCCCATGGTACTTTCGGGCCGGATCCATGCTGCCACCTCCTGCATTTCATCATCATCTTCAAGGTCATGTGCCTCTGCTCTTGTCCCATGGCCTCCGCGGTATTGTCCGTCCTCTATCTGTCCCTCGTCCCCGGTGCCCTGTGCAGTCCGATGCCAGGGTAGCCTTCTTGAGACAAACATCTGGCCCTGATGGAACACTTCCATGGATCTCGTGTGATGCGAGGATGATGCCCTTCCCTAAAAGGGGGCTGCAGATCCCCATCAGGAGAGCCATGTCTCCCTTTTCAGCATGGCCTGCCCACCCCTCAGTCTTGTTCAGGGAAGCTCTCCCCACTTCCTGAGATGACAGCTCTGAACTTAAAAATGAATGTCATTTTACATATCTCTATGCCTTAGTTCATCCATGGCATGTCTTTCAACCCCATTAGTGGGTTTTTTTTTTTTTAGCAGTTCTGAAGGGCTGTCTGCTCAAGGAGGGGATGACCTGGGCAGGGCAGCTTTCCCTCTCATCTCCCTCAGCATGTCTCTGAGCCCTGGGGCCAGCTGTCCCACTGAGGATTGAGGGACCCGAACCAGCCCATCCTGAGCCCAAGCTGTGTCAGCTCATAGACGGATGTGTGTTGGAGCGGTGGACAGCTGGCATGGGCCAGGGACAGGCAGTGTCTCCTTCTCATTCCTTCCCTCCCTTCCTCCCAGAGGTAGCTCAGAGCAGCTTTCAACCCCTACATCTCCAGATCCCTTGACCTGTGCTTCCTGTGTTCAGCTGGTGACCTTGGAGTTTCCCATGGATTCTACCTCCTGTACCCTCTCCTGTAGCAGTTCGTGGATCAGAGGAGGGGTCGGACCCTCTCTGTTTTAGGTCTTCTTCCTGTCCCGCACCAAGCCCACCCACCTTTGCATCTTTCATGTATGTGCTTGGAAGCAAGCCCATCCACAGGGAACCTATTAGCCAAATGGATCCAGGCAATGAACATTGAAGTAGAGATCCAGGATCCATAATAAACCTGCTCTGAAACCTGTCCCAAAGTCTGTGACTCTCTCACACTGAAACAGAAACAATAATAGCTTTCTGGACTGTAAAGTGACATGTGTCTCTACTTCCAATCTTGAATGCATAGGTGCTGAGTCTGGACAGAAAAGGACCATGGCTCCCGTGGGCTGGGATCCATGGTAAGAACTCAGTGAAATCTGAATTCAAGGCATAGAGTGAATAATTATTGTAGAGTGAATCCTCCGAAGTACGGCTTATGCACAGTGCACAGGGAAAGCTTTTTCAAAGAGGTTCCTGAAAGAAAAATCTTTTGTTAAAATTTATTTTAATTCCAGTAGAGCTAACATACAGTGTTACATTCGTTTCAGGTGTCCAATAGTGATTCAGTAATTCCATATATTACTCAGTGGTCGTCAAGAAAAGCGTCCTCTTAATTCCCTTCATCTATTTCACTCATCCCTCTATTCACCTCCTCTCTGGTAACCATCCGTTTGTTCTCTGTTGTTAAGAGTTTGTATTTTGGTGTGTCTCATTTTTCTCTTTTAGTTATTTATTTTTGTTTGTTTCTTAAATTCCCTATTAGAGTGACATCGTATGGGATTTTTCTTTCTCTGACTGACTGACTTTAGTTAGGATAATACTCTCTAGCTCCATCCATGTGGCTGCAAATGGCAAGGTTTCATTCTTTTTCAAGCCGAGTAATACTCCATTGTGTGTGTATGTGTGTGTGTCTCTGTGTGTGTGTGTGTGTGTGAATACACACATCTATCATCTCATTTGTAAATTTTTCTACAGACACTTGGGTTGCTTCCATATTGTGATTTTGTAAATAATGGTGCAAGACACATAGGGGTGCACGTATCCTTTTAAGTTACTGTTTTCCTATTCTTTGGGTTAATATGTGTAGTGTGATTGTTGGATCATAGGGTAGTTCTATTTTTAATTTTTTGAGGAACCATCATACTGTTTTCCACGGTGGCCACCACAGTTTGCATTTCCACCCACAGTTCGCTAGGATTCCCCTTTATCCACATCCTCCCAACACCTGCTCTTTGTTGTGCTTTTGATGTTAGCCATTCTGACAGGTTTGAGGTATTACCTCATTGTCCTTTGGAATTACATTTTCCTGATGATGGGTGATGGTGAACATCTTTTCACGGGACTGTTGGCCATTTGTATTTCTTCTTTGGAGAAATGTCTGTCCATGTCTTCTGCCTATTTTTTAACTGGATTATTTGTTTTTTGGGGGTCGAGTAGTATCAGTTGTATATGTTTTGGACACTATCCCTTTATTGCATATGATGTTTGCAAATATCTTCTCCCTTTGAGTAGGTTGTCTTATGATTTTTACGTTTTCATTGTTCTTCTGCCATGTGGAAACTATTTATTTTGCTGTATTCCCAATAGTTTATTTTTGCTTTCATTTCCTTTGCCTCAGGACACAGTCTAGAAAAACGTTGGTATGGTCCATGTCAAGAAGTTACTGTCTTCCCTCCTGTAGGATTTTTATGGATTCAGGTCTTATATTGAGGTCTTGAAACTGTTTTGTGTTTGTCTGTATTGTGTAAGAAAGCAGTCTAATTTCATCCTTTTGTGCGTAGCTGTCTAGTTTTCCCAACACCATTTGTTGTAGTGACTGTCCATTTCCCTTTTGATATCGTTGCTTGCTTTGTGGAAGATTCATGGACCACATAATTATGGGTTTCTGTCTGAACTTGTGTCCTGTTCCTTTGGTCGCTGTGTCCAGTTTTGTGCCGTACTGTCTTGTTAGGATGACTGCAGCTTTGTAGTATAACCTGAAATCTGAAATTGTGAGTCCTCCAGCTTTGTTTTTCTTTTCCACATTGCACTGGCTGTTTGGAATCTTTAGTGGTTCCATACAAATGTTTAGGATTGTTTATTCGAGGTCTTTTGTTCTTTAATTTAAATTCAATTAGCCAACTTACAGTACATCATTAGTTTCAGATGTAGTCTTCAATAAATTTTCAGTCGTGTGTAACACCCAGTGCTCATTGTATCGTGTGACCTCCTTAATGCTACTCACCCAGTTACCCCTCCCAACTTCTCTTCCAGCAATCATCAGTTTCTTGCGATAGTTAAGAGTCCATCATGGGTTTTCTCCCTCTCTGATGACTTCCCATTCTATTTTCCCTTCCTTCCCCTATGGTCATCTTCCTTGTTTCTGATATTCCACATAGGAGTGAAAGCATATGATCATTGCCTTTCTTTCATTGACTTATTCCACTCAGCATAATACCCTCCAGCTCCACCCAGGTCGGTGTGATGGTAAGTACTCATCCTTTCTGATATCTGAGTAATATTCTATTATATATATAATCCACATCTTCTTTATCCATTCATCTGTCCATGATCATCTGCACTCCTTCCACAGTTTGTCTATGATGGATATTGCTGCTATGAATACTGGGGTGCATGTGTCCCGTCTTCACTACCTCTGTCTCTTTGGGGTCGATACCCAGTAGGGCAATTGCTGGGACATAGGGTAGCTTTATTTATAACTTCTTGAGGAAACTCCGTACCATTTTCAAGAGTGGCTGTACCGGACTGCATTCGCACAGGGGTGTAAGAGGGTTCCCGTTTCTCCACATCCTCTCCAAGATGTGTAGTTTCATTTCTTCTTATTTTTAGATATTCGGCCTCGTGTGATATGGCATCTATAGTGGTTTAGATTTGCATTTCCCTGAAGCCAAGTGATATGAAGCATTTATGCATGTATCTTTTGGTCACCGCTACCTCATCATTAGTGAAGTGACTTCTCATTTTAATCCATCTCAAGACCTAAAGCTGGGTAAGTCTCTGAAGCTGGATGATGCCATCGGTTGGAAGTGTGGAGAATTTCAAAAGATCTCCATGGAGAGCAAGTTTAAAGGTCAGTGTGAAGCTACTAATTGGACCCGGGGAGATCTCTGAAAGTGGGGATTGCCTGGGATGGGCTGAGGGGGGCCCTCCGATTTTCCTATGAATCCTTGCTGCAGCCCCAAATGGACAGTTCCCTGCTGTGGGGCAGGCTGAGTCCTCTAGTCGTGCAGAGGTGAGCCCAATGCCTGGTGCCTTGGAGGCAGGCAAACGGGGAGGGACCCTCAGCAGAAGACCCAGGGTTAGGTTAGGCCTCAAGGACAGCAGGTCTGAACTGCCCAGTGCTCAGAGAGCTCCCAGGCCGAGTGAGATGAGGGCACAAGTGCGGGTGAGTGTGAGCCTTGGGGTTTCATCAGGAAGGGCCCACAAAGGTCGGGGTTCACCAGAAGGGGCTCTCAGGGGTTGCCCCAATTCTTGCCCTGAATGCTCTGTTCCCCAAAATGGTGCAGTTAACTGTGGGCTGCAGGTTGAGTCCTACGGTGGGGCTTGGGTGTCCCCAATCCCCCAGAGTGGGGTGCCAGGACCCTGGGGAGGGACCCCTCTGTGGCCAACCTAGGGTAAGGGTTAGGGTCCAGGAGCCCGGCAGGGACATACTGCAGGCTGTGTGGCGAGCTCTGTGGAGGGCTGCGGGGAGGCCATGGGGGAGGGTGAGCATGGGCCTCAGGGTTGGGGCACGGGGGACTGCCAAAAGTGGGGACGGGCTCCGGGGGCCTCCCCAAATTCTCGTGCCCTGTAGGCTCCGTAGAGCCCCCAGGGGCACGGTTTCCTGTCGGGTGGCAAGCTGAGTCCTGCGGTGGGGCACAGGTATCCCAATTCCCCAGGGCTGCAGTGTAAGCCTCCTGGGGAGGCCCCCACACCCACGGCCGAGCTAGGGCTAGGGTTAGGCCCCAGGAACCCCGCAGGCCTGATCTGCTGACTGTATGGCTAGTTACCCGGGCTGAGGTGAGGGTGTGGGGAGGGTGAGCGTGGGCCTCAGGGTTGGGGTGCGGGAGGCCGCCGTTGTTCGCTGGTGGCTCAGGAGGGCCCTCCTGGTTCTCCCACCCTGAATGCTCTATGGCCTCCCAAGGTGCACGGTTTCCTGCGTGGTGGCAGACTGATTCCTGCTGTGGGCCTCAGGTGTCCCGAATCCCCGCGGCTGCGACTTCAGGCTCCTGGGGAGGGGCCCCTCCACAAATGAACTAGGGTTAGGGTTGGGGCCCAGGAACCCCGCAGGCCAGATCCGCCCGCTATGTGGCGAGCTCCGCCGCGGTCTGAGGTGAGGGTGCGGGGTGGGGTGAGCATGGGCTTCAAGGTTGGGTTTAGGAATCGCCGAAGTTCGCCTGGGGCTCTGGGAGCCCTCCTGGTTCTCCCGCCCTGAATGCTCTACAGCCTCCCAAGGGGCACTGTTTCCTGTGAGCTGGCATGCTTTATCCTGCAGTGGGGCTCAGGTGTCCCCAGTCCCTGGGGCTGTGGCACCGGGCCCCAGGGGAGGGGCCCTACCCAGCCGACATAAGGACAGGTCTAGGCCCCAGGAACCCGACAGGCCTGATCTGCCAGCTCTGCGACGAGCTCGGTGGCAAGCTGAAGGGAAGGCGTGGGGCGGGATGAGCGTGGGCCTCAGGGTTGGGGTGTAGGGGGCCACCGAGGATCGCTTGGGTCTCAGGGGGGCCCTACCAGTTCTCTTGCACGGGATGCTCTGTGGCGCCCCAAGGGGCATGGTTTCCTGAGGGGTGGCAGGCTGAGTCCCGTGGTGGGGCTCAGGTGTACCCAATCCCCGGGGTTAGGGTACGGATCAGGGTATGGATTAAGGTTAGGGTATGGGTTACGGTTAGAGTACGGGTGAGGGTAGGGGTTAGGGTTAGGGTAAGGAGAGGGTACGGGTTAGGGTTGAGTTTAGGGGTTACAGGTTAGAGGTTATGGGTTAGGGTACAGATTAGGGTTTAGGGTATGGGTTAGGGTTTAGGGTTTGGGTTTAGGGTTAGGGTTAGGGTTGGAGTACGGGTTAGGTTTAGGGTACAGGTTAGGGTTAGGGTACGGGTTAGGGTACGCATTAGGGTACAGTTTAGGGTAAGGGTTAGTGTACAATTTAGGGTAAGTGTTGACATACGGATTTGGGTATGGTTTAGGGTACGGGTTAGGGTTACGGTACGGGTTAGGGTTAGGGTATAGTTTAGGGTTATGGTACAGGTTAGGTTACGGTTTAGGGTTGGGGTTAGGGTACGCGTTAGGGAACGGGTTAGGGATAGGGATAGGGTATGGTTTATAGTTAGTGTATGGGTTAGGGTTCGGGCTAGGGTACAGGTTAGGGTTAGGTATGGGTTAGGGTCTGGGTTAGGGATAGGGCACGGGTTAGGGTATGGGTTTGGGTACGGGTTAGGGCATGGGTTAAGGTTAAGGTAAGGGTACTGGTTAGGGTTAAGGTACGGGTTACAGTTTAGGGTTTAGGGTTACGGTTAGGGTACAGGTTAGGGTTAGGGTACGGGTAGGGTTAGGGTATGGTTTATGGTACGAGTTAGGGTATGGGTTAGATTCCGGGTTTAGGGTTTAGGGTTAAGGTTAGGGTACAGGTTAAGGTACTTGTTAGGGTTATGGTTAAGGTTAGGGTACGGTTAAAGTTATGGGTTAGGGTACAGTTTAGGGTTAAAGTTAGGGTACGGGTTAAGGTATGGGTTAGAGTACGTGTTACGGTTACGGTTAGAGTTAGGGTACAGGTTAGGTTTAGGGTTAGGGTACGGGTGAGGGTACGGGTTAGGGTTAGGTTTAGGGTTAGGTTACGGGTTAGGGGTAGGGTTAGCTGAAGGGTAGGGTGAGGGGTAGTGTTAGGTGTATGGTAGGGGTCGGGGTAGGGTTAGGGTTTAGGGTTAGTGTTTGGGGTTTGGGGTTAGTGGTTAGGGTTAGGGTTTCATGTTTAGGGTTTCGGGATTAGGGTTAGGGCTTAGGGTTTAGGGTTTAGTGTTAATGTTAGGGTTTAAGGTTTAAGGATTAAGGTTTAGGGTTAGGTTTAGGGTAGGGTTAGGGTTAGGGTAAGGGTTAGGGGTTAGAGTTACGGTTAGGATTAGGGTTTAAGGTTCAGGGTTTAAGGTTATGGGTTAGGGTTTAGGGTTAGTGTTAGACCCCAGTAGGCCAGCAGGACTGATGCGCCGGCTGTGCGGCGAGCGGAGGTGTGGGCCGAGGTGAGGGCGCTGGCGAGCGAGGGAATAGTATGCAGTGTTTTGGCGCGAGGGGCCTTTTACATCACTAGAGGCTCGGAGGGCCCTGCCCGTTCTCCCGCCCTGAATGACCGGAGGCGCCCCTAGCGACCCGTGTGGTGGCGGGGTGGCAGTGTGAGTCTGGCAATGCGGTTTAGGTGTCCCCAATGCTGTGCGTTGCAGCTCAAGGCCCCTTGGGAGGGGCCCCTCTAGGGCCGTCCTAGGGTTAGTGTTAGCACCCAGGAGTCCGGCAGGCATGATCCGCCAGCTGTGCGGTAGCAGAAGGCCAGGCCGAGGTGAAGATGCCAGCGAGCTGGAGCGTGGGCCCAAGCATTTTGGCACGGGGGGGCCTTGGAAGGTCGCCGGGGGATTGGAGGGCCCTGCCGGTTCTCCCGCCCTGAATGGCCAGAGGCGCCCTTAGCGGCCCGGGTGGTGGCAGGGCGGCACGGTGAGTATAGCGCTGGGGCTCCGGGGTCCCCAATCCCTGGCGTTGCTGTGCCAGGCCCCTTGTGAGGTTCCGCTCGGGGGCCAACCTAGGGTTAGGGTTAGCCCCCAGGAGGCTGGCAGGCCCGATCCGCTGGCTGTGCGTGAGCAGAGGGGCGGGCCGAGGTCAGGGCGCTGGTGAGCAGGAGCATGGGCCCAAGCATTTTGGCGCATGGGGGCTTAGAAGTTCACTGGGACTCGGAGGGCCCTGCCCGTTCTCCCGCCCTGAAAGACCGGCAGCACGCCTAGTGGCCTGGTTTGCAGCGGGACGGCGAAGTGAGTCCTGGCTTGGGCTCGGGGGTCACCAATCCCTGGCACTGAGGCACCAGGCCCCTTCGAAAGGGCCCCTCATAGGCCACCCTAGGGGTAGTGTTAGCCCCCAGGAGGCGGGCAGGCCTGATGTGCCGGCTGTGCAGCGACCGGAGGGGCGGGCCAAGGTGAGGGCGCTGGGGAGCGGGAGCGTGGGCCCAAGCGTTCTGGCGCAGGCGGCCTTTGAAGGTCGCCGGGGGCTCGGAGGGCCCTGCCCGTTCTCCCACCCTGAAAGACCGGCAGCACGCCTAGTGGCCCGGGTTGCAGCAGGGCAGCAGGGTAGAGTCTGGCGCTGGGGCTTTGGGGTCCCCAATCCCAGGTGTTGCGGCGATAGGCGACTTGGGATGGGCCCCTCAGTGGCCGACCTAGGGTTAGAGTTTGCACCGAGGAGGCCGGAAGTCCGGATCCACCCGCTCTGCAAGGAGCGGAGGGGTGGGCTGAGATGAGGGCGCTGGCGAGCAGGAGCGTGGACCCAAGCGTTTTGGTGCTGGGGCCTTCAAAGGTCGCCGGGGGCTCGGAGGGCCCTGCATGTTCTTCCGCCCTGAATGCCCGACGGTGCACCTAGCGGCCCGGGTTGCAGAGGGGCAGCAGTGTGAGTCCGGTGCTAGGGCTCAGGGGTCCCCAATCCCCGGTGTTGCAGCGCCAGGCCCCTTGGGAGGGGCCCCTCGGGTGCGACCTAGTGTTAGGGTTAGCCCCCAGGAGGCCCTCAGGCCCGATTCGCCAGCTGTGTGGTGAGTGGAGGGTCGGGCGGAGGTGAGGCCGCTGGCGAGCAGGAGCATGGGCCCAGGAGTTTTTGAGGGGGGGTCCTTCGAAGGTCGCCAGGTGCTCAGAGGGCCATTCACGTTCTTCCGCCCTGAATGACAGGCGACTACCCTGGCGGCCCGGTTAGAGGAGGGGCGGTAGGGTGAGTCTAGCGCTGGGGCTCGGGGTCCCCAGTCCTCGGCGTTGGGGTGCCAGGCCCCTTCGGAAGGGCTCTAGGGGGCTGACCAAGCATTACTGTTAGCCCCCAGGAGGCTGGCAGACCCGATCTGCCGGCTGTGTGTCGAGCAGAGGGGCAGGCCTAGGTGAGGGCGCTGTCGAGCGGGAGTGTGGGCCCAAGCGTTTTGGCACGGGGGGCCTTCGAATGTTGCCAGGGGCTTGGAGGGATCTGCCCGTTCTCCCTCCCTAAATGACCGACAGTGCTCCTAGTGGCCTGGGTGGTGGCAGGGCGACACGGTGAGTCCGGCGCTGGGGCTCGGGTGTCCCCAATCTCAGGCATTGTGGTGTCAGGCCCCTTCAGAGGGGCCCCTCAGGGGCCAACCTAGGGTTATGGGTAGCCTCCAGGAGGAGGGCAGGCCTCATCCACCGGCTCTGCAGCGAGTGGAGGGGCGGGCCAAGGTGAGGGCACTGAGGAGCAGGAGCATGGGCTCAAGCGTTTTGGATGGGGGGGCCGTTGAGTGTCGCCATGGACTCGGAGGGCCCTGCCCATTCTCCCGCCCTGAATGACCAGCGGCACCCCTAGCGGCCCGGGTGGCAGCGGGGCGGCAGGGTGAGTCTGGCGCTGGGGCTCGGGGGTCCCTAATACCCAGCGTTGCGGTGCCAGGCCCCTTGGGCGGGCCCCTCGGGGGCCGACCTAGGGTTAGGGTTAGCCCGCAGGAGGCTGGCAGGCTCGTTCCACCATGTGCAGTGAATGGAGGTGTGGGTCGAGGTGAGGTAGCTGGTGAGTGGGAGTGTGGGCCAGAGCATTTTGGCTTTGGCTCGGGGTGCCTTCGAAGGTCCCAGGTGGCTCGGAGGGTGCTGCCCATTCTGTCGCCCTCAAGGACTGGCGACGCCCCTAGTTCCCCATGTGGCGGTGGGGTGGCAGGGAGCTTCCGGCGCTGGGACTTGGGGGTTCCCAATCCCTGGCATGCGGCGCCAGGCCACATGGGAGGGGCCCCTTGGGGGCGACCTAGGGATAGGGTTAGCCCCCAGGAAGCCAGCAGGCCCGATCCGCCAGCTCTGCAGCGAGTGGAGGGGTGGGCCGAGGTTAGGGCGCTGGCCGGCAGGAGTGTGTGAGCCAGAGTTTTTGCGTGGGGGGCCTTCGAATGTCGCAGGGTGATCGGAGGGCCCTGCCCGTTCTCCCTTCCTGAATGGCAACGACCCTAGTGCCCTCGGTGCCTATGGGGTGGCAGAGTGAGTACAGCACTGGGGCTCGGGGGTCCCAAATCCACGGCATTGCGGTGCCAGGATCCTTGGGAGGGGCCCCTCGGGGGTGACCTAGGGTAAGTGCTAGCCCCCAGGAGTCTAGGAGGCCCGTTCCGCCAGCTCTGCAGCAGGCGGTGGGGCAGGCCGAGGTGAGGGCACTGGCGAGAGGGAGTGTGGGCCCAAGCATTTTGGCACAGGGGCCTTCGAAGGTCGCCGGGGGCTTGGAGGGCCCTGCCCATTCTCTTGCCCTGAAAGACTGTCGGTGCCCCTAGCAGCCCGGGTTGCCGCGGGGCAGCAGGCTGACTCCGGTGCTGGGCTCGGGGGCCCCAATCCCCGGCGTTGTGGCACAAGGCCCCTTGGGAGGGGCCCCTCGGGGGCCGACTAGGGTTAGGGTTCGTCCCCAGGAGACCGGCAAGCCCGGCGCTAAGTGGTTCAGGCAATGTAACAAAAATGCCATACACTTATCTGTAAGAAATAACAGTGTACAGGAACCCTCTTAGACCTAACATTATCCTTTCTGAATATGGAAGCCAGCCCCAAAGTGGTCGTGGAAGTCTGACGAAAGGGCTAAGCACTTTTCTCTGAGTCACCACACTATACAGGGAAAGACCAATGTACATCTTCTTTCACGAGTAGGAAGCATTAATGAAAAGGTTCTGGAATTTCGAGGACTCTGACCCATCCTTATTGGTAATAAACCACCGTGTACAGGAAAACACCTTCAACTCTCATCAGTCTCCTCAATCCTGACTCCCATTCAACTTTGGATGTGTAGGACTACGGAAATGTCCACATCTTATTGCTAAGAAAGAACGATGTCAGGGTAATGCCCTTCAAGTCACATCAGCCTTCCTGAAGACGGAAGCAGGAATCAAGGTGGTTATATTACCATGAGGTAAGGAAGATGTGCATAGAAGTGAGAAACGACAGTGGGCAGGACCTCTCTTCCAAGGAACAGTATCTTTGCTTAATGTTCAATCTCTATGGTAAGTGGATGTGGGCATTTGTGAGGTCAAAATCTTGAGTGTTTTGTAAAACCTCTTGGCCATTCACAGATGAGACTAAGGTAGTTGGGGACTCCTAGGCAGTGATTTGTCCACTGTCAAAAATATGAAAAGATAAAAGAGACAGATGAGGTCTCCTCAGGCATTGTCCTTTATCCTCATCCTCCGTGAGGATGGCCATCTCTGGACAGCTCAGTGGCAGGGTCTCATTCACAGTGGGGGCATCTGTTCCTCACAGACATCAGGCAGGGAAATGGATTTGGTTCTCTGTGCCAGCCCAGCCACAGCTGAGTGTCACAGCACCCTCTCATGGGCTCATAAGAGTTTCACTGTCACCAGGCAGGTCATTGTATTTGATAAACCATGTGAGAGTTTGCAATCGCCTTCATCTGCAACCTCCTAGAGGCAAATGCAGGTGTCTGGTACCATGTGAAGTCATGTGAAGGCATTGTGAGAAATTGTCCTTTTGGTTAAGAAAAACATGGCTGGGGCTCCTGGCTGGCTCAGCCAGTTAAGCATGTGCCTTTGGCTCAGGTTATGTTCTCAGGGTTCTGGGATCGAGCCTGGGTTCCCTGTTCAGCAGGAAAGGAGTTAGGGAAATAGCTTAGAACCCACAGAGAATGTGAATAAAGGGGAGTGAAATGGAATTTGGTCTGTGTTTTGCTTTAGGGATTGGAAGTTAGTTTTTTCTCAATTGTGATTGTTCTTGAAACAGAGAAGCTGTATTGTTTTTTTTTTACCTTTAATTTTTTTCTAATAATAATTTTTATTATGATATGTTAGTCACTATACAGTATTTCCTTAGTTTTTGATGTAGTGTTCCGTGATTCATTATTTGCATATAACACCCAGTGCTCCATGCAATATGTACCTTCCTTAATACCCATCACTGGCCCATCCCAATCCCCCACCCTTCTCCCCTCTGAAGCCCTCAGTTTGTTAACCAGAGTCCATAGTCTCTCGTGGTTCATTCCCCCTTCTGTTTAGGGTCCATTGTCTAAAGGGACAGACAGTGGAAGTTCACCAAATATAAGATCGAAATTTCATTGTTCATTATAGATGCCGCTAAGTAGTTCCCAGACATTTCATTCTACTGTAGTAATTCATTATACCTGTGCAGGTGCACGTGGAAGACAATTGATGCATGCAGAGTGGTAATAAAACACGCCCCTCAGTAGTAGAATAATAGGGGATGCATATGTGTAAAATTATTCGACTACAGCTTCCATGCTTTCCCTTTGGTTCCTTATTATCTATGAGATTGGACAATTCTTGTTCTCTAGGCTTAAACCTCATTGTCAGTATTTAGAGTTTTTCAATGCTGATCTTCTCCTGTATAAGTTACCAAAACCTAAAATATGTATGAACTTTAAAAAACGCTATATTGAAAATGACAGCAGGGAAGTTCCATTTTGTGAATATTGTGTCAATGGATCTCTATTTTGACATCAGTGTTCATTAGAAATGATGACATTTCATGTGAGTATAAATATCAATGTGAAAAAGAAAAGGTAGGAAGAACCTTGAATGTTTAAGTAATTGCTGAAATGACAGGTGTGTGTGTGTGTGTGTGTGTGTGTGTGTGTGTGTGTGTAATTGATTTTCAGTGAGTGGTTCAGCTTCTTGTAGGGCCTCCGAGAGAGCCCAGGTGAACCTTTCAATGAGTTGGTATCTGTTTTCAGAACATGGGAATCTCTTAGTCCAATAGTCAATCAGGCAAGCTTTGAGGTCTTGAAGAGTTTCAGTCCTCAGCGATGGTGTTGCAGACCCTTGTGAGCAAACCCTAGGGTATGCTCAGAGCCCTCATTAGCTGGTACCAACGTGTGACGATTTCAGACAGCATTTCCCAAAGAAGTACCTCTTGAGTCTCTGTCCTTGTCAGTTCCCTACACTTCCTTACACTAGTTATGTGATCAGTGTGTTTCAGGATAATCCCCACATGTGATTTTTACTATTTCCTACTAGTCCTATCTGTTTCTCATCTTCTTCTTTTATGGTAGGTGTTGGGAAGCAACCTGTGTGGTGTAGGAAGGGGTGTGGTAGTTGTCTGCCTTCAGAGGACCGAATGATGCCTAGAAATTGTACTGTAGGTTGAGGTCAATTGTCCATCCTCTGAGTGTCAGGAATTCCATCACTTTACTTTGATGCTAGTCTGTTCTTCAAGCTGTCCTCAGAAGTAAGGACGTCATCCATCTAGGGGATACTGGTTTGTGTGTATGTTTTCATTTTAGGAAAGGCCTTTCTGTTCCTGAAAATAATACTGTAGAGTACCCTTTCTGGGTTTTATTGGACATCAGTCAATCTTTTGTGAAGTATTCCTTTATAAATAGACTTTTTATGGTTGATGAGCAGGAATTCTTTATTGACAAGTCTTTGTCAGTGTGTGTATTGCAAATCTTTACTTCCCAGACTGTGGTTCACTTTTTCATTTTCTTATGGTCATAAGATAAGGAGAAATGTCACATTTTTATGAAGTCCCACTGAATTCTTTTAAATGGTTAGTGCACCATATGTCCTACCCCAAGATTGACAGGTTCTGCATTTTCTTTCAGAAACTGTCCAATGGGAAGCTACAATCCATCTCAAATTTATAAATTGCATTTTTAATTCTAATAGGGTATTTATAGACTGGTTTGTATTTTCTATGTACACAATCATATTATCTGTGAATAGTTACAATTATCCCCTCAATTCTTATACTTTTTGTTTCCCTTGCCTTCTAACAGTGGTAGATTCTCCGATGCCATGTTGAATAGAGCAACATTGTTTGAAGATTTTAATATACCTTTCTCAATATCTGACAGAAAAAGCAGACAAAACATTGGTAACAAATGTGACCTAATTGACATATAGGGAACATTCCATAATAAGTGCAGAATACATTATTTGCAAGTGGTCATAGACTCTTTACCCAAATAAATGATAGATGGGGCCACGAATCAATGCTACAAATGTTAAACCCTGAAATTAACTAGATTCTATTCTTAGACCACAGGCGAATTGAGCCACAGTCATAGCGAAAAGAAAACCAGGAAGTCCTTCAATGTTTAAAATTAAATGGAACTTTGCTACATATCCTAAAGGTGAGAGAGGGAATCTCAATGGAAATTCTGAACCTTTTCTACATGAGGGCTCACACACAATGGCACTTTCTTTGTGAAGAGCATTATAATAGCCTAGACAGGAGTTGAGCCTTAAGTCAGAATTCTGCCTGCCCCAGCCACACCTGGCAGCCTTGGCCTGTGGTCCCCCTCAGCTGTCCTTTCTGGTGGCCCTGAGCTAAGGGGGTGAACATGGCCGTATGGAAATTAGAAGCTCCCCACTCTTAGTGATGACGTTGCTATCGTATCGTCCTCACCAGTCCAACAACATGATTTCTGAGTGAAACATGACACAAGAGCGACTTCTTGGCCTTCCTTCAGGTTTGAAAATCATCTGGTGAGTCATCTATTAGAAATATGGATTCAACATGTGTTCTTTCTTCTAGAAAAGAAATAGACCCAATAGCAATTATGTGTTCCTTAGCACCTGTTCCTGAGAGACATCATACTGGCTCTTTGTAGCATTCTGCCTCTTAAACTTCTCAACTAGGGTGTAGATATTTTTAGGCACATTTTCAGACGGTTAGAAAGGGACTCAGATGATATGAGTCACAGAGGATTTTAGTGTCAGAAACCTAAGTGGGATCCCCAAATTGACTCCAAATCCCTTGTTGTTCCATACAGGGTACTATTTCCCTCTTATCTCTGGTCTTCTCAATCTGGAAACCTATCAAGTATCAGGATTTTCTTGTCATGTGGACAAATGGAACGAATTCAGCGGGCCTTTTCACCTCTGCCCATGGTGATCATTAAGATCATTATCTTAGTGGAGGACCTCTGGGTAAGATACTCAAAGATCCTTAGGAATAGAGACAGTATAATATTTTTCTGGTATTAAAGTTACTGAAACCAACTATCTTTTTTTGTCCATTCAGGCTCTGGTATGTTCAGAGGGTGCTGTAAAACAGGTCTGAAATAGTATTTAAAAACACTCAGCTCAGCCTCTTCTACAAAGTGAGCCAATGCTTATAAACATGGCTAAAATATTCCCTTACCTACGATGACTCCCCAGCCATCGTAGTGTTTATATGGTATGACTGTGACTTACATTAGTCAACATTTGCAGAGAAAGAACTTAGTGCATCCAGGGGGCACTTCATGTTGAAATCAGTTTGTGACAACGAGCTACTGTGTTTTATTCTGCAGTCCAAGGGAATGGTGCCAGACATCTCTAAGGAGTTCTAGCAGTTCTACAATTCTGATTTTAAGTGGTCTGTGTGCTTCAGAGATTTGGTCAGGAGAAGGGCAGGGGTCCAGAGACTGTGAACACTTCTGTTACATGTGCTGACCATGGAGCAGGTAGCTTTCTGTGGGCATCATTTTGATTTCTTGGTACTCTTGTGAAGGTGCTTTTGTCTCAAATTCCTCCATTTAGGAGTAATTATAATGATGAAAGTAATTTTTATCTTATATCATCTGTGGGCCCTGATCCTGGGATCCCAGGGAAGCTATCCTTTAACATTTTACCCGGTTCAAAATGATTCGGCAAAACCTCAAAGCATGGGCCCTATTTCTGCCCCAAGCACATGTTGTACATCTGCTTCAAGAAGAAAACAATAACCAAAAATGCCAACATGAAGATAAGAAAAAATAAAGAACCTCTTTGGCTCCCATAAGATTAAAGTCATACTGACATGTACATACTGAACATGCATGAAATCATTGCATTTCCTAAAGCCCAAGCCTTGGAGGGTCTGAGAGCCACTGATCTTGCCCAGAACCAGGCACACCCCAGCAGGGAGGTCTGGTGCAGAAAGGGAAGGGGCAGGACTCTGAGGGTGGTCTGCAGCTAGAGGGGTCCCTGGAATGGGCCAGGTGTGTGTGGGGAGCCCAGCCCAGGACCCCACCTATGCCTATGCTGGGTGTTGGGTAGAGGAGGCACCTCTTGGACCCCCTGCACTTTCAGGGTTCCAGGGGCTTGAGGGCGGCTTGCCTGGCTTCCCAGGGGCTGGGTCACCACCCTCCCTGACAAATCACCTCTTGGGAGTGGAGCTACGTCTCTGTGGGCTGTTCCAGAGTTGCAGTGGGGTGCAAACCTGGGACAGAAGAAGGGGAACTGGGAGAGAGAGAGTTGCCCTGCGGAGGTCCCGGCAGGTTAGAGAGCAGCGTGCACCGTGGGTGGGGGGGTCTGGGGGTAGGGTGCGCCCCAGGTGGGAGGCAGGGTTCTGGAAGGGCACCTGGAGAGGGTTCATTGTGGGAACTCAGGTGAGTTTTCTTTTTCCTTTTAAAGTCTCTTCTGCCCCATGTTCTCAACTGGCCTTATTCCCCATACCTGTGAACTCCAGGGCGCCCACTCACCTGAGCTTTTGTGGGATTGGTTGCAGAATTTCAGGGTTTCCTCTGTTCCCCGGGAAGAGTGCGGGTAAGGACCTCACAGAGTCCCCACCTTCAGTGATGTGTCCCACGGTTCTCTGACACAGTGCAGGTGATGCATCTTGAGAAGTACCCCAAGTTCAGCAGGGTGTGCCCTGGTCCCCCAGGCACAGGTGTGGCCGTAGCAAGCCCCAGAGCCGTCCCTCAACTTCAGCATTATGCCCCGTGTGCCCCCAGGTTAGTGGTAATTGGCTGTTAGAATCATGCCGGAAAATCCTCCAGGTGGGGGCCTGAAGGAGGGCGTAAACCAGACCCCACTCTAATTGCATTGGGAATAGACGAATTGAGGGTTTCTTTAGAAGAGTAAGTCTGCTTTCCAGAAAAGGCAAGGTCATTGGTCTATTGAGAATGAAGATAATTACTGATATACAACAAGTATGTGTTGCCCCTGCACCCAGAAACCGAAGCAGGTGTGCAGGCTATAGGTCAGAGGTGCCTTCTTCTCCCCAGCTGACAGCACTTCTCTGCTCTGGCTCCAAGACACCCGAGGTTTTGAACGTCAGCATCGGAGTCAGCGAGGCAGCTTGTCACAGGACGCCAGTGTTCAGAGAAAGCACAGGTATGTTTGGCAAAATGTCCTATCTATGTCAGGGCTGGAGGTAAAACCTCTCATTATCGCAAAACCTCCTGGGGTTTTCTCTTTTCTCTAGTTGAGCCACAAAGTAAAATTGAAGTAGCTGTCAGCATTCTGGGTTTGGTGCAAGAATTACTTAGTTTCCCTGGAGGTAGAACTTTGCAGGGGATCACAATTTATCTGTCCATTTATTGCTGACAAATGTATTTTGACCATCTGTTTCCTAGGAACCCTCTTTTATTAGAAAGGGAAGGTGAGATTCACTCTGTGCCTGTTTGTAACATCTAATTTGTTCCTTCATCTAACAGTGTTTATTCAATTGGGCCTAAGATATGGTTTAGTGGCCAGTATCTAGAGTTAGGTGGCTTTTTTCATCTGATACAGACTTGGATGATGTCATTTGACAAAGGTGATGTTTCATCATTGATTAGTTTATTCATCAGAAGAGTTAAAATTAGGGTTGAGGGAAAATTCAAAATTATCCAAACCGGCCTGTTCCTGTTTAAAAGTTGAGCTTGACTTTCTAGTTTTACTAAATGTATTATCTCGATATTTTGAGGTGCCATATTCCCTCTGTAGTTTCTTTAGTGGTGGAGTCAGAAGGAGAGTCTGGGAGTTCTTTTGGATAGTGGCATGCTGGTGGCTTCAAGGGGCTTGGCGTCAGGAGCCTTGGGGTGAAGTCTGCAACTGCTTGTCTGACCCTGGGTGCATCTCCCAGAGGTTTTGTTGCCTCTTATGAAATTGCCGGCAGATAATGTTCTGCTTAAAGGGGAACCCTCCCATCCTGTTGGTGGGAATGCAAAGTGGTGCAGCCAGTCTGGGAACCAGTGTGGGGGTTCCTCAAAAAGTTAAACATTGAACAACCACATGATCCAGCAATTGCTGTCCTACGTATTTACCCAAAGGATAAAAAAATGCAGATTCGAAGGGAGTCCATGCACCATAATGTTTATAGCAGCAATGTCCACAGTAGCCAAACTATGGAGAGAATCCCAAAGTCCATGCACTGATGAATGGATAAAGCAGATGTGGGATACATATATATAATGGAATATGACCGAGCTTCAAAAAGAATGAAATCTTACCATTTGCAAGGATGTGGATGGATCTAGAGTGTATTAAGCTAAGCAAAATCAGTGAGGAAAGACAAATATCCTATGCTCTCACGCTTGTGGAATTTCAGAAAAAAAACAGATGAACAGAGTTGAGGGGTGATGAGAGAAGCAAACAAGGAAATAGACTCAACCTTGGAGAACAAACTGAGTGTTGCTGCAGGACATGGGCGTGGGGGTAAGAGTTAAATGGGTGAGGGGTATTAAGGAGGAATCTTGTGATGAGCACCGGGTACTGTATGCAGGTGAGGAATCACTAAATCTTACCCCTGAAGCGAATATTCCATGGCATGTGAACTAACTGGAATTTAAGTAAAAGAAGAAAGGAAAAAGTGTTCTGCTTCATGAAGAGTGAGGTAAAGTTGTAGTGATTTGGGCTGTACTCTTCTATAGATGAGAGTTGTAGAACACCCTGTTGTAGGATACACTAGTTTCTTATCACATAAGGATTCCTCAAAAAGCTGCAATGAAAGATTCAGGTCTCAGAGCATGTTCATGTTCCACTGATATGTTACAGTTTCCACAGGTAGGAAAGAAGGTGGAGAGAAAGGCAACAGAAGGGGAAAGTAGGTGTGAACCTTTCATTAGTTAGCGTTATAGCTTTCTCATGAAAGTCTTGCGCCAGTGTGATTTTGGAAGCAGAGTGGGAATCCGGGAGCTTTGCAGGAGATGGGGGAGTTCCAGGTCTGGGTAAAGCTGACAGGGGGCCCAGAGGAGAGCTGAATGCATTCTGCAGCAGGATGTGGGCAGGGTGGGCTCCAGGTGTGGCTATGGGTCTCCTGGGTGAGAGTTGTGACAGGTGAGGGCTGTGTGCAAGTTCCTGGCTGAGGACAAGGGAGGCACAGGCGGAGAGCTGGCAGAGAACCTTCTTCTGGGCCACCAGCCTCACCCAACACACACAGTCTCATCTTCTGTCCCTGACGCTCCAATTCAGACTTCTCCGAAGGTGAGTGAGAACACATCAAGAGCATTCGAAACAGAAGGGAAAGCATGTGCAATGGCTCTGGGGCAGGAGAATTCCAGGTATGTCCAGGAGCAGCAAGAAGGCCCTGTGGCCACAGGAGACAGCTTAGGACATGAGCTCAGAGAGGTGACAGAGGGTTACAGAAAGCCATTCCAGGGCTATATCCCCATGAGACCCTGTTTCACTGGGCCATCCTGGCTACAATGTTGAGAACAGATGACAGAGGGTTGAAGATGGCAAGGCAGGTCAATGACGAAGCTTTTCCAGGAACTCAGGCACTGTGGACCAGACAGGTGGCCTTGGATGGAGTGGTTAGACCTATTCTGGGTCCATTTTGAAGATACAGCTCACAGGATTTGCTGATGGGTTAGCTATTAGGAGCAGGGGAACGGAGGAATTAGGGTAACTCCCAGCTTTTGTGGGTTGTCGTGATCGAGGGGAAGGAGAGGGTTTCTCGGGAGGTAGGAGGTAGTCCGTGTTCCGCATGCTGAGGAAGGTGCCTTTCCCGGTGGGTCTGCTGAGGTTTGTGTCTGGGAGAACCTTTCACATCTCGTCCCTCAGCAATGCTCAAGTACAAGTATCACCCGTTTTTAAACGTTCACAGTAAGACACTGGGATTTCTTGAAAAACTATGTTATTACCCAGCTTCAGTAAGAGGAAGAGACCTGAAGAGGATTTCCCTCTTATGAAAAAAGGTGAACAGTGAGAATCGCATTCAGCATCTGTTTTGGGGAGAAGCACGACAAAGGCAGTGTGCTCCCCAACCAGCTCCTTCCACTGGGAACTGCTCTCCGCATTCAGCCACCAGCACTTTGAATTGTGTTTGTGAGCCTCTGCTGTGCTTTATCTTCATTTATGCTGGGCCTCCATTGGAAACTTGTGTGCTGAGGCCTAAGAAAAGCCAAAGAGAAGGAATTTTGGAGTCTGAGCACACTGTCTAATTGTTCCATGTAAATTAATGGCCATTCCTTCTTGACACCATTTCTGCTGTGCAAGGTTTCTCAGAAGCTCTGTACTTTCAAAGAGCAGGGAAACCTATACCCCATGCTGTGGGGTTAGTTTTAGTCTCCATGCTGGACAGAACATTTCATGACTGTCGGATTTTCTCACTCAAACATTGAGACTTTGACCGCCTTCACCCGTTTCTACCACCCCATCCCCGAATCTGGCACCTACCAATCTGCTCTCAGTATCTATGTGTTCAGTATTTGTTTATTCCACGTGGAATGTACATGAGAGCATCTGGTATTGGTCTTTCTGTGTCTGAGTTACTTGGCATAAGGCCCCCAAGGTCTGTGTTTCCATGTCTGGTTCTTGTGAATAATGCTTTAGTGAATGTGGGAGTGCATCTGTCTTTTTGAGGCAGTATTTTTGTGTTCTCCGAATCAATACTCAGTAGAGCCATTACTGGGTCATGTCGTAGTTGTATTTATTTTTTCAGGAACCTCCATACCGTTTGTCACAGTGGCTGCACCAATTTCCATTCCCACCAACAATGCACAGTGTCTCCTCGTCTGCACACCCTTGACCCCACTTGGTGTCTGTCTCTGGGAGAATTGCTGTTCCAACAGTTGTGAGCGGATAGCCGATTGTGGGTTTGACTGATGTTTCCCTGACGATGATTAGTGATGTCGAACAACTCCTTCTGTCTGTTGGCACCTGTGTGCCATCTTTGGAAGGTATCTATTCACATATTCCCCACATTTTTTATACTTTTTTTTTGTTTTGATTTGTATGAGTGTTGTGTGTATTTTGGATATTAGCCTCTTCTCACACATATGATTCACAGATATTTTTTTCTTATTGGGTCAGTGGCCTTTTAAGTTTTTGATGGTTTCTTTTGCCGTGTGGAAGATTTCAGTTTGATGTTGTTCCACTTGTTTATTTTTGCTTTTGTTGCCTTTGCATTTGGTGTCCGATCTGAAGACTCTTTGCCAAAACCAATGTCGAGAGACTTAGTACCTGTGTCTTCTTGGAGGTTTATGGATTCAGGTCTTATGTTCAAATCATTCATCCATTAAAAATTTTGTGTGTGGTGTAAGAAAGTGACCCAGTTATATTCTTCTGCATTTAGTGTCCAGTTTGCCTGTTACCGCTCACTGAAGACACAGTCCTTCCCTCATGGCATATCTTCTGCTGCTGTGTCGTAAGTTAAGATCATTTACGTGTGGGTAAGTTTCTGAGCTTTCTATTCTGTTCCACTGACCTGGTGTCTGTGTTTATGCCAGTACCATCCTGTTTTGATGACAACAGCTTTGTAATCTAGCTTGAAATACAGGTGTGTGTTGACTGCACCTTTCTTTCTCCAGGTTGCATTGGGTATTTGGGGTCTTTTGTGATTCCATACAAGTTTGAGGACTGTTTTCTATTTCCTCGAATAATGCCACTGGAATTCAGATAAGGATTTCATCACATCTGTCGATTGCTTTGGGTACGATGGACATGTTCACATAATTAACTTTTCCAGTTAAGGAGCATGGCGTAAGCTTCCATTTGTTTGTGTTGCCTTCCAAATCTTTGACCCATACATTCTGCCCCCCTCGACACACGTGTTTTTCATTTCTTTTCTGCCATGTGTTGAGTGTACTATGTCTTTCTCATTCTTGGTTACTTTTATTCCTAGATTTTTTTTTCATGCAATTGTAAATGGCATTGCTTTTTTATTTCTCTTTGCGAAAGTATGTCATCAGTATACAGAAATGCAACAAGTTGGGTCATCTGTGTGGCTCCATAGGTGAAGCGTCTGCCTTTAGCTCAGGTCATGATCCCAGAGTTCTGGGATCGAGCCCCATGTTGGGCTCCCTGCTTAGCGAGGGTCTGCTTCTCCCTCTTTCTGACACTCCCCCTGCTCCTGCTTTTTCTCTTCCTGTCAAATAAATAAATAAATAAATAAATAAATAAATAAAATCTGAAAAAAATAAAGACAACAGGTCTCTGTATATCGACTTTATATCCTGCAGCTTTCTTGAATTTGTTTATTCTAACAGTTTTTTTGTGTGGAATCTTTTGGGATTTCATGTCATTTGCAAATAGTGACAGTTTTCCTGTATGGATTTCATATCTTTCTCATTTTTAAAATGATGTTAGTCACCCTAGAGTACTTCATTTGTTTTTGATGTAGTGTTCCATGATTCATTGTTTGCATATAACACCTAGTGCTCATTATGACACGTGCCCTCCTTTTTTTTTAAAAAAAGAATTTATTTATTTATTCGACAGAGATAGAGACAGCCAGCGAGAGACGGAACACAAGCAGGGGGAGTGGGAGAGGAAGAAGCAGGCTCACAGCGGAGGAGCCTGATGTGTGGCTCGATCCCATAACCCTGAGCCGAAGGCAGACGCTTTACCGCTGTGCCACCCAGGTGCCCCAATATGTACCCTCCTTAATACCCATCACCAGGATAACCCATTCCCCTTCCCCTCCCTTTCTGCAGCCTTCAGTTTGTTTCCCAGTTTCAGTAGTCTCTCATGATTCATCTCCGCCTCTCATTCCCCCCTTCACTTTTCCCTTCCATCTTCTAATGTCCTCCATGCTATTCCTTCCGTTCCACATAGGAGTGAAACCATATGATAATTGTCTTTCTCTGCTTGACTTAATTTCACTTAGCATAATCCCCTCCTGGTCCATCCACGTTGGTGCAAATGGGGGGTATTCATCCTTTCTGATGACTGAGTAATATTCCATTGTGTAGATGAACCACATCTTCTTTGTCCATTCATCTGCTGAAGGACACCTTGGCTCCTTCATCAGTTTGGCTATTATGTACATTGCTGCTATGAACATTGGGATACAGGTGCCCCTTCTTTTCATTACTCTGTGTCTATGCGGTAGATACCCAGTAGTGCAGTTGGTGGGTCATAGGATAGCTCTGTGTTTAACGTCGTGAGGAACCTCCATATTGTTTTCAAAAGTGGCTATACCAGCTTGAATCCTCACGAGTAGTGTAAGATGGTTACGCTTTCTCCACATCCTCTCTGACTTTTTTTTATTTCCTGTCTTGTTAATTTTTTTCAAGATTTTATTGATTTATTCCACAGAGATAGAGATAGACAGCGAGAGAGGGAACACAAGCAGGGGGAGTGGGAGAGGAAGAAGCAGGCTCATAACGGAGGAGCCTGATGTGGGGCTCGATCGCATAATGCCAGGATCACGCCCTTAGCCGAAGACAGACGCTTAACCACTGTGCCACCCAGGTGCCGCCTGCCTTGTTAATTTTAACCATTCTAACTGGTGTATGGTGGTATCTCATTGTCGTTTTGATTTGTATTTGCCTGATGGCAAGTGATGTGGAGCATTTTTTCATGTGTCTGTTGGCCATTTGTATGTCTTCTCTGGAGAAGTATCTCTTTGTGTCTTCTGCCCATTTTTTGGGTGTCGAGTTTGAGGCGTTCTTTATAGATCTTGGATACCAGCCCTTTATCTGTAATATTATTTGCAGATATCTTCTTCGATTCCATAGGATGCCTTTTTGTTTTTTTGATCATTTGCTTTGCCGAGCAGAAGCTTTTTATCCTGATGAAGTGCCAATAGTTCATTTTTGCTTTTATTTCCTTTGCCTTTAGAGACATGGCTTGCAAGAAGTTGTTGTGTCCAAGGTTGAAGAGTTCTTTTGATTTTGATATGAGACAGGAATCCATTATCTTTCTTTCTTAATTTTATTGGAGTCCTCTGTCTTTCCTGGTGAGTCTAGCTAAGTTTGTCAGTTTTGTTTATCTTTCCAAAAAAGGCAGCTCTCATTTTCATTTTTTTTGTCCTTTTAGTCTCCATTGGATTTATTAATGCATTCCTTTTTGTTATTTCCTTATTTCTACTAATTTGTGGCTTTGTTTGTTCTTTTTTTTTTCTAATTCTTTACCACATAAATCAGGTTGTTTATTGGAGAGCATTCTCATGGATTGATGAAGACTTGAATTTCTATGAATGTCCCCCATAAAGCTACTTTTGCTGCATCCCATAAGTTTTTGTAAGTTGTCTTTTTCATCAGTGTCAAGGTACTTCTAAAATTTTTTTGATTTCTTCTTTGACTGTTGGTTGTTCAGTAGCATGTTGTTAAATCTCCACACATTTATTTAAGATTACTTAAGTATCTGACAGAGAGTGAGACAGCGAGAGAGGGAATGCAAGCAGGGTGGTGGGAGAGGGAGAAGTGGGCTTCCCACTGAGTAAGGAGCCTGATTCGGGGCTAGATCCCAGGATCCTGGAATCACGACCTGAGCTGAAAGCAGATCCTTAACAACTGAGCCACCCAGGCCCCCCAATCTCCACCTATTTTTGACTGTCCCATTTTTTTCTTGAGACTGATTTCTAGTTTCATATCATTGTGGTTGGACAAGATTTGAAGCAGAAGGTGAAAAGAGCATTCAGATGAAAGGTTTGTTTCCTGGAGGGTTTTCTGAGGGCAGACCATGAGTTCAGTGGGGATGGAGGAAGGTTTTGTGAGACGGGGGGTGGGGTTAACCCTCGTTAGAATTACTGACTACTACCATGCAGGCTGTGTGCTACCGTTCACACCGTAGTCCTGATGGACTGGTACTTCATTAGAAATATTTTCTAGGAGGTGTAGGCATAGTCTTCACTTAAAGAAAGGTGCCATGTGGGTTCATGGCATGACCCCAGGTCAGCAACCAGGATGTTTGGTATTGTGGGGGATCAGAACCAGGCTTTCTGTGGGAAGTGACAGAAATAGGGTATGGTGAGCTCCATGACCATAGGTGAGGTCCCTAGTGACCCACTGGGTGTTGGGTTCTGTGGATCTGTCTCATCAGGTGCTGTGGAATTCAGGGACACCCTCCTGTCTGTGGATTTGTGTGGAGACAGGTAGACATCAGTGTCTGGCCAGGCACGAGGGTCACACTGGACCACCACCAGAGGTGCAGCGTGCGTGGGAGCCACTGCTTGGTTTCCACGAAAGCTGACCAGGGTCTGTGACCGTGATTCCTAGCAGCTGCAAGGGGAGAGGAGGCCGGGGGTGGTGCACACTTCCTAGAGTTGTGGTCAGGACTAGTCTGGAGCCCACTGAAGTCAGCCACACTGGGCACAGAAGGCACCCAGTCAGTGTAGCTGTGGGCACTGCTCCCATGGCACTTTCAGGCCGGCTCCATGCTGCCACCTCCTGCATTTCATCATCATCTTCAAGGTCATGTGCCTCTGCTCTTGCCCCATGGCCTCCGGGGTATTGTCCGTCCTCCATCTGGCCCTCGTCCCTGGTGCCCTGTGCAGTCCAATGCCAGGGTACCCATCTTGAGACAAATATCTGGCCCTGATGGAACACTTCCATGGATCTCGTGTAATGTGAGGGTGATGCCCTGCACTGGAAGGGGGCTACAGGTCCCCAATCAGGAGAGCCATGTCTCCCTTTTCAGCATGGCCTGCCCGCCCCTCAGTCTTCTTAGGGAAGCTCTCCCCACTTCCTGAGATGACAGCCCTGAACTTAAAAATGAATGTCATTTTACATATCTCTATGCCTTAGTTCATCCATGGCATGTCTTTCAACCCCGTCAGTGGGTTTTTTTTAGAAGTTCTGAAGGGCTGTCTGCTCAAGGAGGGGATGACCTGGGTGGGGCAGCTTTCCCTCTCATCTCCCTCAGCATGTCTCTGAGCCCTGGGGCCAGCTGTCCCACTGAGGATTGAGGGACACGAGCCAGCCCTTCCTGAGCCCAGGCTGTGTCAGCTCATAGACTGATGCGTGTCAGAGTGGTGGGTAGCTGGCATGGGCCAGAGGCAGGCAGTGTCTCCTTCTCATTCCTTCCCTCCCTTCCTCCCAGAGGTAGCTCAGAGCAGCCTTCAACCTCTGCATCTCCAGATCCCTTGACCTGTGCCTCCTGTGTTCAGCTGGTGACCTTGGAGTTTCGCATGGATTCTACCACACGTACCCTCTCCCGTAGCAATTCCTGGATCAGGGGAGGGGTCGGACCCTTGTCTGCTTTTGGTCTTCTTCCTGTCCAGCACCAAGCCCACCCACCTTTGCATCTTCCATGTATGTGCTTGGAAGCAAGCCCATCCACAGGGAACCTATTAGCCAAATGGATCCAGGCAATGA